>NC_051438.1:18982994-19005219 GCF_001649575.2 Kryptolebias marmoratus | reverse complement strand
GCAAGCAATCCAGCTTACATCACATCTCAGCTTTAAAAGCTCAACTCCACACTCTCTATTTCTGAATTGAGAAAGCTCCTCGGATGAGAAGCGAAACGTCTTCAGCTACAGAATAGAAGTCCAGTTGTTTTTGTTTTTTAACTTTTTTTGAATAGATATGGAACGCACTATGCAGCAAATAATGCAGCTTGTATGGATACATTCTCTGTGTATCCCCAACTGAGACCATTTTCTGTGCTTCAATTTCACATCTCCACAGTTTATTTATTTTTCTCACCATATACTTAGGCCAGATGAGCAGATATCATGCTGAACAACACCTACTCTGCTATGAATAAACAAGGAAGATCAAGGAAAATGTGTTATGGTAGGTGCCAGAACTCATCGGGAATGTCTTATTACAGTTGGACAAAAAGACTTCCATTACTGGCATAACGACTTTAATTTTAATTGGTCACATATTGGTTTGGCACTGGACCTTGATATTACTCATTAACAAAAAAGAAAGTTGTACCAAAAGAACTGCAAATATCCTAAGTAAAAAATAAATTATGTTATTAAGTCATTTTACCCTCTCCCTTGGAGGTTGTATTTGAACATTCTTCTGACTGAGATTTGATGAGTACCACTGGCTGATGATGGCATCATTAAATGTGAAAAGCACTTGTTGGTGTTAGGCCAAGGAGTTAATTTGCAAAACATTTCATGTGGCGCATGTGTTATGTCAAAAGTTACAAGAAAAAAATGCTTGGTCTGTCTTGGGTTTCTATGTGGCAAAAATGGAATACATCACTCAATCAAACAGGATGGCATTTGTCCAAAAATGAAGCTCAGAGCTGGAGGCAACAATATTTGCAAATTAGATGCACATTAGTGGTGGTGTGCAGTATGTTTCATTTATATTTGCACTGTTCTCTTATTTTACAGGCATATAACTGAGTTCAATTATTGTAAGGGAATCTATCAATGTTTAAAAAATGGATATCCTCTAACACAATCATTGGATTGAAACTGCTGTATCATACAGCCTGTTTAAACATTTAAATACAATTTCAGATCTTTTAATGTGTGGTTTAATGGAAAGGCTATGGACAGTTAATATCTTACCTGTGTTGTAAACAGCTCTTTGAGCGACCTTAGTTTGAAGAAACAGAGTTTTGTTCGAACTGGATTGTCATGCTAACAGCTACCCAAATTGAAGTAAAGACCAAAAGGGGATGCCTAACAACTTAATCCTCCATGTTTTCAGAACAGTTAATGCAAATACTGTTTTATAAACCTTGACAGCACTATTAACTTTACGTAACAGTTATTTACATAGCTGCAGCTCACTGTAGAACTTTTGGTGCAGATTGGGGAACTTACTACAGGAATATCAAAATAGTTTTGTCACAATAACTGCGTAATACATAAAATATGACAGTGTAAAAGTTAATACAATCGCTGTAACATAAACCACTACTGTATAAAAATTTTGAAATTGGAATTGTTTTAAGGCAACAACAATTCACTGGTCTTGACCCTACTCAGACTAGTCTTTGCCTTGTTAATTTGGTCAAAATTAGGCATTATTTTTCCAAACTGATGCCCTACAAAGAGTTATCTTCAATAGGTAAGATAAGTTTTGTGCATTAGCTTTTCACAGAACCCACTTCAAAAGACTGGAAATATTCTTTTAAGTGTAAAAATATAACTGAAAGTTATAAGTAATATATCTAATATATCTAGTGCTATTCACACACTTTATCTGAAACAAACAACAACAAAAAAGAATGGATAAATGCTCACCAGGGATAGTGGTATGAACAGTCCAATAGTACGTGCCAATGTTTATAGACAGAAGACAAACAGTCAGGCAAGGCATTGTTGTCAACAAAATGGCAGAAAATGCTTTATCTTTTCAAATGCTGGTGCCATGGTGAGGACAGTGCAAAATATGGAATTATAGCACAATAATACAGATTGGCTGGTAACAAGGTTAGCAGCTGATAGGATTTAGGAAGAACCTTGTACTGCATTTCTGGGCAGGGGTGAGTGGAGTATCAAGCCCTGGTTAAGAATAATGGTTTCCCTTCAGGAGGATGTGAAATTGGATTGCTCATACAAAGTGCTTGCTGAGGATAAACCTGTGTTATCCAATTATCCACCAAAACTACATAAAGAAATGAAAGGTGTGGACTCCTGGCAGCATTGTTGACTGAAAATACAAAGAGGATATCTTATACGGCTCATGATTGCACTTAAAGTCTTAGTTTTTCTTTAACTGCTTTGCGACAAGTGTTTATTTTTCTTGCTTTTAAATAAAGCAATGTTTAGAGAGAAGGGAACACTGTTCTGACTCAGTGTTTCTCTTCTAAAGCCAATGCAGATAGCACTGATGCCCAACAGAGGGCAATAGTCTATTACATAATGCATTTAAAACTCAAGCACACATTTGAAAATTAACATCTTTTTAATTTCCTAGTCACTATCCTTCCTTTCCCAGTGGTCATTTATTCAGCATCTATAACATTTTGTTTAAACTATTTCTTATATGGATGTCAAAAGGTCCTTTTGTTGTACATGAACCGACCTTGAAAACCCGGGCTTATTTTGTTGTCGTCTTCAAAAGCACAGATGAAATGTAACACCAGCATGTGCGACCATCGTCTGTGCAATTGCCATGGCACTTCCTGACTTCTTTATGATTATGGCATCAAAACATGACCCTGCCTGTCCAGACTGATTCACATCTGCACTGATGCACTGTGAAACTGCATGCACAGCCTCAGAGTGATCAGATTAACTATTTTCTCCTCTAACGGCTAGAATCATGAGCCTAAAATATGCATATGTGGCTCAGCGGTTATGTTCATTGCAAGGGAGTTGTGAGTTGCTTTTGCAGCTCATTTATGAAAGGAATTTCCACTTCCTAATGAGAGTGATTCTCAATCGGAAATACAAAAGCCTTTCTACTTCTAAAAGAGTAAGTCAGCACACATTTGCATAAAGAAGCCTTTGATTATGATAGATATTGCCTGCAGTCTCAAAACCACTGGCCCGGGGTGGCTCTCCAGTCAGTTAGCCTGGAGTTATGGCTGATATTGTTTTCTGATATGAAAATTTATGCACGCTAGATACTTTGCCTAAAAAATGTGGAAATGACTAGGCTTTCTCATGTTAAACTTATTGAAGATTACATACCAATTAGACACTAATACAAACACACATATAGAGAACTTTTATTTTTGAGTCTTTGAGCATTTGCATTCTGTCTCTCGGGAATAACAAGTTGGAAGATAAAATGCGTTCACAGGGACAGTGTTATTGTTGGAAGAATATATAATTCACTTAGCATGGGACTCAGCATCCAAAAAGACCAACTAAGTAAAAGATTAAAAGTAAAACTTGTAAAGTGGGAAATAAGATGAAAACCACTGGCTTTCTGAAAACGAGTCGACCAATGAATTAGTTATCAACCATTACTGACAAACCCAGCCGACTTCATGCCTCTTAAAAGGCAAAAAAAGGAGAAAAAAAGACAAGACCAAGAAGGGATGGGGGTAGAAAGGATGGGGAGTTGGAGGAATTACAGAAATATTCTGCGTTTGCCGCCATGCTCTTTGAAATTTATTATTAGGTACAAATGGGAATGTAAAACTGTGCAATCCAAGGATGGCAGCACCCAGGCGGGGATCAACCAATAAAAGACTGTTTTTTCTTCCCTTCTTTAGTGACAGCGTTTTGGATTTCCCAGTGTAACACGCGTTGTTCTCAAATACTATGAGCACACATTTATTAAAAAATGGAGGCCTGGGTTTCTTGGGAGCTGTATTTTAGCCCGAGCTAGGCTTTACCCCCCTCAGTAAAAAACCTCAGCAGGCATGAGAAGTGTGATCGAGTGGAGAAGGGCAGCAGAACTGCGAAGAGCTGTCTTTGAAAGGCACAGCAGTAATGACCTGTCCTCTCCATGTGGCCTCCAGTGCCGCCGAACTCTGCCACAGCGATGCTCCTTTCAGATTAGGCCTGCGCAGGCCCACTGATGCAAGGCAGTAAGGATCACAGACTCTGGGTCACTCTTGTCACACTGAAGAACTGGGGTTGTACTGGGCCTCTTGACAGGTTTTGTGGAGGTGGGGGGAGGGGTGTTGTCGCGACTAGTCCAATCGCCCGATGGCCCCCCTGACACCAACCACCATGTCGGCTTGTGATTTCCTGCAGCAGAAGGATGATTATCTGCATGACGGAGCTGGATGCATTTGCAACCAGTGACTATGATAGTCCCTGGCAGCGAGCGATTTTTAGTTCACTGTCTCGTGCTCCTGATAATTTTATGACAGGGTGTCCTGTACAGCTGCAGGAAAGAATCTGCGGTTTTTGCTTCATAAATAATCACTTAGTTAAACCACTGCATGGGACAGATGTGATGTGAAAAGAAAAGAATCATGACAAAACCCCTTCCAGAAGATATGGAGGTGATTTAAAATTAATGCTTCTCTGTCTGCTTTTTTTTTTCACTGTGCTGCTTTTAACCCACTGGATAAAGCAGACAAAGGGCTGTAGTGTTGTCATTTGAGGACTATCATGATTCAAGCCCCTTCAAACTTGAGCTCTCCGGAAGGGTGCGCGACATCTTGGCAGCATGAAATTACAATGTAATGACTCATTTTCAGCCGGCGGTATTGTATGCGATAAGTATAATAGGGTTTTCATTTTGTGAGGAGAACTGGTAAAAATGATATCTGTGTTAATTTTTTACAGTTACTTTGTGATAAAGCATGAGAATTACAAAAAAAAAGTTCATTCTAGTTTACAATGATCATATATATCTCATAACTGCAAACTCATATTTTCAGATGAGAACAAATTCCTACAGTGAAAAAACATCAAAAGTCAGCTAGAGTAAAAAAAAAAAAGTTTTCTTCAGAATTATTCTGTCAGAATAAGTGATTACTAATAAATTTTACATTGTTGAATTTAAAAGAAACAGAGTAATTGAATAAAGAAAACAAGGATGCCTGGCTGAAATTGCAATTTTTCTTTACGTGTAATGAGATGTGTTGTCACTTTGCTCAGGCTGCAAATCACAGACTGGTCATAGCTGGAAAATTCGTTTTTCTTCTGTCCCAATTAGAGCCTGGAGGATCTCACAGCCTTACTGCGATGTGACGTGGCTTCACATGAACTGAACACTAGGCCCTGTACTGCACCACGTTGTGTGCATGAACAAAGCTTCAGTTTCTGATTATGCTTCTTGTATTGCCCTGAGACAATATTCAGCTCTTTTGAGGAGTTTTCTGGGCTATGCAGATGTTTCTGTGCTTGTGGAGCCCTTTGGTGATTATAGTGAAAAAGGACTGAGCTGCCACCAGGGATGGAGTACATTTTCTCTTTCCCACGTGCTAGTTTGCTTCTCTCCTCCACCGTTGTGTTGTTTTTTTTAGTCTCACATTTACATTCCATTTACAATACTTTTTTGTAATATCATGTGAAATGCTGGGGTTTAAATCAGCACTCGAACTAGCTGACAACTGGTGACAACTTTGTTTTTTGTCTAATCATTCATAGTAATTGTTATTCGATGAACTGAGAGTAATTTTGTCTGCACAAAAAAGAAACCGAAAAAGAGTTTAACAGTATTCAACAACGGAGTGGACAATGACAGCATTGATTTTCTTGCCACAAAATTCAATTTTTACTGATGTCTTATTTTTATTTTATTTTTTTTAGATTTGCTCATTTTTCTGCTTTCTTTGTTAATTCATTTATTTAAAATTTGAAATTTCTAAACTTTAGCAACAATTTTTATAAGCAATTACGACAGAGAAACCTAAAAATGTGTATTCTTCTATGTTTAAAAAAATTATATTAATGAAATATATAAAACAAAACATGCCCCAAGTAATGGACCCTCATTTGACGCAAAACAAAACAAAAAACAGGAACAAGGGGAAATAGAATTCAGTAGATCAAAATAAAATAAAATAAATGGCACTTTGAATGACAGAACACCTCAGACAATATATGCACATATCATTAATTCACTAGACTAAAAGTTACACCGTTTTAAATGCCATGAACAGCACACTGCAGGTCATCTGTGTTTATGTGCTTATATGCGCTACAATTACCTCAGCAGTGACTGAGCATAATGAGTCTTTGTAGTACAAACGAGATGACATTTTCAGCACAGCAAAGTGACAAAGGGTTTTGATAAATATCACTGAATCATAAACATTATTTAATTTTTAAAAATTGCTTTGGGTGACGACTCAGTGTTTATGACTTATTCATGATTTGTACTTTGTGCGAGTGGCGGCATTTCAATAAAAAAAAAAAAGAAAACTTATCGTGAAGAGAAACGTTTTAATTTTTTTAACCCTTAGTCTATTTTAAAAGATAGTTTAGATCTTTTGAAGTGGGGTTCTGTGGAAATGCTAATAACAAATAATGTCTCACCTGTTGTAGATAGCGTTTTGAAGTTCTCACTTTCGAGTTTAATTTTGACCAGAACAATGAACTAATGGACACTCTGAGCAGTTTATGTGAATAGTATTTTTAAAAAGTTTTACATCACTTTCAATTTCACATCACATGGTTATTCAGGCAGAAATATGATATTATTCCTGCTGAATGTGCCAAAAGCTGCACTGAAAATATTACAGTGAGCTGCTATTCTTACAACTTGCACTTGCAAAAAAATCATTGAATTGTAGAAATAAAAACTCTGTAATGCAAAACAGAGAGGAGTTTACAGACTATTGTTTGCATGAACACTACCACATTTTTGAGAATGGAATTGTTTTAAGACAGAAACAATCCACTTTGTCTTGGCCTTGTTCAGACTAGCTATTAGCTCATCAATTTGGTTTGAATTGAACTCTTTTTTTCTTAAACTGAGGTCATTCAAAGAGTTATCTACAACAAGGATGTTAATTTTTCATAGCTTTTCCAGCAAACGCCAATTATAAAAAAACTCAACTCAATCCCTGTAAAGTGTAAAGATGTCAAGGATTTCTTTTTTTTACAATAATCACTCAATTCAAAAGGGTGGAAATTTCATTAAAACATTCATTTAGAAATGTTGATCTCTGCAGTCTATCCTTTGTTTCCCTTTCAGACCCTTTCTTTGAATTTATTCATTGCCTTTTATTTGTTTTTTGTTTTTTTTTCAGCCTGATGTTAACAATGTGTGTCTGATTTACAGCCTTAAAAAGTGTTAAGAAAACAAACCACGTTGAACAAATAAAAGTCCTATAAAAATTTCCCACTTTGTTTTTTTTTTTCCTTCTTCCTGGGAAGACGCCAGTAAAGTACAAAAACCCAGTGCAGGACTAGCCTTGTAAATCCGGGACAGTTACTGTTTGATGCAATCAGTAAGGTCAATGGAGGCATAAATGGTCTCAATAAAGGTTAGCGTTTCTTTATGATTGTGTCTATGGCAACCAAACAGCTTTCAAATGAAATTCTTTTTATCATTTATTCTATAGATATATCATTTTTTTCAGAAACTGATTTAGAATTATCAGTGTATTCACTTCTGTTAATCCTGTGTATTGTGGCTCATCAGCCTGCCGTCGTTGTTGATGTGATGTAAGAAAGCCAAATCGTTTCTTTAAAGTCACTGCAAAATATTTCAACCAGTTATCGCAGTACTCCTAAGACGTTTTTGATACCTCTTCTGGTGAAACTCTGCAGAATAATCTGGTGCTTCTACCTGCCTATGTGGAAAATGTGGCACAAAAGCTAATATTTTTTAGAGGTTTAGGTGGGATTTGAAAGGTTGGGGAACTCTGTGAAGCACTGGTAGATGATGTGGCTGGGAAAATGACTTATTTGAAAGTAAGTGTCAAACTGGCTCTCAGAGTGAGCTTTAACAATGTTCTAAAATTTTCTGTAAAGTGTTGAATGTGTCACGTTTGGTAGAGTACAAATCAAATACATTAAAAAAAAGAACTGGGGGCTCAAAAAGGTCTTAAGCTGTGGATGTTTTTTGCTGTGTACTATTGACTGCTGACATGAAAAAGAGGAAGAATCTTTTATTTGTCCCTCAGCAGAAACATTCAAGTTGTTGCAACAGTCAAGTAAAATAAAAGACAATAACTACATAATGAAAAAAAATCCTTTTCACATTTTATTCACAAAGAAGATACGTTGATTTTTAAACACTGTAAACAAATATTGTTTTAAAGTAACACTTTGTTATCAAGGTATAACAGTATCATTTAAAGAAAGGGATTGTTCAAAATGAATGCTTTAAAAAAATGACGGTTCTGATATTAAAGGTATAGTTCAGATCTTTTGAAATGAGGATATGTGGAACATTTGTGACCAATTAATGCCCTCCCTGTTGTAGATAGTGCCTTGAACAATCTGTTTAGAGTAATGAAGTTTAATTCTGACCAGACTGATCAGTTTGTGAAACTCCAGGTGGGGCCAAGACCGAAGAGGATTACTGCTGTCTTAAAACAGCTCGGATCTCTAAAAGTGTATAGCATTCATGCAAGTACTATTTTGAAGCCTTTACACTACTGTCAAATCCATATGATATAGTTACTGACAGAATTTTTGATAGTGCAGATAGTCACAGCATCAGCTAGCTGTGGCACTTCTGGTACAGCATGAGACATTTCTGGCAGGGGTATTATAATATTTTAGCTGAAATAACAGCAGTGTAGGTTTATATATAGTGTTTGTATAAACTACTACTGAGGTTTTGAGATTGGAGTTGTTTTAATTGGCAGGAATCTGGAATATAAGAAACAAAGCTTGGTTCTAATACAACACATGTACTGCCATGGCCACAAATTGGTTGTCATGTTCTCATGCCTCATTAACATATAGTTATGTAATAATAACTCATTCACATGCAATGCTACCATAGCTTGTGGACATGACTTAATCATCTTTTTTCCAAGTATTCTTATCAGGGATTTTTTTTTTCTAACTTCACAAATGTCACCAAACACTTTTTTTAACACATTGATAAACATCACTGCAGCCCTAAAACTTTCTAACCCTAAGTCTAACCCATTCTTGTGAGAACACAGTGATTTTCCACAGCACAGTTTTATATCGTGCCCTGCCTCGCTTGTACTTAACTAAAGTGCTATTCAAGTGTATTTCCAGCCCCGAGAATGCATCTAGCACGGAGAACATCCTGCTGTGAGGTGCATGTGTTAACTGCGGATAAAATCTTTACCTGGTGTTCAGACCGTTCTTCAGTGATCATGTGTGAAGAATGCAATAATCTGAATCAATGTGTAAAACCAATATAAAGTAAATAAAAAGTTCACGAGCTGAACTGTTCACACAAGGTGGAAAATATCAGCTGCTGTTTAGATTTTTTACAGTCCTAAGTATTCATGTGTCAAATACAAGTTGTTTACCTAATGTACTACTGTGTGTAGTCAAAGGCAAGCCTGGGCTTCTCATGGAAAAAGAAACAAAAATAAAACACATTACTTTGTATGAAACTATCTGGTACATTTGAAACGTCTCACCAGTTTAACAATTGTCTCTCAGTGGCAGGCCAGTGTTGCCTTCCTTTTCAGCCTTTAATTATCTTTTTTTTCTTTCTTTTAGATTGAAAACTGATGCACATGTTCAAATGTTTTAAATGGACTTCCTCTGCCGCACACGGAGTGTCTCTGTCCTCCCTGTTCTATTGGTTTCTTTGTGTCTGACATTGCTTTTCTGCAGTCTCATCTTGATAGCCACAGCTGACTGCAGGCAGTGTCCCTATGACACACTTGCACAGCAAATGGTCCAAAACATACCCTGAAACATCCCCAGCACTATTAAAAAGCCAATTCAGGCTAATGGAAGAACTTTGGCCCACAAAGTGGCAATCAGACACAAAGAGCTAATATGTGGTGATATTTTAAAATAAGAGGAACAACATGGGTCAGTTTTTACATCTATCTATCTATCTATCTATCTATCTATCTATCTATCTATCTATCTATCTATCTATCTATCTATCTATCTATCTATGAAGAATTAAATGACTATCATCTGTTTTTTGGGCTGTATTTGTCCCACATTAGAGTAAAATAACAGCCAGTTGGTAGATGTCACAGAAAATAACATATGATGCCATGTCTTTACCACATTCAGAAGCCAAGGTCAAACTGTCCTCTCGCTGATACAACTGTCTGCGTGTTGTCTGGCTTAAACCAGCCCTCTGACCATGACTGGTGTCTTTGTTTTGACAATGGTATTGATCTGCACTGTGATTATTTTCTTGGTGTATAAATAAGACTCTCTGTTTTCTCTCATTTTAGGCCTTCACATCGTCAAACACTGTTGGCGAGAAGCCCTCAGCTCATAATAAATACACAAAAATATGCAAGCTGAGTTTTCCAGTCTATATTATTGCTTTCAGCTGCAACCACAGACAACTCAAAATTACACTGTAATTAAAGGTCTAGCATTCCTTGAAGGAATGCATATCACCCACCGCTTTTCATAACAAGGTTTTAAAGGAAGATCATCTTATGTTAAGAAATAACAAAGGTATAGCTGTTTTGGTTAAACCTTGAAAATAACATTATGCTCAGTTTCATGCATTATTTCTTGTGATCTAACAGCTCTTCGAATGTGTGTTGTGAATGTCTGTCAGCTACCACCATACACAACTGTAGCTAAATATTTATGAAATTAGCTTTGTTTAGCCATTTTTTGGTAGTCTGAGGTTGATTAGCTGTAGGGGCCAATTTGAATTGGGTTACCTCTAAAAATGAATCAGCTGTAGTTGTATATCCAATGATTACTTTCTGAGAGTGTCAGTAAAATTTGTCTGATGGTACATGAGGTTTTTTGTTAACAGACAAAACAGGGTTGACTGCAACAGTTAATGTCAAGCTTTTAAGCAAAGATATATACGCAATTTGTTGCCCTGAAAGTACGTGTTGAGCACAATGCTTAGCTGCTACCACTTCAAATTTTAACGTGATATCTTTAAAACTGGCCGAGTTTACCAATTTTTATGTTTTCTAAGGTGAGTTAGTTGTGGCAGCTATCTTAATTTGGGTTGAGTCCAAAGGTTAATCACATTCTAGATGTATAATTTTTGAAAGTTTCCTTAAAATCTAATCAGTGGTATAGACAAACAAATACATTTACACACACATACACACAGGCAAAAACATTATCGCTCCACCTTTGCTTTCAGCAGTAGACAATAATTAAGTGTTACATCTGGTGAAGATTCTCAGTCATCCAGGACATAGTAATCCTAACAAATTGAATCAAAGGAAGCTGGACTTCTTTTTGAATCTCAAAGGCATTTTACTTCTCATCTGAGGAGCTTTCTCAGTTCATAAGTGTGAAGGTTTTTTTTTTTAAACGCCACACTTTACCGTTATGAATTCAGAAAGCTTTCTTGGAAAGAGGGGAAGCGTCTTCAAGAATTAAAAATAAGTCCAGCTGCCTTTGATTCAATTTGTTAGAATGAGTCATTATATCCTGGGCTTTACTATCTTACATGTTAGATTTAAATCTGAACGCTAATTTTGGTCATACAGCCTGCACCTCACTATTTCTTACAAAGTCAATAAAACTGATGGTTTTGGTGCTCAAATGCATTCATTCAGTGAATGCTAGTTACATTTTATTGGTAACGAGAATCATGTTCAAGGTTCTGTTATGATACAAAAAGAGTGTAAATAACTAAAAGGCTAAGACAAACAGCATCACAACTGCTGCACTGCAATCAAAAAAGATGCAGCAAGTAAATTTCTTGGTAAAAGACATAGATTTTTAAAAAATAGAAGACTAACAATAGCATGACTTTCAAGTGACAACAGCCATTTGTGCATTCTAAAGTCGTGAGCAGCAGCCTCTTTTTGTTTTTGTTTTATAGGTGTAGCATTATCTGCATTGGGATTATGCACTACCATTAAAAGTACCTCAGTAGCTACACAGAAGATGCTGCAGGAGTGGATTTCATCAACATGGCCTGCTGTAAATCCTTGGCTCAGGAGAGGCTACAGTTTATCACAAGCACAAATCTGCTCCCCTTTCTTACTTGATCCATCTGCTGATACGCAAAGGAATTCAATCAGACCAAGCTTACTGACATAAAAAGGATTCCTCATTGCAGTAGTGGAACTCCAGTACTGGACTGTCTTAAAGAGCTCCCCAGACCTTTAAGGATGGTTCTTTGTTGAATGACATTGAAGGTGCCCCCAAGCCTTTATTCAAGATACTGAGCAAATGGTAAGACTTATCATGTGTCTAAACTGAATGATTGCTTGGCATCCATGCTTTCATGAGAGAAAACCAGGCAGTTACCTTTTATTTTCTCAGTTGCCTACCAAAATGACGACAACAAAGTGGCTTTACTGATTCAAATCTGCAAATATGCAATACAGCTAAACTATGTTACTCTGAGAGAGAGGTTAATATACTGTGCAAACCATTGACACATTATTTAAACACAGTAAGGAAGTTGAAGGCAAGACAGCAAGAGCACCACCTGTAGGCTGTCTGCAGTATAAGTACATATATCAAATGGGAATTGGGGAAAAAAAAGCATTAGAATCATCAGTGAGCCAGTGGTGTGTCAAAAATAAATAAATTAAACACAATTAAAAATATTAATATCTGATTCCTAACATTCAGTGCTCCACAATGGATATTGTAGCTACTTTATTTGAAAGTGGTACAAAAGAAAGATACAACAAATGTTAAGAGTTTTGTTGGCCAGACTAGATATCAAAGACTAACAGCTTTCAAAAATAGCTTAAGTATTGAACAACTCAGTATTTAAAGTATACGTACCTATTGTGTTTATGTAAAGACATGAAAATTATCAGTCACTAAAACCACATTCCCGTTTGTAAGTACAGTGTAAAAATCCAGAATGTCAATCCCGGTCAACATCATAATGTTCCTCAGCAAAGATGTTGCTAGTACTTTTGCCTCACAGTAAGATGGTCTCCATTTTAAATATTAGTTGTGAAGTTTGCATACCCTCCTCATGAATGTAGGTTTGTGTGTCTCCCTGTGATGGACTGGTAACCTGTCCATAGTGTACCCTGCCTCTTGCCTGGTGACAGCTGCCCTGAAAAGAACAAAGCAGGTTTGAAACATGAATGAATAATATCTCGTATTGGAGCTTTAAAATTCAAGGAGGTTGTTTTTTAACTCTGAAGTTGCTGTTTTCATGGATAATATCAAGACGGAAGATATCTGCAAGCTAATGTTGCAAATATTTGTATTTCATTGATTCTTTGACAAACTTATGAGTTCTGATATTCAAAATGGCACCTTCCTATCAACAATCAGTGTTTGACATGTCTGAAACATTGGTCTTTTTAGCACAAATGAATGATATATATTTGGTTTACAATGTCAGCTATTAACAAGTAAATTTTAGACTTTCAAAAAACTATGAATATCTGAAAAGTTATTGCTAAGAGAGAAATTTAAAAAAGGTTTTTGACATCTAGAACACCATATCACTGTTATAGTCTATGGATTTTGTGTAAGTAGATATTTGGAATTGTTTAGAATGAGACTCATGTGTGCAACAGAAGCCATTCTGATGAGAGTATGTTCTGCTGGGGTGAGTAAGTTCTGGCAGACAATACAGCACACAGAGAGTATCTATAGCAACATTTAGAATTAACCACGGAAAAATAATTTGCATTCATTTGAGCTTCAGTTGGTGTTGAAACAAATGTAATTTACAGCAATATAAGAACTACAGAACGCTGTTTCATTTAACCTGACGTAAATAGAAAAGCTAGATAAGTAAAAGAGAAAAAAGAGGTATGAGGTAAGTAATGAAAAAAGGGAATATTACAGTAAATAGTTGCATGACAATCAGGACTGCAAATAGTAGGCTCTGCTCATATTGAGAACAGTGTTGCTGAGATCACCTCACATCAATAAATTCTTCCAGTTATTTTCAAATCCATTGACGCTGAAATGACTGAAATGACACCATATTGGTAATAAAGTTACTGTTACTCAGTGGTATTGGCTGCTCACAGCCAATTCAACCAAGCAAAAACACAAGGGTGTTGTTTTAAGATGTTTTTACTCTGGAAACCACTTTCAAATAATACAATTTGGGGCTGCTTAAAACAATGTTTTTGTGGGGATGCAAAACTGAAACAATTAAAAAAAAACCACTCATGCATATTCACAAAAACAATTTTCCTTTGTGGGTGACCCCTAAGCTAGTCATATTTGTTTTGACTAACAGTTGACAGATAATGCAGAAAATGAATTATTGATCTATTTATATAGTAATTTGATTTTAACATAAATTACATATTTTTTATCATCAATTGTTTTTCCATAGTTTATGTGAACTATATTTGTTTTTACAGCCACTGCAGTTTTTTTTTCGTGTTTGCTTACACCTCTAAGTATAGTTGCTGAACGAGCTGAGTGGATTGCAACTTTAAAAGCCACATGCGCCTGTACAATATGCAACGCACTAAGAGCAACGTGTTCATCAGCTTGACACATGGGTTGCAAATTCACAGAAGTGATGCAATTAGTTACTGGATGCAATGAAAAAATGCACTGCAAACCAGCCCCAATTAACAACGAAAGTCATCTCAGGGCACTGGACAAAAAATTAAAACCAACTTGAAATCATGAATACTTATTTACACTCAATTCATTCCTAATATAAAACAAATTCACATTCATATTCAGTACATTTTAAAATGCCAATTAGTAAATGTTACAGATCAAAAGATGCCAGCAGTTTATGTCAAATTTTTACTTCGTTGCAATCCTCCATCCTGAACACAACACAACACAGTAGTAACAATATTGATCAATTTAATGCAATATTGATTGGTACATTACTATATTGATTGATATATTGTATTGTGATAGACATATGTTTATCTATTGCTCTCGAATGTTCAACATTAACAGCTGACATCCACAAGCACCACTCAAATTTACACTTGTTTTACAGCCTACATCCATTTTTTTTTTTACTTCTATGTTGTGTAATGCTTTTAAAGTGCTGTAGTGAGGCAATTTCCTGGTTGAAATTCTGTCAGGAAGGAGAAAGAAAAACTTGAAATTGAATCAACATTGCAACAATGGAAAACATGCTTCCATTATTATTGATTTTCCATCTGTGGAATTCTGCAAATATAATTTTACCCTGAGCAGACGAACATGGACAGAACAGCAAACACGAGTATAAGTAGATAAACGTATACAGATTACAAGGTTTAAATGTTATTTTAGGGTGATTGTGATTTTAAGATGAGCAGTCAGCAAAATGTGATCCTTTTTTTTTTTCCACAATCATAAAAGCTCTGACTTTATTGAAGGCTTGGAGCACAAATACAGTTGAGAGTTTAACGATCAACTCCAACTGGGATGAAACTTCAGGAAAGACTAGGTTTACTTATTGTGTTTTGTTCATAAATCATTTATCTCCAAAACAAAACAAAGTCAAGTTTTCCTATAGTTGAAAAATAAACATTTCCCTCCAGTTTTCTAAATTCTGTGACTTCAGTTTTTATGTTTAGATTTAGACAGAGAGGCCCTTTATGATACCACTTGTTGGCGATGATTATTTAAAAAAAAACAACTATATTGCCATACCTTCTGATGAGCAACAGGGCATTTCTCAGCTTACATTTGGTACATAAGATGGAGAGTTTTATTCATTTTTCTGCAGCTTATTTTTCTAAGAAAATGATAAAATTGCTGTCACACCTTTGAACTCATCTTTGCCATTAAACTCGATAGTAAGAGAGGTCATTAGTCGATGGCAAACAGTGCTGAGGGCACCGTCTGTTTGCATCTATGCTGCAAAACAAAAATAATTGGTGTTGATTGATGGGCACATTTTATTCAAACTGCTCCAAACTTTACAATCTTTTATTAATGTGCCTTTTCCATATGAGTATTGATTTTCCTTGTTGCATAAAAAAACACAACATTTTACTCCCATGCTGTTCGAGACCTTGAGACTGTTCGCCTAAAGCATCCCTTCTGTTTGTCGAGTGATGCCCCAACCTGCAAGGTGGACTGTATTTTTGCCCAAAGGCCTGCTCTCTTATTAATGCCATGATTTATTCAATACAATGAAAATGACTAACAATGGCATTCATGTTGGGACTATTAGTTGCTCTCCCAATAATGTGTTGGGCTTTATTTACTAAAAATTGCACAATGTCAGATGTGAAAGTTGTCTCAATATCAACTTATGTCAGTTATATTGTAATATTGGTATGCCATTTCAGACTGCTTCCTTGTAACTGTCCTCTAGATGACTTCTTGCCATGCAGGCATCTATAAGAAAGATGTGACAATTAAGCACTTTGTTTTTCATTCATTTCTTCTATTAATACATGATTCATTAACAGAGGGTTTACCCGGTTGAGCAGCCATCTCAGGTCATAGCACTAATGCTGGAAGAATGATACTGACTGCACACGGGGGTGGCACAAGTATGTGATATAATCCCTCCATGATATGCTTGAGAACAAAACAGAAAGGCGAAAAGCATGCCGGGGGCTGAGGGGGCAACTAACCACAGTGCAGCAGCCCCTGCAGTGGCCACCATGCTGGCTTTATTAGTTTAGCCTCATAAGCCACTCTCCGTAGAGATTGTGTATATGGAAAGATGGAGGGGAGGTAATGCATTTTGTTGTCTGTGTGTGCATGTGTGTGGGTGTGTGGGTGTTTGTATGGATGGTGCCTGACTCTTTCTTTTTTTGTTACAATACTTGCTTCAAAACAATCAAAATGCTCAAATCAATGATTATATTGAGAGGCAGACTGAATGGTGTTGATTAAGGTGTTACAAAGCAACAATTTAATAAAAGCCTTGGTTTGTGACATGTATGCATGTATGTTTAGATGTTACAGTGATTTCTGTAAACGTTTGCAGTACTGTGCAAATGTCCAGAGTCATTCCTCAGTTCTGTACATTTTCCTTCCAATGGGCCAAACCTTTTTGTAATGTCTTAAACCAGCCTTGTTGAATAGTTCTGCAGGCTTTCTGGAGGTCTTTTAAAGTATTTTCTTGAGAACTAGACTGCAACTTCTCTAATTTTCTGCTCAGGTTCATTTTAAATTAATCTTTTCTTTGTTTGTTAGACACCTTACTCTGACCTTTCAGAAACATTCAGGCACCAAAAGGCTCCTAAATTTTAAAGGATGAACCAGCATTTTGTTAAAGAATTTCTGACAAGTTAGCTGAAAACTTGACATTCAGTCAATGATCATCTGAAGGATGATGAATCTCTTAGGTTTCATATCAGATATTTGATAGATCTTTTTTTTCTGATTACTAAAAACATGTCTTTCAGATACTGTTCTTCTGTTGTTGATAACTATTTTTGGTCCTGACAATAACTTGTCTCTATTATGGCATGTCTTATAGTACAATCTTTATTTTCATTCTGCTTTCTTAAGAATGTCCTTATGGGTTTTAGTTAAGGATATAAACAAGCAACTTATGACCTATAAACTGGAAGACTATCTGATCTATGATCTTGCACATAAATACTACTAGAGCACTGATGCTCATGTCTAGACTAGACTGCTATGAGGCCAAAACGGTCAACTACACAAACAGGCAAGTGTTTTTTTTTTTTGTGTTATGTTTTCTGAGTGATTGTATTTAAGTCAAGCCTAGTGATGCTCCAGCACCAATCTTCTGGTAGATGACATTTTTACAAAACAATAAGCAGGCTCTTGCACAAAGCCCTAACAAAATTAATAACAGCCTGCAACAAAACAAAACAAACAGCTAAAAAATAAATAAATTTATTAAATACAAGTTCACAAACAATGCTCTAATAAGATGGAATGACCCACTGAATTCTAATTGTTGCTTTGAAAGGTCTAATTTGAATTTTCTTCAACCTGGCGGCAGTTTTCAAAGAAAGTGGGGAATTACTGCAGTGTGCTTCCATATGCATTTATCTTTGGGGTGGAGACAAGCAGCAAGGTATAGTTCTTCAGGCATGAGCACCAAATAAGAGAAAAGGTGGGGTCTGTGTTGCAAAATTGAACAGCTGCAATAGTAAATAAGGTTTATGTGGCAAGGAGAGAGCAGTTTCTCATTGGTCACCACGGTAACGTGAATGTTGTTGATCCCTTGGGGAGGAAGAGGAGGAGGAGGAGGCGTCTCTTTCTTCGCACTAATACACTCACCTCCACCGCTCAGAGTTGCGCTGTATTCAGTTCTCATCTCAAGCGTTAAACAAACATATCTTTCATAAACGATGCAAGACTAGCATTCATTTAGACAAAGGATTTGCTGTGAATGAGTATAACAGGCAAGGAAAATGGCTTTCATGAGGTACAAGATTTGGTTGTTAACCAGGTGACATTAGAAGAAGAAATAAAAAGGGAGACCTTGATTCAAGTGAGCTTAAAGCAATCAAGCTGACAGTTTCAATGCAGAATTGCTGCCAGGAGAAAAAGAGTAGGGAGCCATCAAACTATATTTTTGAGAGGTTGCCAAAGAACTGCCTTTGGACTAGAATCACATTCTTGCTAGGAACCTGAAATACTAATTATTTTCAGTTTGTAGTGTTTTTCTTCTTTTTTTTCATGCATAACATTGTGTATTTTCAGAAAACACAGATGGAAGTATTGAACTGCTAAGATCTTGACTTTGTTTTCAATGACACCTTTTTTCTGGGTTTTTTTTTTTTTTTTTTCATTTTTTACTACTAATAATAACTGATTGTAATGCTTTAAACTCGTTCCTGTGTTGTTCTTTATCAGTAGGGGAAAAAAAATACAAAGTACTATAAAAGTTATACTCTTAGAGACAAACTTGACGCAGAAGTTTGTGAAGTTTCCTTTCATCCATTAAATGAAACATTGTTTTGGGAAATCAGAATTGACTGTCAAATCAGTGTAGGGGGAAAGTAGAAGAAGATACCAGCCAGTACAACTCCCTGAGGCGGGAACGAATGCTCCTCTTGTTTCTCTGTTGATCTCTCCCTGGTTGACATGTCCTGTTTTCCTCTCCGGCTCGTTCAAAGGCTAACAGGCTCATTTGAGCCATTTCCACTGGGAGACTGGTATGAGACATTTGAATAGAGTTGCTTGGACCAGACTCGTGGTGGCATGGCTTCCTGCACATTCAGGCCAATGCTTGATTGCTGTGCAGGGAGTCATTGGAGATTTTTCCACTATCCTTTTATATCCACAACAAATAAGCCATTCTATGAGTGTGTGTTTACCCTATGAAAAGCATAGAGGCAAATGTGCAAATGGATAATGAGCCACTCTGAAGCTAATGAATTTAAAAGTTTTAAGTTGGGCGGGTATATTTATGACAATCTAACAACAGCTGCACATATTATATATATTTTCTAGAATCTCAGTTCAATGTCCTTGAGGAAGAATCAACCACTCCTTTATTGAGATATATGAATATACAGCTGCGCGGGACAAAAAACTAAAAGTACATTTTTAATTGTTGTTTTGTTGTTGGAAAAAGTGACATTTTTATTTAAAATCACCATGGGTAAACTTACTTAAAATTCTGTTCATTTATATAACAGTTTGCATAATATCATAAAAGAAGACCTACTGCACAAAGTTTAATCTGTTAAGGTAGTTCAATAAAACCCACATACATTCCACTGATCCAAATAAGTCACACTGCAGGATCTTTGTAGCTTCTTGTACCGTTTGCATGTTGACCCCTCAAGTGTTTCCTATGGGTACACCAACACTGTTGGGTTATTTATGTGTGGTATTTTATCAGACTTCAACTGTTGGAGACTAGTGACTCAAAATTGCAAGAAAATCAGCAAATTTTGAGTGTTTGAGACCAAGTTATTAGCGTGCTGCATTACATGCAGCCAGTTTTTAAAAACTTGTATGCATTGTATACTTCGTCATGCAAATTATTTTGTTGCCCTTCTCTACCCACAGCATAACTGAGAAAGACTTGAGATGGGCTTGAGATGCATGCTCTGACTCTGTGACTGTTTGAAAGAAAGTTTGTCACACAAATCTTTTGAACATGTTCAAAATTCTCACTCTAAGCAAAGTTGAACAGTTGTAGAAAACTAATCACTGACTAAATAAAACTTGCTCAAACCTGTGCAATATTAATTATAATGTGCAAGAAAATCAGATTAGGGATCCTATGATGCTAATCTTCCTTTTTACTTACTTAAAGTCAAAAAACTAAAGTACTGAATAACTTTAAGCCAAAAATATTCTTACTATGAAAATTAAGGATTAGATTTTCTTAGATTTTCTTTACCCAGTTTTCCTTTCTGGATCACAGGGAGCTGGTGCCTGTCTCCAGTAGTCACTGTGAGAGAGGCAAGTTACACCCTGGACAGGTCGTTCCATCAAAGTGCCACATAGAGCCAAACAAGCATTTGCAGGCTCACTCACCCTGTTCCTAGAGGGCCTCTATCCTGCAGGTTTTAGGTGTTTATCTGCTTTTACGCCCCTGATTTGAATGAATGAGTGATTAACAGGCTTCTGCAGAACTGCTGAAGAGCAGGGAAACGTCTAAAACAAGCAGCATAGTGGCCCTCCAGGTTTGGACACCACTGATTTAGCGTTACCAGTTAACCTAACATTCATGTTTTTGCTCTGCGGGAGGAAACTGGAGCACCTGGAGAAAACCCATGTGTGCATGAGGAGGACGTGCAAAATCCACACAGAAAGATCACAGGCTAAGAGGCGACCTTGTGTCCTATGAAGTGACATCTCCCATAAAGGGTATTTTGATATTGTAATTTTGCTGACATCCAACTGGAAAATATTTTCCATACAATTATGAAACTGGTAAGCCTCATTAACAGAAATGAAAAAAATGTATTTGCTTGTATAGATGACCCATATGACCCAAAGCTAGAGTCACATACACACAATCTCACACACATAAAATATTTTAAACAATAGCTTAATTTTATCTTCGTGCATTTTTAGGCAAATTCTAAACTTCATCTTTATTCAGCACGCTTTGATGATTTTCTCCCTTCTATAATTCTCATTTTAATCACAACTGAGACAGTTTACCATTATCTACACATCAATGTTTTATCTTAGAAGTCTCACAGGAGGCTATCTACTAATGTAATGCCTCCTTGAATAAGTCAACAAAATACATATTTCTAATACCAAATGAATAAATAAATAAATTTGATGAAGCAACTACCTTTTGGGGGGCAAGAAGTTAATAAACATAAAATCAATATATATGTTTAGCATGTTTAGGATGTCTGGCAATTTCTTAAATAAATCATCCAGTGCCCTGAATAAAAGGTGAAAAATTGTGAAGGAAATTGAACACTGACTTTCCAGTGTTAGTCTGATTGCCCTCCACCCACCTGGAGGTAATGCTCTTTTTTTTTTTTTTTTACTACTCTGCAAGGACATGTCTAGCACTCAAGGACTTAAAGTTGTCATGCTTTAGATTAGGACAGCATTGGCACAATATTAGAGGTCTTTTTTTTCTTTTTCTAATCTTGGTATGTATGTGAAACTTTACTTAAAACTGTTGCTGCATGAAATATTCATCCCAGATTGTGCTCAGGAGGTTATATGATGCTGCACATATATGAGGCATATTAGGAGTTAATCACTACATTTTTGATTGAAGATATGTACTTTAAAGTGCATTTATATGATTTCAAATAGTTTTTAGGTTTTGCATTTCTTAAATCTAAAGACTCTGAGGATATTTAGAAGCCTATGGAGATCCTTCAACTGCAGTCTTTTAGCTTGGATATTTATATGAATGTGTGGAGGGGGGAGTGGGGTCGGTTATATAATCTGATCTACTTCAGTTGTTTGCCAGGTCATGTTATCATCCTTCTATATTAATTATCATTCACAAAGAATTGCTACAAGAAAGAAAGCCTTTTACCAAAATAAAATCTAACCTTGTTCATTTTTTTCAGTTTTATAGTGTGTATTTTAGTATATTGCAATACTTAACTGGTTTATCCACTTCTGGTTATGTAATTCATGGTATCCTTAAAAAGCCCAAATTACGTAAAATAAAAAAATAAGTTTAATTAGGCCCGAGCAGCGACAGCGCTGCGAAGGCCTATTGTATTTCGTGGAATTCTTATTATTATTCTTCTTATTATTATTCTTATTCTTTTCCCTCGCAAATTTGAGGGCTTTAACATACTCAAAAACTCACCAAACTTCACGGAAAGTTGTCCCCCGTGTGAAATCGCGTGATTCTAATGTAATCGAAAGTGGGCGTGGCCAAACTGCTCCACAGCGCCCCCTAACGTGAGATAGG
>NC_051438.1:18973760-18981423 GCF_001649575.2 Kryptolebias marmoratus | reverse complement strand
CAAGGTCAAAGTTCAAGGTCGCAACAGCACACATGCTCTAACACTAGAACCGTTCAACGTAGGAAGGTGAAACTTCCGTCTAAGGTCTAAGGTTTCAACTACATCTTTGAAACCTTAGACAAATGTCAAGGATTTTATTTAGTTTGCCATATCACTTAGACAGTCTTTAGAAAAAAAAACTGTATGGGCAATTACTTTGGACTTTTTTTAGCATGAACATCAATGTTTGTGTTTTATGTTCATTTTGTTTATCAGAATAAATTAGGAGCAGCCCAAACTGAGATTGTAAAAGTTGGTTCTCTGGCATTTCAGTGAAACTTTTACATTTCCTAAACAAATTCTTCTCTGTGAAAAATCACTTTCTTTGGTTGGAAATAATCTTTTCACAGCATGAGATAACAATGTTACAGTAATATAAAACAGATTTGTCTTGGCCCCACTTAGACTAGCCCTTAGCTCATCATTCAGCCAAAATTAAAACTCTATTTTTCCAAACTGAGGTTATACAAACATCTATCTACAACAGCTGAAATATTGATTGTTCTTAACTTTTCCAGAACCCTATTTCAAAAGATCTGAGTTATCACTTTATGGGATGGTGAAACAAACACAAAGCTCATAGTTGCTCTTAAAAGTGACTTTCATTTTCTTTGCTTGATTTTTAAAGTTTTTCATTTTTGTCCCTCCCCACAGAGAGGTCGGAGGTCAGAATGCAGTGTCAAACAAACAGCCGCACCTAAGATAGGATTCAGAATCTTATCTAAGAGACTTGAGCAGGGCAGGTTAGTGGGCTGATTATAGAGCAGTTCCTCACCACTACGCCACCCTACTGACTGTAAAGCCTACAATGACCTTTTGGAATGTCAGATCTCAAAAATCATTGGTGTGAGATAATAGGATAGAGTGTCAAAAAGTGACCTCAAATTGAAAAGAGAAAAAAAAATGACTAGAACTTTCCCTTGTCACGAAAAACACAGAGGGGCAAAAGTAAATCTGTGCTTAAACTATCATTTCAAAAACCTAATCTCGACATGAATTGATGAACAGTCAATCTGCCAGTTATTTTTCAGCTCGAGAGTCAATAGATATTCTGACACTGACAATGATCCAGACACTTGACCTTTTCCGAGGCTTAAATCTTGGCATGAGCGGTTGAGACGGTCTGTAGAGCACACTGTGATGCTAAGAAAAATGGGATGAATTATAATTGTGATTTTATCGGCAGGATCAAAAATTAACAGGGGCACTGAGGGGGAAAAAAACACCCTTGTAAGCTCGAAAAATAAATGAGACATTAAAAATGAAGGGAAGGAACACATCCCTGGATAGCAATGGATACCCTCTTTTGTATTTCAGTCCTTTGACAAAACATTCATTAAGTTGTCAAATTTTCACTTGTGAATGTGCCAATTGGGTAATTTGTGGTGATTTGTAGAAGCATAACATGGTTCTCTCCACTGCATCTCAGGAAAAAAATAAAAATAAAGCGTTTCTGATCAGAAAATACCCGCGCGCCCTTACTTGAAGCCTGAAGCTTTTGTTTGATTTTTACTTTTGTGTGTGCGTGAGTGTGATTATGAATTTATGGGAAATATGGGAAATCTTTGGCATGGCACTGTGAGCATTTAATTAGCGCCGTGCAATATAAATAAAAGCTACAGATACAAGACATTAAGTAGGTTTATTTTCTGCAAGGAAAGCAATTCTGATCTCAAAGAAGTAAAAATAGAAAGCAACAGAAATTACAAGTTTTAAAAGAAACTTTATTTACAATCCCCTTAATATCATAATTCCCTTAAAACTTTGTTCAATCACCATAAATTTTCATGGTTTACACAAATTACCCCAGAAATGGTGTGAACATGGCTTAGACAGGTCAGATCAGTGTGGGAGGGAAAGAGAAAGCCCTCTTAAATCAACATAAAGCCTTGAGAAGAATAGCAATGATTTATAATCAAGATTTAGGCAAACTGGGACATTGCACTCATCTCTTTTTTTTTTTTATATTTTACCTACACGCTCACAAAAAAGCTATTACATTCACCATAGCCAGATTTACACCGGTGTGCTTTGATTATTCCCATTTTTAAAGCAATTTCTTTTGTTGTGGCTCTTTCCGAGGAAAGTACATTGACTGAAAGACAATCTACCCACAACATAATTGCATTATCTGCATGATAATCAAATATGATGAAGAAATAGAAGTAGATGTGCTGCCATCAGGCAATAAGCTTAACATAACAAAAAAACAAAGGAATGGGACATTAACCAGATTACAAAATGCACATGTAGGTTTTCTAGAATTAAACAATGATGTATGATAATAGTACTTTGCTGAAAAAAATAAAAGCATGTGACATTGTCCTTCTGTGACTGTCTGTTGTGTTAGCACAATATCCCATTAACTATTTGGCTGAGTTTAGGTAAAATTTGATTTGATCGTAGCTGAGCGTCATGCACTCATTCCAAGTACTACAGATTATGTAAAATCTCATGATATTGTCATGGCGGGAGGAGAAGAAGGTGAACCCAGACCACAGAATCATCTTAAAAAACAAAAATTTATTTTCAAATAAATGAACAAAAACAAATGGCTGGTTAGGCAGTAAAACTAAACTTAACAAAAAACAAAGGAGGCGAGACTAGGAATGAGACAACAAGGGCTGAGGGACAAGAAACAGCAACATAGAAATAGAGACAATGAACCAGGACGTGGAGAAAGTGACCAGGTTTTAGGGGTTAGGGCCTTTTGGCCCTGGGCTAGGGTTAGGGTCTGCTCAGGGTTTGACTGGTTAGGGCCTTTGGGCCCTGGGCTAGGGTTAGGGTCTGCTCAGGGTTTGATGGGTTAGGGCTTGTTGGCCCTGGGCTAGGGAAAGGGTCTGCTCAGGGTTTGACTGGTTAGTGCTTTTTGGCCCTAGGCTAGGGTTAGGGTCTGCTCAGGGTTTGACTGGTTAGGGCCTTTGGGCCCTGGGCTAGGGTTAGGGTCTCCTCAGGGGTTAGGACTTTTTGTCCCATGGCTAGGGTTAGGGCACTTCAGGGTGTTTTTGGTTAGGGTTTTTTGGCCAAGGGCTAGTGTTAGGGTCTCCTCAGGGTTTAAAAGTGAGGGTAATTAGGGGAAGAGGGCACAGGTGAGTGATTACAACTAGCAACAGGTGTGGTAGGAAGACGAGATAAACGAGTTAAACAGAGAAGTGAAAGACGATAGAACACAAGGGGCAGAAGCAATAGAAAAACAAAACATGGAAACAATAACTCTAAATGCAAAAGAAATCACAAAGAAAAAAAAAAAACAAGACCAAAATCCCGACAGATATACAGTAGCATGCGTTTGTTCATAACATTTTAAAAAGTTCACCTAAAAGGCTGAAATTCTAATGATTTAAATTTTTTTACCAGAGTTAAATTCTGGCATGGAACATGACATGCATTCTTTCTTATTTTTGTCCTTTTTCAATGCTTTATTTTTGTATGGCAATGAGTTGCTTTTCCATTCCCCGCAAAGCACTTGCAAAAATACAACAATCTCAAACAATGTTTTCCATTTAGAAATTGTTGAGATCAATTTAAATACACTGGTGCAGTGTAGGCATGGAAGAACACACATCCACCCCGGCACCCTCGCATACTCACAAAACACCAGCGAGGATCAAGACAAATGCAGGTAAATACCTGATATGACAGATCCAATTTAACTTGTGCAACATAAACTGGGATGGATAGGTGCAGGCCCAAACAAAATATTAATAAAGAGTTGTGGTTCTGAGATGTGACGAGAGCTCTGGCATTATGCTCATCTATCTTTCACTTTGCTTTTCATTCTGGCCATGATACTTCTCATCAATCAGCAAGTTACGTGTCAAGTGAGAACAATTCAGAGCAAAGTCAAGCTCTCTCACTACCCATTTTACAATTTGGCAAATGAATGGCTCTCTAATTCTGATGAATATGTATTGATAGAGTCAAGTCGGTGTGCAACAGGAGGCAGACGACCTCACTTGCTTTTGTGCAGAAGACAATTTTTTTTCTGCATGAGAAATCTTATTCTACATGACATGGTAATATACACACAAAACCTCAGTGTTTTAACAAATCCTAAACAACCAAATATTTTAGTTTTAATCACAACATTTTGATTAATTGTTTCCCTGACATTTTTAAAGCCTCATATTATCCACCTATAGCAGGCTTTGAATCAGTGTTCTTCATATACATTGTATAAAAATTAAAGCAATAAAAGTGGGCTGTCACTGAGCTTATTAGTACCTTTGCCCTAAAAGAACAACATATAGGTACTGTTTTGCTTAAGGGATTAAATTAATGTTGAAATTAATCAAATTAGCAAGACAAATTTTGTTTACGTCTTTGCTTGATCGTCACTTTTTAATTATGTTTTAATGTTAACAATTAGTGCAAGTGGAGTCAGCTAATTTTGATTAGAATTTTTCATAAACAAGGTTGTTTTAATATGTTTTATTGTTAAGAGTAATTTAGCAACAAAAAGTGACTGTACTAATTGCAGGGAATCCACATTGATAAAATCAGAGAAATATAGCTATAGTTTATTCTCATACTTTATTTGCTTGTGTGCTACTGCATGATGGTGTTTCGAAAATGCAAGTTAGTATTTTTGGTCTGAATAGTAAATCAAATTATATATTTTTTTAATTATATGAAACAAAACAAAACAAAATCATATCAAACAGTGTTGTATGGGTATGTGGCATAGAAAAGTAAAGTAAGCACAATTTCTGAAATGTGACTTCTTCACAATGCACAATACACATGTATAAAATTCTGACGGTATGATACCCTTCAAAGAAAATGCCAGTTTCACAGTATTATGATAGTAAAACAAACATTTCCAATGCATCACACATTCTAAGGCAGGTGGAACAGTGATGCCACAAGGAGCAAAGGTCACAAAGGTGCAGGACTTCAAGGACTTAGGGTCGACTGTCCAGGAAAACAGGGAGTGTGGTAAAGAGGTTTACAAGGTTTACAAGACAGCGCTGAGACCAGCTGTGTTGTATGGTTTGGAAACAAAAAGACAGGAGACAGAACTGGAAGTGGCAGAGCTGAAGATGTTGAGGTTCTCCTTGGGAGGGACAAGGATGGACAGGATTAGGACTGAGGTCATCAGAGGTACTGCACAGGTTGAACAACTGGGAGATAAAGTTAGAGAGGCCAGACTGAGACGGTTTGGACATGTGCAGAGGAGGGAGAGTGGGTATATTGGTAGAAGGATGTTAGAGATGCAGCTGCCAGGAAAAAGACAAAGAGGAGAAATATGGATGCAGTTAGAGAGGCCATGGAGGTAGTTTAAGTGAGGACAGCGGATGCAGAAGAGAAGGTTAGATGAAGGAGAATGACTTGTTGTGGCAACCCCTGAAAAGGGAACAGCTGAAAGAAAAAGAAGAACAAGGCAGGCCAAAGGTTAGTGTGATTCATAGGTTTATAGAGAACAATCCCTGTTGTTTTTAATTGCTTTAATGAGGTTGTGTTGAGCCATAACTCAGTGGTAATGACTTCATGAATGTTTTATTAACAAAAAAATGTTTCTGTTTGAAAGAAAATTCATGACATCTGTCCCCATGATGTCTGTAATATGTCTTCAAATACAGCAACTTTGAAAATGCTCCCCAAAACTGATTTTTGTTTAAACAGTATTAGCATAATACCTCTAGCCATAACTGTAGTACTGGGCAATTCAATCAACAAGGTACTAACATGGTGTCTCAATGACTAAAACATGACCATCACCGGCATTCTGCTGAGCATATGAATTATTGTGTTTGTTTGCACATCAAGTGCTGACAAACATCAATGCTTTATTACCTGGAGAATCATTCACAATCCATTTTTATAGTGCTTATGCTTTCTGATTAAGCTAAAAGCTGCTGTCAGAAACATCTTCAGATGATGCCCTTCATCATATATCTTTGCTAACTGATCTTGTAAAACACACTGCCATCTTCCATTTTGAAAATCCCTGATCAGCCACTGTTTATGTGGCAATCAATAATAAATGTTTCCAACCATAGCATATATGTGCATGTAATGACTGCCTCAATTGTGACTGATTATTGTACAAACAGATGTACAGTATGTTCCAATCTTCTTGAACTCTCAGTCTCTGTCAGCAGCACTCAACTCTTGTTTCACTCATTTAGGAACTCATACATTGGAATGTACTGACAGTACTGAATGCTGTCACTTTCTTTTTACACTGTTGTGCTGTATTATTCTTCATGTCACTCCGTAGAATTTCAAAACAGGTGTCAGCAGTAAACTGTGTTCTTCTAACCTAACAGCATACTCACCAGTTCACCCATCAGCCCATCTCATTTATACATCCGTTCAGCCACACAATGGATTTCATGAGTGAATAAAATAAAAAGAGAAGAGTATCTGACAGTGATATGATAGCCATTTTTGACTCTGTTATGACAACATGGTGGCGAGTGCAGAGAACACTGTGAACATTGAAGTAAGTGATGTGTGGCCTGCAGTTTGGTGTACCGGTGACTTAAAAATCTCAGCCTTTATTGCAGGTAATGATCAGTGACAAGGATAAACTCCTCAACAATATTATAGCAGTTATTTTGGAATAATCGAAGCATATATTGAATAATTTATGTTCCCTTTACTGTTCTGCTAACCTTGTCCTCCTTATTACTGTACTGACAACTGTAGAAGCTTCAAAGCTGAGATTCGTGGTTTCCTCCTTGGTCTTTTTGACCCTGCCAGATTGTCAGTTGTCTCAGGTGGGAGCCAGAACCAAGGCATAAGTTTTTGCCTCAACGCAAAATTGATCCAGTTACTTAATGCCACCTCCTTGGTCTTAGGTGATCAATGAGGTCAGGTGTTGTTGTACAGCAACACTGCAACCTTGCCATGTGCTTTCAAACTGTTTTGTGACTGTTTCTAATAGGACTATTATAACACTCTTTTTGATATTACTGAGGTCCCACTCCAAATGGATCAAGTTGGGATTTCTTCTTCTGGGAATGTCTCCCTAGTTGCCAGTCAGCTACGCTTGGATTGCTGGAACTGTAATAAGTGAATTCCACTAATAATAAAGCCTTCTTTCCAACAACACACGCTTGATGAGGACTGTGATTCACAGACTTTCAGGAGATCCTGGTAGTTCAGAATCCACAGACAACCTCATGGTGGAGAAGAATCCTCCTCCCTCACTGATAGTGTCTTTCCAACATCATCAGTCCAGAACCAGTACAACAAACATTTGCGATTCTGTGATTTCACTGAACATGCCTGACAATGAGCGGAATAGTTACTCTTGGCACCCCCCCCCCTCCCTCCATTCAGTCTGATTGTTGGTAACTCAATAAATGAACTAAATGTGCAATTTTGTTAATTTGACTGCAGTGTCAATCTTTTCTTAGAGCACAGCCTTTGACATTAGGCCAGCTGTTGTTTTTGTTTTATAAATTCATTGCCAATTATGTCAATTTTGTACTTCTCTTATTGTTTTGTATTATTATTGTTTCCTTGTTATGATTCATGTCCTGTCCATGCTGTGTTTAGCACTCATTCTGCTCACCTGCCATGCCTGATTACTTATCTGTTCCACCTGGGCCTTGCCCTACTTAAACACCTCTCAGTCTCTGCCTCCTTGCCAGACTATCGACAGCCACGAGCC
>NC_051438.1:18939729-18973660 GCF_001649575.2 Kryptolebias marmoratus | reverse complement strand
AAGATGCAGTTTAGGTGACAGTGAATGATAAAGTGTAATCATTTTAATTCTATCTGGAAATGCTTGGACTGTCTTTTCAGCATGAGCAGAGCTTTTGATGTCCATTTAATTTGTCACTGTTTCTGTATGCTCAGCCAATTTTCATTAGGTTGAGGCTGTGTCCGCCTGGTTGACATGCATACTAACACCCATTTCTTGTTGGCCATCATGTCCAAAACATAAGCATCTAGTTTGTATTCCCTCCTTCTGTTTCTGTCTGCTTTGCCTGCTCACTTATTCAGCCATGACAGATCAAATCCCTTGCTTTTTGCCCATGTTTTCCACTTAACTTTAATGATGTGGATTAATAATTTGCATGTCTGAGATCAAGCGATAAGAAAGAATTGGCAAAAAACACATGACCCAGCTCCAGAATGCTTTGCTATTGTCAGTCACCAAGACAACCTTCGGTTCCCCACTCTTTCATTTAGTCTCTCTGTCTGCTGTTGTCTGACGGAATACAAAGCACTGCTTTAACCGTGTATAAAGTACACCAGTCAGAGTATTCCTTTAGTAGATTTAAGGTCATTTTCATGTCTCTTCAAGGGGACTGGGCCTCACAAATGAATAACGGACCATACAGGTCGGACATACACAGTTCAGAGAAATTTCTCTGTTCTGTTTAATTATGATTAAGATCATTTTATAATTGTGTAACTCCTTGATGATGTTTGCTGGTACTGATCAGCTTATAAACTGTAAATAAATAAATATATACAGTATATGTTAAATTGGTTGAATCATGTAAAGCTGCGGATCAGGGTGTTATAGAAGTTCATGTTTCATTCTGCCCTTTTATTTAAGCAAGTGCTGCAGTGGTATTCACTCCCAAGGATAAATGCTCTACAATTAGAGGCAGTTTCTAAACATTTTTGCTACATCAGGCTTTGTTGCTACATAAACCCAGGCATGTAATTGTTCCAATATAAAAAAATAGATAAAGATTCATCCCTTGAAATAATTTAGGTGTTGTTTTTATATGATCAATATAAGAATGAAGGTAGAAAGTTTTCTTTAATTTACCAAGTTGACAAAAAGTTATGTAGAGAAACAGAATTTTTTCCCTAACCCCATGAAAGGCATGTGCCTGGAAGAGTGCATGTATGTAGGGGTGTGCATGTGTGTGGGAGGGATAATTTCCCCATCTGTTCGCAAAAAATCTCCTGAACCGTCAGACAGGATTTTATTAAAACTTTCAGAAAATGATCAATTACTAATTTAAGATGGCCACTACAGCTATTCAACTATGGCAAACACATAAATGGTTTTTAAACAATCGATTTTACATATATTAAGCTAGAACTTGATGGAGTAGTAGCTGCCATTACCATTCCATGCTTTAAACACTAACAAATTGGGTAAAAAACCTTTGGCATTAACTATTTAAGTCCTGTGTGTTAGCAAAATATCTCCTGAACCACTTGATGGATTTTACTGAAACTCTCAGAAAGTAATAACTGGAAATACATCTACAACTGAATAAATTTTGAAGTTAATCCAATTCAAAATGGCTTCCACAGCTAATTGACCTTAGAAAAAACATAAAAGGCTATAACGCAGTCAATTTTACAGATATTGAAGTGAAATTTGGTGTGGGAGTAACTGAGAGTAATTCCCAACACATACTCTGAGTGATAACAGATCACATAGTATCTTTGTTTACAACATTGTGAAGCAACGTCATAACCAATGTTCATTCTTTCAAGGAATGCTACTTTCATTAGATATGTTGTAGCCATAAAGTATTTTTAAGGACTTGTTGGTAAATTAATTTGTTCCCATGTTATGGAGGGGGAACCGATTATTTCAGACAGACACAGTTAAAGGTATAGTCAAGCTTACACATCACCTTTATAAAAAAAAAAAAAAAGTCTTGGTTAAAAAATGTGCTTTATGATCCTCTTCAAAAAGTGAACAGAAAATGGTGTGAGAGCATTTCATGAATCAAACCCCAGCAGATTTTTTTTTCTTTGAACATGGCAGGAATCTTAAATTCAAGGATACAGAGCAAAGAGCCTCTATCCACTGAAGTCATATATTCATTTGGGAGCGCAGAAAAAGTCTGAGTGTCTCTGATTTTATTCATAATTACTGAATGTTATCCACACACTGTCAAATACAGCACAGTGTTTTGTTTAGTTTTTTTTTTTGTTGTTGTTTTTTGTACAAAGGCCTAAACATAAATAGTCCTAGAACTCTGCTTACTAAAAGGGAAGGTAACTTTTCCAGGAAAACAAAATGCCTGCATAATCTTCTAGTTTGGCTTTGTGTTTATTGTCTGCCGTGGGCATGCTATTAGGCAAATATCATCTGCTCCTGGTGCCCTCTCCTCTGAGCGCAGAGCATTGCAGCAGGCAAGGCCACAGGCCAAGCAAATATTGTCCATCTAACACATTCATACAAACTATAATCTGAATAAATTCTGAATGAGACTAGCTGCACTGCCTGGCATATAAATGTGATATGTGGTTCTCCCAGGTACAGATGTACAGAGAGAGAGAAGTGCATCATTCAGGACACATAAAGTACAGCCTCTAGAACTTGAATGATTAGGGTTGAGTCATTTCAGATTTCAGTTGTGCTGTCTCAAAAAAAAAAACAAAAAACTGCATAGTGTTCCTTTGGAAAATTTGTAACTGTAGAAACACTGAAGATTTTGCCAGAATTAGACCAATTAATGAAGAAGCACCATGAAGGAATGCATGGATACATATTAACATATCTCCACAGAAAAAAGGACACTGCCCCATTCTTTTGAGTTGTACAGTAGGTGAGAAGATATGGAATTAAAACCTTTCTCACTTTTTCTGCTCCAGTGGTTCAAGATAACCACTGTGAAAACCGATGCTGTTTGAAATCACCCCAGTGGCCCTGTAAGACTACCAATAGGCCTACTGGGGAGTCCCTTGATGTAAGAGCTCACAGACAGATCGAATACAGTCAGGCTTCACTGTTCTTGGTAAGCTTGGACCATGCAGTACCCAACTGTGGTAATCTTGAGCAGTAAAATGCTTATCCATCATTGACTGGTTAATTTACCGATTCTTTTAAAGAAGAACTATATTTTCATGGTTGATTTGCCGAGTCAACTTGCAGTTTGCATCCATGTTTTTATTTTACCCATGGCAGGGACTAGTTCATGGTCTCTGTCAGTGGTTTGCCGGGCAATAGACACTTAGACATTGTGCTAAATTGGCGGCAGGTGAACCTGATGTTTGTATATTTTTGTGACTGACATCTAAAATCCCCCATTAGGGTGAACAGCTTCTTGTTTTATATATCTGCAGTGCAAACAAAACAAAGCAAAAGATCTGCATCCCAGTGTGACGATGCCTGATGCCACTTCATGGAAAGCGAGACCACTGAAGCCAAAAGCACACGTGTTAGTCCTGCCTGCCTGAGGGTAATGAATGCAGTTTGTTGTACAGAGTGTGAAGCCCCATGAGACAAACTTTTATGATGTGACAAAAAGATTTGTAAATAAAACTTACTTAGCTTGATTTTATCAAATATCTGTTGTTTACCCCATGTCCACTGTACTCTAGCATCAGTTTTCACACATATGCTTTTCAATTCAAGTATGTATTTTAGTATTTGTTTTTATTTATTTATTGTTTGTTTGTTTCCATTTGGTGCAGTTTATTTGAGCAAATCAAAAGATAAAGGAAAAAAAAAAGGTTTAAAATAAAAACGAGATTCAAGTTTGAACAAGCCCAAAACATTATTGGAACAACTAAGGTGACACAAGAAGGCAGGGCTTTATATTTAAAGATTTATTTTTTTTAATTTAATTTATGGCCATGGTAGGTGTCCAGTAAGGCGTGACACTTTTCTTTTCGACAGTGCCTTTGTGGGTTCACCTATTCCTGAACACCCTGACAAACATAATGACCTGATCTTAATGCAAGCTGTTATATTAGGCTCCCAAGACCACAACAATAATGAATTTTAAGACTTTGCAAGTTTTGAAAGGTTAAGTTTAAATGTGTATTTTTATAGAATATGTACCATTGATATAACTTTTTATATTTTTAGTCAAAAGCTTTAAAAATGAACTTTTAGCAGATGTTTGCTTGTGATGGACAGATAATTTTTACACTGTAAAATTTAAACATTTTCTCTTATCTTAGTAAGTGTTCTGTCATCCATTTACAAAATATAATACCTAATCACAAATAAAAATATATTAGCGTAATAATATTTAGCATGATAGAATAATACATGCAAAATGAGTTTGAAAACCAACTTCAAAAGGAAACCCAGTGTTCTAATTATGAATGCTGCTTCAATTAAATTTTTAAATTGTGAAATATAGATTATTTAAATTTATATGAAATCACAGTATGGAGATACAGGCCTTTAACATAGTGTGAAAATTTTATTTTCTGACCAAATTTTAAAAATAGAAACTCTGATTATATAAAATAGTTTGGAATTGGCCAGAAAAGTGTATTTTACATCATTTTTGCTGTAGCAGTAAAATGAACTGTTGTTTCATTCTATCACTTTTTATTGGCTGCCACCCGGAAATGTGGACAAATTGCCTGTGAGTCTGTCCATAAATGTTTGTTTGTCAGCAAAATTATTTCTAAATCAATGAACATACTTTAATGATTCAGTCAGAAAATAATCATGATTTATATTGTTTAGCTAAAAATTGGCAAGGTATTGTCTGAAATTTACTCCAAACACATACTTTGTATGCTAAGACAGTCAAAACTGTCTGTTAGTAAACTAAAAAAAAAACACTGGATGGATTGTATTGAAATTCTCAAACATTAAAAAAGACTATTATGCATGAAGCCACCACATTCAATTAACTGCCTCTTGGACACACAAAAGGCTGGAACTCAACCAATTAATAAACACATTGAGCTGCAATTATGTGTGGTAGTAGCTGAGAGTCAACACCAACACGTACTTTGTGTGCTGACAGATCATTTTAAACTTCAGCATGCAAACTGACAGAATCAGTTTTTTCAAGTAATGCTAGTTTAATTTGTGTTGTTAACCTCAAAATGTCTCTTTCAAGGTCACATGTAATCTTTCCCTTACGTTTGCATTTTCAATTTTCACAAAATGTTTGAAAATCTTAATTAAAATCTAAGTGTTTCAGTCTACAGCTTAACGACTGGTTTGGAGCAAATTCCACAATCAGAGCTTTATATGAAGATGATGTACAGATAATAGCAAAAATTGAAGAGCCTTCAATTTCTTTTTTTTTGTTTGTTTGCTTGTTTTTTTGTGTTTTCATCCTACTGCTTTTATGTGCAAGTTAAAAGAAAATGATAGACTTTGAACTATAATTCTTCTTTTTTGTCATGAGCATTTGTGCTAGATTTAATGACATTCTCTATGGGCTACTGTCTCTTCACAAAAACATTTGAATGAACAAAAAATGCAAACTTAACCTTTTTTCATCTAAATCTGATCACTTTGTGTTCTAGCAAATGATGAGCGCATGATAGTTTTCTGTGCAGAGGGAGTGAAATACCGATGTCGTTAATTTTTTAATGAAATAAAATTTGTGACATCCCCAGTGATTCCTGTCCGCTCTCACTTAACTAATGGGGTTTTAAGCCCCGAACTCCACCTCACACCAATTCACCACTTAACAGTTTTAAGGCATGTTTTGTAGGTCAGCTCAGACTATTTCCACTGTCTGTCACAGATTTTTTCTTTTTTTCTCACTTGATTATACATTTTTTGAGGTCTTTCTTATGCAGAAATACTGAGTAAAAATGTTTGACTTTGTATGTCTTCATAAAGACAGAAAGGATACAGAAGATACAGCAAACCAAGACATCTGCTCTTCGTACAGAAAATGTATTGAATTTTTATTATTTTCTTTATTTTTTGTCATTTTTTTGTTCTAAAGCATACAGAGGCTTATTGAAACGGCTGACCCCACAGTGCTCACCAAGACACTTCAGCCTTTCTGAATGTGGCTGACAGAACCAAGGCTGTTCCAAGTGTTCTTGTTTTATAGCTTTTTTTTTTTTATAAAAGTTATGAAAGAAACTCCGGACTCAAGTAGAAAAGTCGAGAACATTCACACTGTTGAATCTTGACCCCTGACAATTAACTTTCTGAGAACTAGGCCTTCACCTATGCTGACATTTCTTCATAAAAACTGCTGCCATGAAAGCTCATCAAGCTTATCTAACGTGCTGTGACAAAACAGAACATTTTGATATTAGGAACACTGTTAGGGTTTGAGTTGTTTTTTGAGTTTCTTTTGTATTAGGATTATTGTTTTATATTTCTGTAGTTCTGTTTTATTTCTTGTTATCCCCATGTGTAGTTTTATGTTGTAAGTTTTTGAATAGTTTTTGCTCCCTGTGCCCTTTGAGTCCCTGTTATTATTCAGTTTGCCTGCCATACCCATCTCCACCTGTCCCAAGTTTGTCAGGCACCTGTGTCCACATACCGATCACCCGCTGTCTTTAAAACCTGTTCATTGTCTTCACTTCCTCACTGGTTCATTTTTGCAATCATGTACTGTCTAGATTTCCTCGTGTCACCCTCCTCATGTACCCTGCTGTTTGTGAGGGGTTTTTCAGACAGTATATTGTTTATAAGTTGTTGATGTATCCTTTTAGGACCTCCAACCTCTCTGATATTTTAAAATTTTATAGCTGAAAACCTTTATTTTCACAGTTGCAAGTATTAGTCAAAAATACTGACAATTTAGAATAAAATAAAACATTACTGTAAATAATAAAACCTTTTATAAACTAACCAAACTCTATGATGTTAAAAGAGAGGCTTGTGTACAACTTATTTACTGTAATTACTAACTGTAACAGCTCAGTATCAAGCTAATAAAATCAGGGAGTAAATGATGTGGGCAATCTATTATTTAAAAAGCACAAATTAAATAATACATCTATGCACTCAGGTTATTTATCAATCAGACTACTTCACACATTTGTGCAGAGACTCGTAACTGCACACTTCTATAAAGACTATAGGTTGTGGATATTTCTAGCTTTAATAAATGTTGAGTTTTGCATGCTAAGAAAGATTTGAGTTGCTGATGGAGAAGAGAACATGCAAAGCTTCATTTTGCAAATCGATAGCAGGCCCCTTTGCCCCTAGCAAATTATGTGTTTTTGCAGGCACACAGGGAGTATGAACTCTTCATCTTTAATCAGAGAAATAGTTTTGATTTGAGCTGTGTGGGCTACTGCGGCTGAGCTGGTTTGGGTCTGCCGGCACTGAATAAACATTTTCCTTTAGTTAGGTTGTTCGATTCAAGGCGGTGGTGTTATAGTTACGTGATGACATGTAATCGGGACTCGAGGCAGTAAAACCTTTTCTTAAGAAGCTTTTGTTATAAAGAAAAGTACAGAAATATTCTCATGTCTACCTCTGCTCTGAACTGTTTGTTTCTCAATTTTCTTATTACACAAGAACCTATAAAAAGTGTGCAGCTTTACATTTTTTACTGATAATGAAGACAATACAATTATAGAAGCTTTATGACTAAACCTGGATATCCAAATATGAATATTTGTTAAACCAAATATTCAGAGCAGACATAACAACACCTGCTCCAGTCAAATCACTGGTATTGATCATCAGCACATTTAAAACCCTCCACATAGCCTGTGACCAGTTTTGAATTTGCTGACCGCAAATAGCTTAATGCTTGTAGGTTAAAGATTTGTCAGAACACACAGACAGAATGGATTTCAACAGGTTACTCTATTAAAAAAGGCTGCATGCAAAAATATTAAAGAAAATAACCCCTCTAGCTTTAAAAAAAAATTAAATATTTTTTTCAATTTCCTTATCCTCACTCAGTCTGATAAAATTAGACTTTTTAAACCTATACATTACATTCTGTTTAACCTTTGTGACTCTGCTTTTTCACCCTCACCCCACACACACTTTTAAACACATGAGTGGAATAGGAAGTGACATTTTCCAGCAAGCTTTGTTGCCCATCAGTCATTGTTAGTGTGTGTGTCATGACGAGAAAACCCTCACAGCACTGAGAGAGTCAACGCTGGACTGAGGAACAGGGACATTTTAGCACTGGGAGAGACAATGAAGCAAAACAGGATTTATTGGTTTTAAGAGCTGACATGCCACATGTTCACCTGATTATGCCGGAAGCAAGATATGGTCGTCAAATACCAAACCAGTCTTCACATTAAAAAAAGAGCTTTACACCAGAAATCAAACATTACAGTTAGACATTTGTCATTTATGCATTAAAAAGATGGCACTAATAGTGGATTTGAGATCTTTTTCTATGATAAAACAAACATTAAGAATTTTCCTAAATGCTAATGCCAGATTTTGAAAGGAAGTAAAAGTATGCATATAAACATACATTTTCAGTTGTTGATTTAGCAGTTAGCATAGCAAAGAGCGTCTCCTTCACAAGAAACCCACCATTTTTAAACCTCACAACTACAGCAATTGTTTTAATTTACTTTTAAATATATATAAATAATACTTCCATCTCACCCTATTTGCTCCACAAGTTCGGTTCCACTTTAACTTCAAGGGTTCTCTTCAGTATCTTAGCTGTTCCTAGGACTGTGCTCTTCTGGACAGAGATCTCTGAGGTTGTTCCTGGGATCTGTTGGAGCCTCTCTTCCAGTTTTGGGGTCACAGCACCGATGACCACTGGTACCACTGAGGCCTTAACTTTCCACAACTTCTCTATTTCCACTTTCAGCCCTTGGTATTTCCCAAGTTTCTCATGCTTGTTCTTCCTGATATTACAGTCGCTTGGGACTGCTACATTTATCACCATCAAAATGAGGTAAGGTGGCTTCAACTCGGCTTCACATTTTTAAAAACCACGGCGTAGAATGGTGGGTCTTTTGTGACTTTATTTTACTTATATACCTGTTATAGGTCAGTTTCAAAAATTGTTTTATTTTATTTGACCCTGTTTTTTTTTTTGTTGTTTTGAGGTCAAATACTTTACACAGTCTTTCAGGCCAATACACCTGGTGTTTCTGTCATTTATGAGTTCAATTTATCAATTTAATATCAATCAAATTCACCTCCATCTTTTGTGTCTTAAATCAGTACCAGCTGTCCACAGAGAATCATCAGTGACTCCCAGTGGCCTGTGCTTGAAAGGAGAAAGCTTGTTATTATAATATCTAAATATTTCATGCCATTCTCAGATTTCTTGACATCTGTCACTCCTCTGGATAGTATTAAGAAAAAAATATATAAGCTGAGCCTAATTAGTGCTTATCACCAATGTAGATGGATTGTATGCTCCCCTTTAATAAAGCATGAAAACTATCTGACCACTTGAAGATTTCTCACTTTTCTGTCATTTTCATTAGCATAAACAGAAGACGTTTTTCATCAAATGGTGGTAGGCTAATATTGGCATTTAACTGTGAGCAAACAGAGGCAGTCTAATTGCTCTGAAAGCCTCCCTTAGTCTCTTAGTTTTTCCTTCTTTACGATTCACTCCCACCTTTTCAAATGTGTACAGGTGCGATTACCAGATGAGGTTTATCCCCTTAGATTTGAATGTACAGATGGGATGGGTTCTGTTTCCGCAAATTTCATGAGTAAAGATGTGGTTGCAAAAAAAGAAGACATTAAACATAGAAAAATAAAGCATTGTTGGATTTTTTTTTTCATTCTTATAAGTATAGTGTTAGTGCTGTGACGAGAACAAGGAAAAGAGAAAGAAAGTCTTTTCTTCTAAATGTGGACATTCTTAAATTTAACTTACAGACATAATTTCCCCCCCAAGCAGACAAGTACAATTTCTATCCATGGTGAGAGCTTAGTTTTGTTGGAAGGGTCCCGTTATCGAAAATTAATGAACAGTCTTCAGCCCACCATGGTGGTATATTCACCCAGGCCATGTTATAATGTAGAATATGTTCTGCAATTCATGCATATGCATATTTGTAATAACTGTAATGAAAATGAAGATAATAGTTCAATCTAGAATGAAGATAGTTTTCAGATCCCTGCTGGACCAGATCCTATCATCATTATAAAACCTGCCAGAGAGTCAGATCAAGGCCACATGGGAGTTATGGCTTTAGAGAGACAGAGAAAATAAGAATGAAAAAATGAGGACTGTGTAAAAAGGCGATCTGACGCATTGATATTATTGTTAAATACATACAATCACAGCCGCAAAAAAATTGCCCAAAGATCTGCTGGAGTGTTATTGGTTGACTATGCCCCTCCATTCCTTCAGAATTCACTTTCATTGCGGGTGTACTAGTGCATAAAGTCTTCCATAGCTGAGACCTGACAGGCTCAGATGCCAAAAATCCATCTTCCAATGCAATTTAGCACAGAGGGAGCTGGGAAGATGGGGAAATTATACAGGACTTGAGTCAGTTTTAAGGTAGCGGTGGAGGCCCAGAGACACATTTGAAGTGATGACAGGTTGCAAGAATTTGACAAGTCAAAAGTTAGTGACTCTAAAAATAAAATTTCAGTCACTTTCTTGAGACCCTTGTGACAAGGCGAAGTATTGGTGTGCAGTTGCACACCCTCATTTTGTTTTCATAGGCTCAAGATAGCTAGCCCTCTGACCAATTTTTCTCTGCATTTTTTCTCATTTCTCACCTCATCTGAGGAAAATGGCAGAGATAAATTTATGCCGATTGTTGGAAATTGACTGTGTGGAATGTGAACCTATAGTATACTATTGTCAGTGGAGAGATTTAAAAGAAATATGAGTCTGAATGCATCTTTACAATTGCACTTTAACAAGTCCCATTTTAAGAATGGTTAAGACTGGTTTAAGTTTTCTAAAACTATAAAAAAACAGTTTTGATTTGATTTGGTTTTGTTAACAAGAGTTTTATGCCTGCAGCTGTAAGAAAATTAAAATGTATGTTTGTAAAAATGTGATAACAACATAAAGTTGCCAGCAATTTTATAGGACTAATACAGATTTATTTTATGTCAATCATATGGAAAACATGTCAGTATGAACCTAAAAAAGGAAGAAGAAAAAGTTAAGGACTCATTGGCTGCTGTTTTAATTCAAACTGAGTTCCTGCTGCCAACTCTCCTTTTCAGAAAAGTCCAGTGAGTACAAGGAGGTAAATGGGAGCAGCAAAATTGCATTCAGTTGACCACAGGCAAGTTAACTAATAAAACATTTTGTCATTTCCAAGTTTCTCTTGAGGTGATAACTCAACATGTACTGTATATGAAGTCAAAATGAAACCACAGTAGTATTCTTCATCACTTATGTATTACTTTTGTCAGAAAAGAACTTTCACAAAAATCAGATTTTTAACAAAAACAACCAATGGTTCTGGTGTTAGGATTATTTAAACTATGTTTAAGTCAGATTTATTTAAAAAAAAGAAACATTTAAACAATAATTAATCGATACAAACTATTGATCGATTGAAACAAACACGCACGCATATATATGTGTATATATATATATGTGTGTGTGTGTGTATTGTATGTGTATGAATCCCAAACTATGCCATAGGACCTAGCAGTCTAGCAGTGAACTAGCAGAAAAAAACAGCCTGTAGTCACATTTATAGGTCAGTTCAAAGTGGAGGATCCAAATCAAGACACACACTCACAGGAAGGTCAGATAAACAGAAGTGACAAAGAGTGAGCTACATTACCAAGGTAGAACAAACGGAGGTGGTGGCAAACTAAACTAATGGCACCTGCAGAGTCTAGGCATGCTGAATCTAAAGTAAAGTTCAACAAAGAACAATTCTACTGAAAAAAAATATATAACAAGACAAATGAAAGTCTGAGACACAATTCGAATACAAAGAGAGAGAGCGAGGAAAAAAAACAGACCTGAAGAAAAATGCAGGGCGAACACTGGTAAGTAAAAGGACTGACAACAAACAATGGGAAAAACTGGGCTACGAATACAAAAGAAAAATTCAAAAACACAAGTAAAACTAATGAGGGTCAAGTTGAAGAACATTCAGAAAGAAAGTGAGTGACAAAATAAAAATAGCTGATTGACACAGGTACAGAGAAAGAGACACTGAAATGGAAAATACTAATTAATATACACATAATAGTGCAAAATAACAATTAGAAATCCAAAATATACACTAAAACCTCAATTCTTTACTCCATGACTTTAAGGAAGTTTTCAACTAAGTGCATGCTAGCTTGGATTTCCACCCATCAAACTGAGAAATGTATTTGTACCCTGATGGTGAATTTCTAGCATCAGGATGTGCCCATTTTTGTCCACTAAAATATGGCCTATAAAGTTAACAATTTGTTCAGTGGGACAAATATGTTCTATGAGTTTAGTTCTTTTATTTTATTTCTTTACTTTAATTTTTGGTTAGGAGGGAAGGGTATAAGTGTAGAAGTGTAACTTCTAACATATGGTGACAAAATGTTATGTCCTCTTTGTCCTTTTGAGCCCTTATGAACTTGCACAATCAAACACTTCTACTCTGGGGTCAACTAAATCCCAGAGGATCCAGTGATAAGGTGTCAGGGTGGAGACTGCTGCTTTTCTGTTGAGTTTGTGCTTTACTAAAGCACTAAAAGTGACACAAAAAAACAACATCTCTGCTCATTTACCGAGTGTCAAGTTGCTCTTAAAGTTTCGACAATTCTCTTTAAATGATCATTTCAACTTGATTCAGTCCTGTTTAAATGAAGCATAGTACAAAGTTAAATGAAACCTGGACAAATAAGTACTGAGAGGAGTACTTGCAGATATGGAAATAAGAAGCATTTAGAAACTGAATCCAGATGTGAAACAAAAACATGAATCAAAGCAAAAATGACTTTTCAAAGAAATGAGCTTCACAAAATAAAAAGAGGAGTTTAGATAAATTCTAACTGAACAGAACTTTCAAAAGACAATAAGGTTAAAGAAATCGAGACTACATGGAACATGGAAACCTCCCCACCACACCCTTGTCATTCCCTCCCTTTTTTTAAAAAAAACCCTCACAGCTAAATCAAAGATCTACACTCACACAACAAATCTCCATAAATGGTGACATATTGTTTAAGTATTTAAGAACAGTGATCTAGTTTGAGTTCCTGCTCTTTGCCGATACATGGACCACTATTGGAGTTGAATTTAGAACATGATTATAAATCTGAATGGCGTGAGTCTGAGAAAGAATAAAGTTTGAAACTATGCCAAAAAATAAATAAAAGTTGAAAATGAAATTAAAAAGAAAATTGTAAAAAGAAAAAAAAGGAAACTCTGAATCATGGTCCTAAAAACACCACAGTGTTAAAGCACAACTAGTAGTTTCTTCTTAATTTGTTCAAAGAGAGCAGAAAATTGTTCTAGGTTGAACTTGTTTGATTGTGTATTTTCGCACGTTATAATCAGTTTATTTATGCTCTGTTCTGTTGCCCTTCTGATTGATTAATAGTCACAAAATGAATTATAAAACCAGCACAAATGGTGGTGAACATTCTGTAATATCACAGAATCTTAAATGTTTTTATGTGAAAAAAATGTGGAAAACTGAACATACCACCAGACACTTAATTGTTATAAAATGTATTGTATGTGTATGAATCCCAAATAAGAGCGAGCCTGCATCTTTCAAAGTTTTAGTAAAAGGATGATCAGATTTATTCCTTCATTTTTACCTCTCAGTGGTAATAATTTATCATTTTCTTCAGGCTGCATTAACTCATAACTGGTATAGTAAAGACATATTTCCCATCATGTAGCTCTATTATCCTGGGAGGAAGAATGAACTACCTAATAATTTAAACTATACCTCTATCATTTCTAAAAATACCATAAATCATGTTTACTTAACTCACAAGGGAATTAGTGCAAAATGGAATCACACAAACATCACTTCACATGACAGGGATAATAAGAGAACACAACTGAAGTTGATATATCAGCAGTGGAACCTCTTTGTACATCAGTTAATCACAAAACGCTGAAAACAAATTGATTGCTCTCAATGGACATTAACATGCATTTCAGTGGATGCTCATTTTAGCATAAAATAAAAGTTACCCCTCCTGGGGGGCTTTGCACAGCAAGCCAAGCATAATGTGGGAAAAGTGCTTGTGTCCCTCAGAGGAACACATGACCTAACTGTCAGATGCCAAAATGCCAAGGGCTTGATTGACAGTCCTGTGTTAAACTGCCTGTTTGAACTCATTAGCAAATTAAGGTCTTGCTGCTTAGTGGACTACCAGCCACTGTGCATCCATGTTATATTCTTGTTTTTTTTTTTTCAGTTTGTCACTTAACACCCTTGTGGGAATGTGAATGTAACACATTCCTAAAAAAATAAAGTATATATAGAATACCATTATTGTTCAATTAAACATAAAAAAGAAAGAACAAGTAGCCTTGTTTGAATCTTTTGGATAACCTAAATTAAGTATGTGTATTTCTATATGCTGTTATCATGCATAAAGTGGTTCGTCTTTGCCCACACAAACATACACCCACAAGTGCACACATACTCATAAATCACATAAGTCACAAGTCAGCACCGATTCTTCCTTCGCGGCAGCTGTAATGCCAGTCTCAATCATAGCACATTGCTGAAAGCTCAACATCAGTCATGTCCACCCACTTCTATTCTCACATCTGTCACATCAAACAATCACATTGAACTTTGGGGTTCAAAAAAACCTTTCCAACTCTCCCACTAAAAAAGAAGAACAGAACAGCAAATGACACATAAACACGTGTTTGTGCCAAGTCTGTAATTTGGTGACAAAAGGTTTAATCCAAGGAAGAGGTACAAAAACTTCTAATGCACGCTCACCGTGATGTGTAGACAGTAATACCTTGATACAGCGCAGGTTGCAAAAATTCTTTGCTTTCCAAATATAAATGCATGGTTTTATTCCTTTTTAGGTTGTAACTGTCACCCTAATGCATTTCTGCTAAAAGTGATTGACGTATGGTGTTATCATTTCTCTGTGGCATTCTAAAGAGGGCTAGTGGCAGCCTCGATGCACTCTTCATTTTTAACAAACACGGACAGCACATGGCTGGAAGCTGTCGCCTTGTTGGTCTCTATCTGACAATGATGCATTTCTTTCGCAACTAAAGATGCTTAGTCAATATCCATTCACTATGGGCCGTGTATGGAGCGGCTTTCTTTTGTTCTTTATAATGTACTATAACTCATTTTGTGTCTTTTATGTGCTACAAGTAAACATTCTGTTCTTGTACCTTTCTCTTTATAAAATATTCTAATGTCAGTGATAATCCTGAGGAGGATGCAAAGAAAATGAGTTACAAGAACATGCCCTTTAGCATAATGAGACAATGACAATAAAATTCCCCACTGACACACTTTTTCACCCAGGTTGTAAATAATTAAGCTGAAGAGGCAAGCAGTCAAGAGAATGTCATGTCTCATTTGATTGCACGGAGCGACAATGACGATCCTGACACGTAACTTGCAGGATGCTATCAAAGGGCTTATCTACATATCTCGTTTCACTCTGATGCTGAGGTGTTAGTGAATATCAGTTATGGGAGTGATGTTCAGAACAGGGATTTTATTTTGTTGTTTCTTGTAGTTCACATTAGGCTATACGAAATGTTTCTTAATCAGTGTGAATCTGAAAACCCAGAAGATGAATAATTTAATAGACTCATCTTACATGCCTTGACAATTTAAGAAAATTAATAAAATAAATAAATACATTTCAGCAAATGTGCTGTTTATCATCATCTTTGGAGAATTTTATCAAATGCCAACAATCTCTTTTGGAATTACTTCGGGAGGAGGCTGACTGTATTGAACCTTCAGCCTGGATGAACATTTCCCCCAACCCTCCATTCAAACTTGGTGTATGATGCAAGTCAATGCAAGTCAATATTTTACAGAATTTCACTGAAATTACCATACATGTCTTACAGGGTCAGCATACTCAAAAAAATGCTCAGCTTTTCCTGGTTGTGTGAACGACAGACTCTCCCGTTCACCCTCTGCAATTTGGCGATGGAAATGTATTCCTCTCTCAGGCTGACAAGAAATATCATACAGGTCATATCAGTCTTTTGATCCAGCAACCATTAATAATTACAAGACATGAAGTGGGGGTGGGGGATAGCCTTGCATATAGTCAGTCCCATTAATAAATGATAGCTCACATCCAATTAAAAGGCCTTGCAAAGGAGGATTTCTTAGAGTGTCCTCTCAGAATATTTTTGAAGGCATGTAGGCTTGTAAATAATCAAGCTTGGGGCGATCCCACCCTTAGTACCCAGGAGATGCAGGCTGTGTCAACAGCATGGTACAGTGCTGTCACCACATATCACTCCTTCGCCTTCACACAGCCCTCAGCTGTGTGAAAACACCACAGCCCTTATCTTTCCCCTCCTTACCACGGCACCATGTTAGCCGTAGAGCACATAGACCAGATCAAGCCACACAGATTACCATTTTCCTTTTTCTCTTTTTTTTCTAACATCATGTTTTCCTGCTTGGTTTGGATTCCTTTTCTTCATTTTTAGAGATGTTGTCTTAACTGCTGGACATTTTATCATAAATAGAACATGAGATAAATGAAAGCTTTACCTCTCTGATACAGATGTTAAATATAAATCTTATACTGATCTCTCATAAATGGATACTTTGTTGATCATGCAAAACCACAAGTAACCAACCTATTGAACAACTAACTAAAAAATATTTAAAATAAGAAGGATGTGACTTTAGCTTGCATCAATGGGGCATCCCATGCAGAATAAAAGCTTGCAACTCCACACATTTTAGCTTTGCATTGAGAAAGCTCCTCAAAAGAGAAGCAAAGTGCCATCTGCTACAGAAAACAGCTGCTTTGATTTTATATGTTTAGGGTTTTAAAATGAGAAGAATTTAAGAAAAGAAGAAGCAAAAACAGCAACACACAGGTCATGAAATGAAATCATAAGATTTGATCTTTAGTCTTGAAATTTCTTTGTGTATGTGTGAGCATATGTTTGTGTTTCTCTCATAGCTTTCATAGTGAATGTGTTAATATATCGAGCTTGGTTACTGTATGATGAAACCTAAAGGTCGTTAGGGTCAAATTTAAATTTATATACAGTATTTTTGCTCATTTGATTCATACATAAGCGTTCCATACATAGATCCATATTTGCTTAAGAAAATACATGCATCCATGTTACTTGGATGATGGCTTCAGAAAACAGGGAATATACAACCCAATAAGCCCTAATATTATCACAGCCAAACAACGCATTCCCTCACTATGTTCAAGTACTCAAACTTAGTGTTTTCTACATCATAATTGGTGTGCTACAAGTTTTTAGTACAAGTTTCATACAGATAATTCATACTGGATGGATATTTTGGCAACCCATAAATTTATACTGCTGAATAATGCATTCCCAACTGGACTGCCTACAAATTACAGCATTACATGCAAAATGTGTGGCAGAGTGAACTCTGTATAGTGAAAGAAGATTTCCGACAATAAGATTGTGATGATTTTGGCGGCGATAGCCACACACTCCCATTCTGTTGGCTGGGATTTTTGACAAGGTTGTACCACAACAATCCAAGCCCCAGCAAGAAGTAAAAATATGAGAATACATGTTTTACCAGTGTACAGAAGAAGTTTAAGTTCAAAGAAAACCATTTAAACAAGAGCACAGAACATTTGTATCAGTTTACATTAAATTTAAGAACAGATATAGTTTTGAAGTAAAGCACACCATATATATTTTTAATTATTTATTTTTGTGTGAAGGCAGAGTCGAATGGGAACGGTACAATATATGAATGTAAATGAAGGAATCCTGCTCCTAAATCAAAAATGTATGCTTTTGATTAATGACAGTAAATGACTCCAGTACAGATCCACATAGTACTCATTTAAAAAAGGGTTTCAAGAGTGTTATGTTTGTTTAAAATGAGACACTAAGAAAGCACTGTTTGGGAGTGAGATTATTTTGGGTTAACACCTTTTCGGTCCTTGCTGATTACTAATTTGTTTGTATGCCACGCACAGGCTAGGCTCAGAAAAGCCCAAGAGGTAGGAGGCCTTGGATGAACATTTATGTGACTTGCCATCATTAGTGAAAGGGACGAGCTCATGGCATTTTAACTTTATGCCCGAGGCCTGATGATGCCCTAAAATATGAGCCACAGTGTGTGTAGAGCAAACTGTGACCTTCTTATACCAAACAGTGAGACCCTAGAACAATGTGACAGTACAAAGGAACAAAATGATCTTAACCCTTTAACAACCCCACCAAGAAATAACCAGTGAAAATTTTTTTTCTTTGCATTTGTTTTACCCTTAGGTGAGTCATAAGCAAAATCAATATTTTTTTTTTCTACATACCCTGTGGTTTTAAAAATATTGATCTCTACCAAACGGTCGAGATGTCACTTGATGGTTTAAGTACAAAACTTCATACAAATACCAGGGACAGAAAATTAATTAACATAAAGTGCTAATTTATAAAGAAATAAGAAACAAAAAATGTTTGGGGCATTGAATACTATTTATTCATTTGAGTATACCACAAATTATCTCTCGTTTTAATCACAAACAAGGAAAATTTTGCTTCGAACAAGGAAATATGGAATTTCTAATTTTCTCATCTGTATAAAGTGCAACAGCACAGAAATAACATCCAATATACTTCTGACTATATTCAAAAAGGTAAACAATTTCATGCAAAACAATAGTAAAATTGCATTTATCATTTCAATATCTCAACACTCCTCACACGAGACACGTCTGGTCAACTGTCTGAAATAGTAGCTAGTTTCCATTAAAACTGTGATAAAACATTACAAACACAGAAAAACTCTGCCAAACATATCAAAACATCACATCTGTGTGGTTGTGCAACAGTGCCAATGCTTTTTGTACATTAGATCCAGTTTACCTTTGGTGATATGCTGCAAAGCATTCCTGGTTTGCATTGAAACACAAGAAAACACTGCATTTGCTAAACTTCCACCGAGACACTCCTTTTGGACAAAGGTTGTATCACCCCCGCTTTTCACTGTGAAGAGGCCAGTGTCCCAAGTTGTTGTAGCACACATCTGGTTGTGGTTTTGGTCCTGAGGGTCTACGGCTGTAGCCGGTCTTCTCTTGTGGTGGAGAGCTGCATGATGGTCGGCCCACTTTGGTTATTGGCTTCTTGAACTGGATTGCTAAGAAATGCCCTATCTCTTTGGGGCTAGTCTTGATTGGATCCCCCAACTCTTGAGAAGAGTAAAAATTGGTATGATGTGCATTGTGTTCAATCATGTCATCAGTGAAGAGCATTTTGAAGTACTGGAAGGGTGAGTGTACAGCTTCAGGTGGTTCAAATCTTGAATTTGGAACCTGGAACTCCTCAATGTCTTCATGCTTCCAGATTCTTCTTGTGCTTGTGTTTGGTGCTGGGGTGTCACTTGGGTCAGGGTTGTCACCTGGCCCCTCCAAGGGAACAGTTTTTAGATTTTGTTTTCCTTCTCTGCTCTTTTTACGTGGTGGCTGTTTAGAAATTCGGCTTGTTGAGAGAGCCTCCTCTTCATCCAGGGATTCAAAAGAGCTGTCTCCAGCACCATCTGCTTGTGTGGGGTGAAAATCAGGATCTTCTACAGGATCATCATAATCACTCAGACCTCCATCATATTCCTGGGGATTTTCTGGTACAAGCACCAGAAGAACGCACGGCCTTGCACCATAGTAGGTTTTAGCGTCCATCTAGTAGTTCTTTAACAAATTAAAATGAAATCATGATTAAAAACATCTGACATTGGTAGTAATATTAGTATACCAGCCTGTGTCATTTAGTTGAAAGGGAATTATTTGTCAAAATTATATTTCCCCACATAAATTCTAGAGTTTTACCATATTCACTCATGTAAACTCAGAAAGTAACAAAAATTAACGTGTAAAGTAATTATCTCAGCTTATCCGTGATGTATAATGATGTAATAACACTTTATATTTCATTATTACAGCAATAAATAAAAAATATGTTATGACTTTATTGCAAAAAGGTCAATTTTATTTACATTAGCTTAATTTGCTACATTTACCATCAAGTGACAAATCAACCGTTTGGTTGACCATGTTTTTAAAAAATTATTAGACATTTAATTTATCTTTTTAGATTATATCAAGTAACATAATTCTGTTTAGTAAGGACTCTAACACACATATATATCAGAAAACAATCCCTACCTTTCAAATTTTCAATGAAAACAGTCAACATGTGTAAGATGATTTTTGTGTTTTGGACATCCTGGTTGGAGCGGGAGTGAAGAAGAATACTATTCAAAGAAACAGTGCCCTCTAGTGGATATCTTTAGGATAGCGAATCACAGCCAAATGGTAGAGATGGCTTAAACAGGTTGAACCAAGTTAGGTACTCCTCTCACTGAGATATAGTGACCCAAAATTACCTCAACCATATGGTTGAGCGGGTAGTTAGGAAAAGAACTCATTCTGTCTAACACCAGTCCAGCCACCAGTCTACCAGTCCCCTCTTCAGCAGCACATCACCACTTAATGACCTCCACTGAATTAGGCACGTCGGCCCAACTTTAAATGCAGAATGAAAGACAGAGCTCTATATGACAAACTGACAGGCACTCCACATTCATCCAGAAGGCAAGAAGTAAAATTATTAGTTCCTAGTAGTTTTGCGCATAATAAAATTTATCGCTGATTGACACATTGGGCATAAAATTTCATATTTTTTATTCATGGCCACATTATTAACTTTTCTTATGTACAAAGGCATGGAAATCATATTCTAAGAAAGGAACATTGTTATTTCTACAGAGAGTGTTCTTGACTTTTAAAAAAGATATTATTCCATTTTTATGTTTGATACAAGCAAGAAGTTGAAAAGCGTTTTCCTCAGAAAGTTTCTAATATTTATATGATTTTAACTCAAAGACTTGTAGATTAAATTTAAGGTACAATTAGATAAAACCTCACAATGGCAGTATGTTCAGCAATATATAATATTCTTTTTCAAGGGTGTCTTCTTCGTGATTCTTTTACTTCAGTGTCACTGAAAACTAAGCTTGATGTCAAGGATGCTAGTGCTGTAAATTCCACGTTTTTACAGATGAATATGTTGAACCATGAACATGACAGGCTGAGGTTAATTAAAGTTTATAAATTGCTTACTTGAACTTCTAGAACCTTCAGTTGTAAAAAAAAAAAAAAAAAGAAAAAAAAATATCTCAAACACAAATCTAGCCAGTTCCCAATAAAAAGCAGAGATTATTTTTGTATTTTTTGCTTTACTGAATAACATGTTAAAAATGGATTACTAACATTTTTTTTAAGAATTTTGGTTACTATTTTAACACATTTGCAAGTATGTTGCAAGTATGTCCTGACATTTTCCGGATATCCTCAACATTGTGCACTGTTTCCAGCTTTTTCACTTTTCTATCAGTTTTGTGTTTTTGGTTTGAACTAATGATCTGTCAAATCGCATGGATAACAGAAATGTGAAAGACGTAAAAATGGTTTGATGAGGTAAGTACTGAACATTGTTCTGAACTGTTGAGAAATACTCAAAAACGAAATGCTCATGGTAATAAAACTGTTAAAAAAACGAGAGTTGATTGAACCAATAGTCAGGGAAGCACAATTCAAGTTCAGGAGCAAACTTGGCATTTTATTAACAAACCTCAAAAGAAGGAAACAGCACAAAAACTGGGAGGGAAATGAACAAACTGACTTAAAAAAAAAGGAATACAAGGTGTATAAATATTACTTTAGAGGGTGATTACAGATGCAGAGTAGGTAAAAATGGAACATAACAGTGGACTTCTGAGATCTATGGGCCTGGATACAAGATTACGCAATGACAAACAAACAAATTCAAAATATAATGAAACCAATAAAATAAAATACAACAAAAAAGGAATAAACTCAAAATATTAAATCTAACACAAAACCTCCAAAGTGATGACAAAACCTTTGAATAAAATTACATATCACACATATAGAATAGATCATAGCTCCCACCAGTTTGTTAATCATGTGTAGATTTTACCCATCCATCCATGTATCCATTTTCTTTACCTGCATTTTCTTTCACCAGGTCCAGGGGGGGACCTGGTGCTTATCTCCAGCAGTCACTGTGCAAGAGGTGGGGTACACACTGGACAGACTTCAAGTCCATCACATAGAGACAAACGAGACAAACGCACCATTCACACTCTCACTCACACCTAGGAATAATTTAAAGTTACCAGTTAACCCAACATGCATGTTTTTGCTCTGTGGAAGGAAACTGGAGTGGTTAAACACACACACACACACAAGGAAAACATGTAAACTCCACACGAAATGCCAAGAAGTGATCTTGCAACATTTTCACTCTTGAGTCGACAGCTGTAAACACTGCCCCGCCATGCTGGTGCATAGTTTTAAAGTTTCTTTTTTTAAATTTATTTTTAGGTTTTTCAACGTTTTGGACCAAACTTGGACCAAGTAAATAAATCATTCTGAGAACAAACTCAGTGTATGTTCATGTGATGCCCAAACTGATCAATATATGACAGAAATTTTCTATCACACTAAACAGTACAATCTGAAGGGCCTTCGAGCCAGACAGATCATGCAATTTGATTACAAACATGGAAAATTAAAACAAACCTTTGGAAAAGTGTATTATTAATACATTCCATATTCATACATTGATTTATCCATATTCGCTTTGTAGAGGTCAGGGTTGCAGGGGGGGTGAGGAGGAGGGGGAGAAGGTAGTTTATTCCTCAAAAAACAGATCAGTCATTTATGGTACAGCTGAGGAGATCTCAGAGAGCTCTGAGACAAACAACTAACAGCAACCTTAAAATCATTGAATAACAGCAGCCCCGCCCTATAATATATACCAAACACAAAACGAAAAGGAAAACAACATCATTTTAAATATGTCGAGCGGCTTAACCCCTAACCATGGCGAAATTTAAAGATTTTGGCTCTTAATCATTTTTTTTTCCCTAAAGCACTTTATTTATACTAAGGTAAACACTTAGCAATTCATGTAATAATGTACCTAATTACAAGCACACCTACATATACGAAGGTCTCGATTACAATTAAAGAAGCTTGCTCTTGATGACTCATTTGCCCGATACAGTACTTGGCAAATCCCTTAAGTGCAAGCAAAGCTTTAACTTAAGGATAAAAATAGATGTGAATGCTATGTATTTATTGATTAAATAATCATCAAGCTTCAGTCCATTAGTTGCTGCTTTATGTTTCTGTTTTAATTACTGGCCCTGGAAGGTGTAACATGATAGGATCTTTAATCACCTGAGACAGAAGCCTGTTTCCAAAGGACACCTTGCTGACACTCTGCTTCAGGAATGTGTCTACAAAGCAGATTTAACTGATCTCCATGAGTACATGTGTCACATCACCTTCTAAATTAACAAAGGGGCGTGTCAGTTACAACAAGGCCACGAGCAATGCAGTGCCAGCAGGTGAGTTCTAAGGAGATGAGCTTTTTAGTTGCAGGACAGCCATCTTTGCTACCGACAGTCAAAAGTATACTCATCTGTGAAGAGGCAGTCAGTAAGGTAGTTAAAGAAAGGCAAACTGAACTAAGGTCACTAAAACAAAGATGAAAATGCTTTTATTCTATTTTCTGCCCTTGTATGTCTTTCTTTTTTGTTTGTTTGTTTGATTTTGTTTACAAAGCGTTAATCTGTGTTTCAGTAATCTACTGTATATCTCATTTAAAACAGGCCACAGGTGACCATATCTCAATTATAGATCTCACAAAACATCACTTTGCAGTTTTTCTCCTAAATATGCACGCACCAAAATGAGATGTGTTTCTGCTGCCATTGCTTTTTTTATTTATTTTGACTGACGACAACTTAAGGTTACTGACAAACAAGAATGTACTATTTTGTAAATATATATTGAACAATCATTTTACAATTGATCAAAAAGCTAAGTGGAGAAATTCAAATGGACACCTATCTTGTTTCAAAAAAACAAAATTGTTTTCACATACAAATAAATAAATAAATAAATCGCCCACTGAGTTAGTCTATTCTGGGTCTCCTTTTGTAAAATGAAATGTGTTTCTTACTGTAAATTACGCTATAAGACCACTTAAAGTGATAGCTCAGATCTTTCGGAATAGGATTTTGTGAAAAGGTTATAGACAATTAACATTTTACCTGTTATAGATAGCCTTTTGAACAACCCCATTGAAAAAAAAGTTTTAGTCTTAGAAATGTATACAATACTATCTATAATATTACACATTCTTGTGCCTGGACAGTCTATGGTCTTTTGTTGAGCAGATTCACAGCATTTCCACTCCAGATGTGGTTTTCATCCAGCAAATGAAAAAGCAACACTGAACTGACCCTGTAGCTCCAGTCAAAGATGACCTCATCTTCAGTTCATATAACCTGCGTGATCTGTTGGTATAAGATGCCCCGGCAGCTTCCTTCCCCGAGATGTGTCTGTGAGTTACAGAAGGGGGCATTATGCAGCTTTCTGCCTGTCTTGGTGCTTCATTATGGTGCCAGGAGATTAGAGTAGTCGCTGTGTGATGTCACAGTCATTAAACTGCAGGTGGATCAGCATGGGACCCTTTCAACTCTTTCCATGTCTGTAGCCTAAAAAAAGGATGTGTTTGCCGAGGCGTGAGCTTTATCTTATGATGCAGTGCGGCTGAAGGGGAGTCTGTGTAAATAAAGCTTTGGTTACATGATACTGTAAGAGGCTGGCGAATCTATCAAAACTGTTCAACATTGCACTCAATAAAACCACATAAATGCATTGTTTTGTTTTCTTTTATTTTCACACTCATTGAAAGTCTACAGCCTCTATTTGAGCAAACACCTGTTTCTATGAAATGTATTTAAAGCTGAAACATTTTAAACTCACTTTTTATCAGAAGGTAGAGACATTTTATAAAAAGATTATTTCTCTTAAGCTATATTTGGTTATTAACGCTGTATATATAATTTATTATATTAGCACATGGTGCATACTGATCAGTAAATATTTTTTTAACAATGGATCAAATCTACTGTATAATTACTTCAAGTAGGTTAATAATTTCACAAATTAAAAGGAATCTCTTCACTTACTCAGATTTAAATTGCTTAAGTTTGCCATATTTTTTTGTTTTACTATTACCTTTGAATATGTCAACAACAGATTACCAATTTTCTTAACCCTTAACCCATATTTTTTGCCTCTGCCAAGGAGGTCATGTTTTGGGTATCATCTGTCTGTCTGTCTTTTAATTACTCATAAAGTTATAATGTAGAACAAAAACCTTCTGAAACATTTTGCAGTCAGTGAGTTAATTGGCCACAGGTGTGGGTATCATAACTGGGTGTGAAAGTTGCATATATCGTACACCAACTATTTCCAAACAAAGATGGTTCACTTCTCAGCTCTTCAAGTAGGAGTTTCATTAGGATATGGTTCAAATATGTCCCAAAATGAAACTGGTAAAAGAAAAAAGAAATGTTGCTGCCAATAAACAATTCATTTAAAGAATGGTACATTTACAACAAATAGAACCATCGAGCTATAGTAATCAATTAATCTATAAAAGGTTGGGAAAACCAGAACATCTGATCATCCCTAAAACACAGTCTGCCACTGCATTAAAAATGAAACTAAAATGCTCTGGGCCAAAACAAGAAAAGCAGAAACTCTAAACTGAGCCATTATTGGATGGTTAACATGTTAAGCTTGTTGTGGCTGTTATTGTACAAATTGTTACATCAAAATGAAACATTGTTAGTTTTCTTCAGTTTTTTTTTTATACCAACAGCCCCAAGAACAAATCATACACAAAGAATAGCTCAAAAATTGTTATACCTGAGAATGAGAGGCAAAAAGATCAAAGTATTTTTTGCTTAGAATCTGTCACATAAGTGTAGTTAACACTATTGGGCATTTTTTTTTTTTTTTGCCGATCTGAAAATATAAACATTAATTTCTCAGAGATAATTTTACACAAATGCACTTAAACTCATTATCAAGTACTACTGGTATTTTTATCCACTTGGTTCATCTCCAGGGCCAAATTCTTTTCACCTCCTCTCTTCTAATTGGTACATTCAAAGCAAACCAAGAAAACAAAAATGGCTATTAACTATGAAGACATTGTACTTTAGGGTATTGTACGCTAAGCAGAGCAGCATTGTTACTTTAAACATGCATTTAAAGAAATTCAATAATGTAAACTAAAGTTTAGTTAAAATGTAAATATTGAAGCAGTGTCTTTTGAAAATAGCTTGACAAGTGGTATATACAAAGTGCAAATTGCAAGGACAAAAGATGGAGCGTAGCATTCAATCAGGTTTTTCAGGTTGTTGCTTGCTGTAAAAGCTAGAGGAAAAGATAAGAAATTTCTGTTAAGAGGGAAGGGAGCATCTGATGCAAAATTACACCAGCCTGAAACAAACTGTTTGCAGTTTTTATACTTTACCTGAGCAACTAAATTGAGACAAAAACCCAGCAGAGGATTCATCTTTATCAAACCTCTCAAACTACACATGGAAGGGAATTGGAAAATCAACAAACCCTATTTTATACAAGCTGAGATATTATTTGATAAGTTGCTTATGTCAGGTTTCAAAAGGAGGCAAAAGTAGTCCTGAAGCAAAAGACAAAAACAGAATTAGCAAAACAATGCTCACAAGTCACAGGTTTCAACAGAGGCTCAGCAACTTTACCACTTGGTAGGTAATGCTCCAGCGCTGGTCTGGTTCCCACCACAGCCTTAAGTACACCTGTCCTCTTGATTAGCCTGATCCGTCGCAGGTGAGGGAGTACTGGTGACGAGACGTCAATCACTCGTTCGGCAACGCCCACCAGGAAGCACTCACACACATACTAAAATACACCAGCATTCCACCATCACCACAGCTTAAAGCAAACCTAAAATATAAATATTTAGAGTAACACTGTTATAGAAAAAAAAGGCAGCAACCTACCAAATGCTGGTTTGTTGCGTCACTAATTTATGTAGTGATGCAAAAGTGTTTGGATGAAGTTTAATGATTATAAAAGTATGCTACCTAAAATAAACATCTAAGTTTCTTGCTATTAAAATAATGCAGTCCAAAAAAAACCTCTTACACTTCTTGGTGTGTGTGGAAGGGAAAAAACAATCACTTAACAGACTGCAACCCCATTCTGGAGAGGCTCTTAGCTGAAGTAGCATGCTGGCATTCTGGGAAAAGGGCTTTGTAATGGCCGTGGATCCTAAAACCATTGTTGGAAACCGATTTCCATTTAGCAACAGCTTCTTCACCAGAGAGTGATAAGGTTGGAGATCTGTGACAGAATTGGCAACAGTCTCCTGACACTTTTACTTGTCACACTTTTACTTTAGCCAAAACCTCTAAATGTTTTATTTTGAAAAACCTTAACAGAGCGGTTAAAGAGATGACGAGATTTAGAGCTCATAAAAACACTTAAATAAGTCACTGACTTGTGACCATATTAAGGGATACATGTACCAAAAGGCCACAGGTGCAAAAAAGTGCAAGCATTGTTTTTTTTTTTTTTTTTTTTTTTTTTTACAATTGTCTATGTGTTTTTTTGTTTTGTTTTGTGCTTTGAATACCACAGTCTTTACAGTGACCCTAGATGTCTTCAGTAAAAAGAAATTGTATAGAGGTAAGTATTTGAATAAAAACCATATACATTTGTCATCTATGCCATCTTTGCAAAATATTGTCTAGAATGGTAGCATATTAGAGGTAGCCTGTAACTTTTGAAGTCAACAAAATTCAATATATGCAAGTTTGTAAGAATTGCTTTTCAACATTGGCCTAAAACACAGGCTCGTGTTTATTTAGGAGCTACTGTGCAGAGCCTCAATGAATGTTTCTTGAACTGAAAAGATGTTTTGGCTATAAATTTAGCCTAAAAGTTCATGTCTAAATCTAGTTTTAGATGTCAAACAAAAGTATTGTTTTGTTTTTAAACAGGCACCAATGCAGGGCTTGATCTCTTCTGTTATGAAACACTTCTTACATCCAACTGAGCTAAACAGCCACACTCTGTTATTGGCACTTGTACAATGCATTGTGCTCAACATGTCTGTGGCAATTATGAAATAGATTTGTTTTGTAGCAGTTTTTCTGACAATTTCATACTATGTGCCCATGCCTGCTGGCACCCTGTTTTGGACTAGTGACTTGTCTAGGGTATATCTTATTTCTTGCCTGTTGATTGCTGGAAATGGTCACCTGTGCCCCACAATCCTGAACAGGATTAAACGAGTATGTAAAGATGGATGGATGGATGGATGTCTGCTGGTGCTACTTAACACCTTTGGTGATGAGCAACCATGCCAACATGAGAGGTGATTACACATGCTGAAGTTTTCCAAAGTCCAAGTTATTCCTGAAATAAAACTCTAAATCCAACACAAGTTAAAGAGGTGATGTTGCAGATCTAGTACATGTTGTATCTGAGGGGCTGTATGTCGTGTTATATTTACAGCTTCTTCTGTGTTAAGGCTCATACTTCAGGCTCAAAATCTGGGGCAGAAACTGTGGAGCGTGGGCAGAGTGCATAGACAGTTTCGTTCCAACAGAACATACCTGTATATGTGCAAAAATAATTTTCCACCAACTGCATGTCGAGGGCCAACTTTAAGTAATTTTATGTAAACTTCATTTATTAAACAAACATGATATAAATATAAAATGTTCTTTTATATTAGACTAGCATTGTCATTTTTCTAACGTCAGTGAGTGAAACAGTTAACTAGCAGCTTTTCGGTTACATTACAGAATCCAAGGAGAGTAGGAAGGAAGAAGTAATTCATGGGAAGAAAAGAACATTGTGTCTGCTTTTTTGTGGTTTCTGTTGTAATAAAAAGCATGAGAACATATTAACCAAACCAAAAGTACGGCCTCCCCTTTTTTTAATAATGTCACTATCAAAAAGAAAGTCATTAATTTCACGTGGGAAAATAAAAAATATCACTTGGGATCAGTATTTTTAAAGAAATCATTCTCTAGGATATAATAACCCGTGTCCACATGCAGCTAAAGGTCTGGCTATTTCAGATGTAGAAAGCAGTGCCTTTTAGAGAACACAGCCTCCTCTACTCGTTCTGCTTAAGGGGACAACAGTGAGCTGATGCAGTTACCCATTTAAAGTGACAAACCTGACAGAATAAAAGTAATAGTAGCTCTAAACAGTAGCCAATGGATCTGACAAACATTTAGATGCTATCTCCCAGTTCCTGTAGATAAATGCGCTGCCACTCCTTCCACACCAGTGTAGCCCGTGGCAACACCAGCCAGACATGTAATCCCTTTGGACAAGAGAGCAACGCTGAGGCCCAAATCAGAGTAATTGACAAAAGCAGGAAAATAATGATTAAATAACGACTGAATGACTGTATATTTTTATCAGAGGAAAGGCTTTAACTGAGTGTACTGTGCTGTCCATCTCCTTGATAATGCAGTACATTTGCAAGTTAACCGAAACTGAGGTTTGTTTTTTTATCCATAAAATGTTAATATTGTTTCAGTCAAAAATATATATTTTTTAAAACACACAAAGTATGAATTTGTTTTCCTTATTTTCCTTAAAGTTCTTTTTTTTAGACTGCTGCTTTGATGAATATAGGCAATCATGTATATGTGTCAGACTAAAATGACTTTATCATTGCATTCTATACTTTTTAGTACACACGTTGCTCTCTTTGAATGCACAGTAAGCCAAACAATATTTCGTCATCTCATTTATGTCCCCTCTGGGTCACATTCAGTATCTGGGCAGACTTTTACACACAGACAGCCTATTTACAGATACAATTGTATCCCAGCTGGTGCAAAGATAATACTGTGTTGTCTGTTTGATTGTGTTTTCCAGCCCCCCTTCCCCCCTTCACTTTCTACTCTCGCCCTGCTGGGCAGGAATGCTAAACCAAAAAATTTTAATAAGGCAAAAAAAATGTGTAGCCTTAGACAGGGTGTCTGGAGATACTGCCCCAGAGACATTTTTCACATTAAATACCAATTTTCTGCAATTTTACAATAAATTTGCATATTTTGAGTCCTTCTCAAGCTGAAAAGAGGGATTCACTACAAAAAAAAGTGCTAATCATCACAACAGTCTGGTGGTTGGGTAATTGGCGTTTTATGTGTTGCTTGAAACTTTTGATTTTTTTATGCTCTTTTTTTTTAGTTCTTCACTATCAAAGCAAACTTACAAAAAAACAGGCACTTTTTGTACTACTTTCTGTTGCAGAATACACAAGTTATCATTATCCCAGGGTTAACATGGCTAACTAACAACTTACCCTGGTCTGCAATTCAAGCTATTCGAAGAGTACACATTTTTTCCATCAAATGCTTTTTGCAAATACATTTTAGTGACAGAGACTAAAAGTGGGAGTGCTTACATATCCTACCAATACAATAATACAATACAAATTTATTGATAAAGCACTTTAAGATCAACACCGTTGACCAAAGTGCTGTGCATCAACAAATAAAGCACAAGAGGTAAAACACATAAAATTCCAAAACAAGACTAAAAACTCTAAAATCAAATAAAACACAAGCAAAGCAAAAAATCATACATCTCAAACTGAGTTTAAATCCAAAGAGAGAAAAACATTGTGTTTTAAGAGATTATTTAAAAACTGGAAGTGAGTTGGTTCCACAATTTGGGGGCAGAGATGACAATGCTCTGTCACCTATTAACCTCCTCTTACCAACCTATTGTTGTAAAATTATTGTAAATTAATACCATTTTTGTCTAAAGCATAACAAACATAAAAGGAATCCCAAAACCTTTGCAGTTCTTTTCGACTCCAACTTGCTCACCATTTGCAACCACTATCTGCTTTTCAGCATCAAAGCAAATAGAAGAAGTTTTGTGCCTGTGCAAACACACACATCTAGTTCAGCAGGTGTGAGCAGTTTGCACTTCTTTTTTACATCAGAACACAGCAGATCACAGTTGTCTTTGTTGTGAAATCTAAATATGACCATCAGTCACAAACACAGCAGGCACAAAAGTAACAGAAAGAAAGAGGAAAATTGTTTCCATACTGTTAACTCCAGGTCTTAAAAAATGAAATACAGAGCCACTCTTTAAAACTGCATGAACAACATCTCACTGTTTTGGGCTTTATTGATCATCTCTGCAGACTTATTTTCAGCCCTCCTTCTCTGCTGTGAGGGTCAGAAGCCAGAAGGTTCTAATGTTCTATAAGGTTTTGTTTTCTGAATGTAAAACAGTGCCAACAAGATTTTAGACATTTTTTGACTATTTATGGATGCAACAATGGCGGACACTTATCAATGCAACACGGGATTATACAGTAACTTTCCCAAAATATCTGCCTTCTTTTCTGTTAGGACAGCAGTGCAGAAGATGCAATTTCCATCAACTTCGAGGATTTAAACTTTGACACAAACTCTGTGTCACTACTTAGACACATTTTAGCCTGGAAGCTAAATATGGGTGGTTTTCCTCTAAATGCATGCACAATACCTAATTTAAATGCCTCATTGCTGTGAACTCTGTTTGGTTGACAGCAATGTTTGAGACACAAAAGTCATTTTGAGAAAGCTTTGTAAATTAGACAGATGCACAAAATCCTAAACGTTTCCTATAAAAAAATATGCAATCTGTTAGTAAAATTAGGTCAAAATATTGACTATATATCTGGATTCCAGTAGTTTTTGATGAATTACAGCATTCTCTTTGGCTGTTTTTGATTTCCCTTTTGTAAATTTGTATTAAAAAAAAGAAAATCCACAACCTCTTGTTCTGAGTGACAGCTCTTCCACATTTTTGTTAAGCTTTCTGTTTTCCAGCTGATTATACAGTCAGGCATTGAGTCAGTGGCCTGTTTGCCTCTCAGTTGACACAATCTGAGTGCAAGATATATCAGATCACATATTCTCCATTCCTTATACATTCCTTAGTAGTCACGAGAGCACTTGAGATTAGCATTGTATACAATAAAATATTTAAATGATACAGCATTGTAAATTCAATATAATCCTCTATGGGAGCTTAATTTTCTTTCTCAGTTTAATTTGTTACACTAGCTTTATATGTGTCATGCAAACTAGTAGTGGCACTTGACACTTTGATGACACCGTGGGGATCAAATTTCTTTTTCCCAAACAAGAGGAAAGACTAAAGAAAACAAAGTGACGTTGAAAGAGATTCCTACTGTCACCAAGAGTAAATCAGTCGAGGTGACTCATGTTTTCCCCATCTTTTAAGTTGAGCCTTCATGCAATGTTTCATTTCATTACGCTAAATGTCTTCTAATAAAAAAAAAGAATCAGTCTTTATCTTTTCTTGCATTCATGCCTACAGCAGGTTGGACATGTTTTCCTAGCAAAAAGATCTTGTGATACTGAGCTCACCTGCAACTCTGCAATAATAATTGTATTATTAAATTCAAATCAACTTTCTTAGACACAGTACATAAAATAATGTTAAATCATAATTAATGTAAGGATTGTCCCTGTACACAGGCCTTCTAGTCATTGGTAAATTCCCAGACCCAGCCAAAGGTTGTTGGTCCCATACTGATATCTTTTAAAATCATTTAACTGAAAAGGAAATTAAAACATTTAAATTTTACTTCCTAGATTATTTCGATACAGTTTCAGCATTTTGAAGTGGTGTCATTTTATGAACTTTTGATCTAAAATTAAGAGAGCTTGTTTGTTAGATGACATGACAGGTTTTAACACTGATTGGGCTGCTTCGCCTCAAGCAGTTACACAACAGGAAGGAGCCACAGAATTAGAGCATGCTTACAAAGCTGGGCAGCCTTTATGGGTAAACATGATATTATAACCCTATGGAACGAGGAAATCCAGAGCAGCAGGTGTTAAATCTAATCTCTCTTTGATATTCTTCTCTCTAATTTAAATTACCTCGAACAATCCCCTTTGGTTTAGAGTTTGTATCCCAGATTCCCTTTACATCATTTACAGTTTTAATAATAATGATAATAATAATAAATGGGGTTAAATAAAAATGTAAATACTAAAACTTTTATGTTCGATGGTAGATATAGGGCACCTCAGTAAGACTGTGAATCTTGAGTTTTCTCTCACATTAGGATATTAATTCCAAAGTGGACAGATGGCACCATTTGCATGTCTACCATTTCTCTTGGGGATCAAGCAACAATTTTGCACTTCACTGCAACTGTTTCATAAGAAGGTCATCCATTAAGGTATGCAAGGCTCTAAAAGCCTTTTCATGTTTTATAAAATTAATTTTAAATATGGGGTTTGCATCTGTGTCCCATTCTTCACCAGAGTTGGCTTGTTTGGCGCTGATAATGAAAGAGTTATTATAACACGACCATTCCTGTCGATGTTTCTGTACTTGGTCCTTTCAGAAATGGAACACTAACAGGCTTGACAGACAGCAACAAAAGAATAGATTGAGGACTAAACTGACCTTGAGTGATCCTTTATTGTCTATGCAAAGCCTTTTTGGGATGATATTATTGTTATCAGAGTGAGGAAAATGTTTAGTGGATCATCTACATCTCTGACTTAATGATGCATAGTGAAATCTTATGAGAGTCACTTATGTCCCATAAAATCCCTGGACAAAGCTGTAAAACCAATGACCTGTTTTGTTACTTAATAAGTATCTCAACTGTGCAAAGGTTGGACCTCTCTGATTCTTTTACTCCACCCTAGAAAGTTTAACCTTTACCAAGTGCCTCTGAAATATTTTTTGATGTATGTTTTTTATGTATATGTAAATATATATATATATATATAAAAAAATTCCCTTCTCACCCTCCGCGGGTGGTCTTTGTTTCATCCTCTGAGCTCGGGTCCTCTACCAGAGGCCTGGGAGCTTGAGGGTTCTGCGCAGTATCTTGGCTGTGCCTAGAACTGCACATTTCTGGACTGAGATGTCTGATGTTGTTCCTGGGATCTGTTGTAGCCACTGCTCC
>NC_051438.1:18894915-18939095 GCF_001649575.2 Kryptolebias marmoratus | reverse complement strand
ATATATATATATATATATATATATATATATATATATCAGAATATTTACTTGTTGACAAACCAAGTGATCAAAGTAAACTGTAATGATTACTTGATAACAGTCTGCCTCAAAGTATAAACTTTGAACACGTTTTCTGGCTGGTGTACTGCAGCACCATGGATGTCTTTCATAATATTGTACATGCTAATCTCAGTAGGGTATTAAACCTGGAATGATTGGTATGCAGTTTTTAATGTGAGAGTCAAGAGTCAGAATTGTGGAAAAGGATATAAAACCAACCAGGGGAAAAATTAATGTGAGGGCAGGTAGTGGAACTGATAGCCTTCCATAATGCGTTAGCACCAAGAATAAAGAAGAAAAAAAAAATATTACCAAATGTGAAGAGATGAAAGTTTGTTGATAGTTAGGCCTTTTTTTTTAAAACAAAACAGCATCTCAAGAGAAAACCTCTCAACTTGTCAGTTTTACAGTGAATTGAATTGTTTTCCTTTTTAAACTTTCTCAGTAAAAGGAAATGTGCACAGAGAATTTGTAGATCCAGGTAAGAAGTGATTAGGTATTCCTCCCCATCCCTGTAAATCCATAATCATTAACATCTGCTCTAGCTTACTTTATTGAACTATTTCGCCCATGTGTGGTCCACTTATCCTCGTTAACTCCACTTTAGCCAACTCAGCACATAGATCGAAGGAAAGATGGAAAGAAAAAAGAGGAAGAGACAGAAGGAGAGAAGTGCAGCGAGACAGGAGGGCACCTTATGTAACATTTAATAAATAACTAGTGGTTCTATTTTGAGCTTATAGGTCCAGACCTGCTTGTGACCGTCTTGGCTTTCTCACCTGTATTTTGTCCCAGGAAGTATTTCTTTGCCCTACGGTGTTTTGACAACTGACCCATGGATTTACTGTCTCTGCGCAGGATGTCGTGAAATAATATATTTAATTGTCTCCCTACTATATTGATCCAGACAAGTAAAATAACAGCATCAATGCTAAAACATTGTTGACTAGTGAAATTAAAAACTTAGAAATCACAGTGACCTTGAACTTTTTTTTAATATCTTCATACCTAGACTGAAATAAATGGTTTAGATAAGAGTCAATAAACTTTTTCCAAGGGCTTGTACACCAAGCTGACAATCTGCCATTTAAAATTTTTGAAGTGTTGGTGACTATTTAGATCTGTATTTTTTATGTATATTGATGCAGCAAATAGTGAAAAAAACATGAACCGAAACTGTTTTTTGGTTATCATATTTATCCTGTATGAGCAAAGTTACAACATTATTGTGTTAAAAGAAATTATATATATTTTTCTATATTTGCAGCTAGCCAATTTAATACAGAGGTACTTTGTTGTGAAATGATTAGCCCAGATAGTTAACAGCAAAAATCTGAATTTATATTTGTCAGCATGTTAAAAATAAAATCCAGTTTATAGATTTTCTTCTTCACAAGCAACAACTGATCAACTTTCTTGAATAAATTGAATAATTTCAGCCTAAGATTACACAAAACTATATGTATTCATAACTGTTTGCAAAGATTAAAAAAAAATGTTTTAGAAAACAGAAAAAGAAAACAGTGTTTTAAGGGTACACAGTAACGATTGTAGTTTTTTTGTTGTTGTTTTTTGTTCTTCAAACTGAAAGTCAAAAGGTGAATCCAAGAATATCCGACAATAGCATTCTTCCTTGAATATATTTATTCTTGTAACTGAGATAAAGGCTTACTTGAGCAAGTTTTCACATGCTATTACTATCCCTACCAGAATTAGTATATAACTGATAATTATATTTGGAATATCTGTTTTACTGAGAGTTGAATTAGCTGAGAAATATGTCATGGTAATATTTTTCCCATAAAAGTAAACTTGGATTCAATTAATATTAAATAAACAAAACAGACAAGTTGGGTGTTATGGACACTTAAAAGAACATCTTCGAACTGACAGGCCTCCTGATTTATTTTATCATCAGCTTAGATGACCAATTAATATGCAGGCAGACTGGACATCAATATGTCCAGGCTCTGCCAATATTCACAACATCAGTGAAGATGTGTTTTAGTGCTTGCTTGCAAAACAGTCACCTGATAATTACAGTCATATGAAATTTATTTGCACAAGCAATTAAATCGAATCAATCTAGGTTGATTAAATTTTGCATGAACACAAGTAACTGTGTGAAGGTCATGTAGTGCAGGTACATATACAAGAAGAACCTGAAGTAAGTGTTTGAGGGTTTTGCTGTGATTGATGGATCCTGGCTTTCTTTTTATACTGAGAATCAGCACTGACATGTTTCCGATTCACTTATGACCTCTTTTGCTGCTTAACCTTGACCAAGTGGTTTTGTTGTCTGAGCATTTGAAGTTGCCAATCACAGATACAAAAGGAACCCTTTCGTTTCTGGCAGTGAATGTCAGCACAGCATTGATGTTGACTCTGATCATTTAAATGTGTGTGACATTTGATTTCTACTAAACCATACATCCGTGGATACAAAAATATAAAGCTACGGATTTACACGGTAATTGAAAGAAAAAAAATCCATGAATTTTTCCTCAAGGTGACAACAGTAAGGCATTTATTATACTTTCAGGTGACGTCTGGGAAGTGCAAAACAACACATTTTATTTTTGGTGCTGCTGAACCAAACGACCTCAAATTAACAACCATGGAATGTTGTGCAAGCTTTATATACAGATGTGGGTAAGGCTTCCTTGAATGCCAGTGATGTATTAAAAATATAATCAAAAACATGTTTGCTGTGTATATTTAACCACGACCTGTGTGATGGCCGGTTCACAAAAACAATATTTGTGGCTATAGTTATTTTAAAGTCATATTTCAGATTGTCTGAAGTGGCGTACTGTGAAAGCATAAACAATTAATCTCTTACCTGTTACAAATACCTCCTTGAACAAACTCTGTCTGGAGAAATAGAGTTTAACTTTGACCTGACTGATGAGCTAACACTTAGTCTTAGTAGGGCCAACAACAAAATGGATGTTAGTCAATTCCAAAAAAATTTACAATAGCTTGATATGAATTGATTTGCACAGGAAAACCAGAGTAACTGTTATGATTTTAAAACATCATAGACTTAAGTTATGTCATAAGCCATGGCAAAAGGTCCAAAACCTTGGACCCAAAACCAGGCACACAAGAAGCAGAAAGCTATGATTCTAGTTTTTGACTAAAACAAAGAAGCTGTAGATGCAAGGCATTCAAAGAAAAAACACAACCATAAAGATAAAAGATACAGCCTAGCAACATAGTTGTATCACTGAGCCGAAAATCTGACAAAGAGCAAAGACCAGTGTCTTTTTATACTGGGAGAATAACACAGTGACCGGATGCAGGTGAGAAATGAAAAGCAGACGGTTGGACTATGGTTTAAAATGAAATACCAAATTCAGAAACAAATCAAAACCAGAAACATGAGACTTAAAGCTTCTATAAAATGATACATATATAAAAGCAGAAACCAACTAAACTAAACAGAACACAAGCTGAATAATTCTGATAAACACCAGTAATCTTACACTTACCAAACAAAAACTGAACAGATTCACGAACACCTAACAATACATTATGAATCGCAACAGCTTAGCCCAAAAATACATATTTTTACTATCATAACTTTAACATTTCAAAGTTTTTTTGCTAAATTAACATGTTGTATTATTTGTTTGCACAGAATGACTTTTAATTAACTTCAAATTAAAAAAAATTTAGGCCACTCTCAAACTTTATTTTCTTAGGAATTACAGCCTTGAGACACAGGTCATATGCTGTATTTTGCGAGCAGTTTTTTGGGGTACAACATTTGCTATTGAATATTGACAGACTCTTTGCTTTGTGTCTCATGTATCTGATAACAGCTTTGTCCTTGAAGTGTTCAGATTATAAGGTAATCTATTCCTCTTCTCCTCCTGCTTTCGTCTCCTCTTTACAATCCTGCTCATAAAAAGATGATGTTATATAAGAAACCAAAATCCAATAAAACTTTTTATTGTCAGTTTTATGATTAGACTAAATTCTAAAATCGTGTTAATTCTTTTTTTCAGTATTTTTGGTGAGAATTTTCTATACATCTGTAACATAATTTAGTAGTTTGAGAAAAAATGTTATTCTTCTTTACATTGATGGAAATATTCTGTAAATTCTGTAAAAGTGCACTGTTAACATAAATCTTTGAGATTAAGGACAAAAACTTTTAGAACTACTTAACCAAACTATCAAACTAGTAGAATAAAGATCCCTCCTCCCCAGCCTGTGCTTGTAGATGCACAAGAACAGAAGACAATTTATCCTCCCGTTCCTTCATGCACCTCTTAGCATTAGAACAAAACCTTCTATAGTCCGTGACACAACATAATTTGATACCAACAATTACTATCACGGTGCCTGTGCTTTCTTATTCTCCCGCTGTCATGCTGTGCAAATTACCTGTGTGCCAGGTATAGACAGTCTAGCTGCAGGTAGTGTTTGTAGAAGGAAGCAAATGATGGTTGTATGAAATATATACAGAACGCCATAAATAGAACCTGGCACTGTTTTTGAGCTAACATACTTTCCTATTACTTCTTAGGGTTCAGTGCATGCCTGGAATAAGTCCAGAGATGTAAAATAGTGAAATACATTTACTCTCATTATTGTAATTGAGTATAAATTGTGTGTACTTTGTATTTTTTTAAGTAAATATTTGCAGCTATACTTTTACTTGTTTTATTTCAAGTATTGTATTTAGCTGCATTTCAAATCTCATACATTACTGAGTAAAAATGTGAACTTAAGCATGTGAATTAAAATCAGGAAGAGAAAATAAAGCACACCATAAGACCTGCAGTGACTGGATCTGTTCCTCACCAGTCAGCTGGTGTATGACCTGGCTAGAAGTAAAGACAAGCTGGGAAGGAATAGTTTTCCTGTTAAATAAACCCATAGAGATTGTGTACGAACTCCGCCCTCTCGACAGGGTGCTTCGTTCACTGGCCTGGAGTAAAACTTGGCAGACATGCAGTTGTCAGCATGTCTCTTGCTTATAGCAAACAGCTAAACCTCCGCTGCAAATTCAGTAGAAGTCCAACTAAAGATAATGAAAAAAAAAATCCTGGAACTCCTGGATTTGTCTAAGAAACACTCTAGCTTTAATCAGGAGGGTATGATTAGCCATCCAGCCATCCATTTTCTTTACCTGCTTCTCCTTTCTGGGTCGCAGGGAGCTGGTGAGAGGCGGGGTACACCCTAAACAGTTTCCAAGTTTGACATGTTTAGGCTACAGTTTGCAATAAAATAATAATAAATGAAATATGTCAGATTATCAGGGAACACATGACAAGATGTGTAAAATTTTAAGTATGGTGTCTTAATCTAAACCAAAACTGAGCAACATAGACTTTTTCAATTTTCAATAGATCACTGTCTCTGCCTCACACACCCTCTTATGCTGGTGATCAGGTCCATAACTAGAATATTATTTACTAGATTGGCACTGTTAAAGTTAATGTTGCAAAAATTCCCTTTCTACAGTCGGATTCCAGCTCTAATGAGGCTTCACTGATACTGCATTGATGGCTCTGCGAGGAAGATGGGCGCTTTGAGAGGAATGTCAAACAGCTACCTCCACATTCTTGTATACCATCATTAGGGTCATTTTTACTGAATCACACGGTAATGGCAGCAAAGAACAAAAAGCTCATGAAAACTCACCTTACACATGTTATGTGTGCATGTCTGAGAAGGACAATGAAGGCTGCTTTTTAATCACACAAAAGTATGGATTTTAGATAATGTCTATACTTAGTTTCACTTGAATAGTCACATTATATACATATTTAAATGGCAACTCTCTTGCTAGAGACAGTTTGTGTAGAACATTCCAGTAGGATAAATGTTTATATTCTTGGTAAGCCATTTCATATATACACCTAATCAGGAAAATATTACACTTGATCAGGATAAGTATATATATATATTTTGAGTAATTTTGATGTGTAAGTATAACCAAAAAAATAAAAAATAGAAAAAATTAGAAAAAAATAGAAGTGGCTGTATTTATTATAAAAAAAAAGTTGTATGTAAAACAATTGGACCAAAGTGGCTTTCTGTTGGACCTACTCTCCCATCTTTCAGGCAAAAGTGAAGTGCATTAGAGCCACTGCCACCCTTTTCTATCTCTTAACAAGCACTTGTTTGTTGCTTGATAAAGCTCTGTTCACAAATATATTCAAAAAGAGGCACAAACCAAAGGTGTCTTATGTATTGTATGTTATAGTTATACAAAGTGCAACGGCTACATAAGAAATGTAGGCATTGTATGTAAATGTGGTGTCCTAGAAACATAACATGGTATATTTTTGTATCAAGCAGACAAAAAAACACTTGAAAGTATTCACATAATGTAGCATTCCCTGAAGTGGTGCAAATCGCCCACCACTTTGCTTGCCATCATTTTAAACAAAGCTACTATGGCACCAAATATAAGCTCAATATCTATGTCTCAGTATCTGACTATATAACAATTTTTGTGATAGCTAAATTTGATAAGCCTGCGTGGCCATCCTGATTTAGGTTTGCTCTGCAAGGTAATGAGTTGTCAATGTACCCCCAATGGTTACTTTCTGAAAGTCTCATTAAATTCTGTCCAGTGGTTCATGAGATATTTTAATAAAAGACAAAAGGAGTTAACATCTAATGTGAAATTTTAAATAAAGGTCTAGCACTATTAGTGTATGGAGTATGGAAAAAAGTCATCAATTAAAAATTGAGTTAGAGGCATTTATGGTAGCAAAAACATAACAGCAAAACCCAAAAAGTAACACATATTTACCTAACTGGTACCAGGCACATAACAGATAAGTACCGGATAAATACTAGATAAGTAGCCAGTGCGTACCAAGTGGGCTGCATTATGTCTTTTCTAAAAATGACTATAATTCAGTCAATTTTAAGAATGATGAAATTCAGATTTGTTGTGGTATTAGCTATGTATTGCTACCCAATCTTTGAGTTTGCTAAGGTTGGTTAGCCATCTTGAAATGTGCTGATTCCAACTGAATTGGGTTGACTGCAAAAGTTAATCAGTTGTAGATGTATGTCCAATGATTATGCTCTGAGAGTTTCATTAAAATCTGCTGGTTCATGAGATATTTTGCACACACACAAACATGCAATTATATTATCACCTGTCTTTCATGGTGGGTGATAAAAATCCTTTCAAAACCAACCTTTGCTGTGGCATCTTCACTTTGAAAGGCCATGTAGAAAACCTGCTGCTAAGTGATCAAACAAAAGAAATAAGCAGATACACAAGAGGTAAGTTTAAAATAGTAAAATTTTTATTAATTACTTTTTAAAGACTAATGATTAAAATTTTTACAACTGAAGTGCTCAAATCTCATTAATGAAAGTGGGTGCTCTTCCTGGATAAAGAAAGAAAAAAAGCTTATGAATTTCAGTAATATCAGGGGATTATTCTTGTTCTCTATGTGAGAGGACTTTGATGGTGGTGGAAATATTTGCATTGCATGAAAATGTTCTATCACCCATCATATAAACCAGCAAAAAATCCACATCCAAAAGCTTTCCACACTCTTTTACCTGCTGGGATCTGTCAGAAGCATTTAGAGTTTTAGCTGTTGCACTTCACAGAGAATTATACATGGGGTTTTCAACAGCACAGGCTCAATATTACACAGACCTAATACTTCCATGTTAAACAGTTGTCAAGATTAACACTTGCCAAATGTGTTTACATACTAAATCTTTTCTTCAGCAGAAAATGCAACATTGTTGCTGAAGCCTTGGTGTGCAACTTCATGCTGTCTGAATGCTTTACATCTTAGAACTTCTTCACATGTTGATGGAAAAACAGACTTATCTTTCATTTTCCTCTTGAACTGCAAGAACCTGACTTTTCCCTTCAGACTGCTCACAATATTAAGGGGACTTGTGGCCAAAGTGAATGATCTTGCCCAAAGGCGACATCTTATAGACGTTAGAAACTTTTCACCGGGTAATATTTTGTTTTTGAGCAGCGTGATTTATATCACCGTAATAAAGTTTAAAACCCATAAGGGACCACAGCTGTCAGCACAGTGTGTTGTGTATGCTTCTGTGTATGTTTGTTTGCATGATTGTGTATGTGTGTTACTCCTACATACACTATTCTTTTCACATGCCCAACAGCCATCATCAAACTCTTTGTGTGCGCTGTATTGTCTCTGACATTAGTCATACATTTCTATAAATATTCAATCAGCTTGACTAGCAGTAGAACACCAAGTTTCCAAAATACAATCTTGCCATCCTTTACATTATTTATTTCTGTACCCTCCGATGAATTATTTTTCTTGTTCGTCTAATATGCCTTCATTTTTTTATGTTTTATGTTCAGAACATAAACTACTTCAAAATAAAACCCATATCTAAAGCATGCTTTAGCTCATAAATGTATTATTGAAACGTGTACTAAATTAAATTCAAATAATATTTCACTTTGGAATGTTTGACTAGTGTCCACCAGAGGATGAAGCAAATACAAGACTTTTAATCAGTTAGGAATATTAAGCTTGCACGCTTTCATCATTATTTTGTTACTAACATAGCCCTACCTTTGTGGCAACAAAATGGAAATCCATGCTTCAGCTAGGTCTATAAAAATGCTCTACAGCATAATCCAGCCAGCATCTCTTTGAATACAACTCGCTCATGTTTTCTTATTAGCCTTGTGCTCCATCATCAGTGGACCTCAAACACCAGCTCATTGTTTAAATCTAATATATAGCCTTGCAAGTTGTTAGTCCCTGTCTGTGGCCCTGTTCATTTTCAAAAACCCATGTTCTTTTCATCATTCAGCCCATTTAAGCGTCATTTTCCTAAGTCATTTTTGGTGATGAATTGGCCCCAGCAGTGGCACTTCAATCTGATTTTGTGTAACACGTTGGAAAATGAGAGAGAAAATGATATGGAAATAAATCACATTTCGCTACTTGATCAGAACCGCAGTCTGAGCCTGAGCTGCTCTCTGCCTTGAGTCAATTACTCATTACACACAGCTATTGACCTTTCATCCAATAGGAAGTTCAGTGAATATCTCTGCATGGATTGTAATTGACAAGATGTCTCTTTTAATAGAAAAATGCCCACATTTCCTTACAAGTTAATTATAGATTCGATAGTGGACCCAACAGCCACAGACTCTGGGAAAGGTTAGTATAGACATTTGTACCTGCCAGGCTGCCCCTACATGATCTCATAATTTACTCTGGACAGAGAACCCATTAACACGTGTAGTTTTGTGCCATTTAGTATGTGGCACTCTCGCAATTTGAAAACACAGATCCATATATAGTAAATAATTCCAGAAGCATGTGACTTGGGAAAAACAGCTCTGTTAACTAATTTGTGCTGCACGAAGTAGCACATCTACTGTTGTCATGTTGAGTGTAAGACTAACTTGGTTTGTTAGCAAAGTGAATATTTTACAGAGCTTCAATTCCCAATGTGACAATGATGTAATTGTTGGACAACTTAATTCTCCACTATAGAACAATATAAAAATGGCAGAGTATGCTTTATTTAAAAAATTAAAGAATAAAAATTACAACTTGTCACAATGATTCATATATCTATCCATAATGTTATCTGAAGTATCTCCTTGAAGTTTGTTCTAAAAGTTAAAACCTTGAGCAAAATATCATGGGTTCATTGTATCGTGGTATTAAAAAAATGTAAAACACGATCTAATTGCTTTTATTTCAAAGCAAAAATGCAAGTACTTTTAGTCCTCCTGCTTGTGAAAAATTGCAATTGCATATATTATTCATTATTCATTTAATATTTATTGATCTTCATTTAAATTTTGATGCCCACATGGGAGTGAGAGAACACAAGTGAATGTGATGACAGTCACTGTTTAAAATCAGTGTCAGATATTTCATGTACTCATGACACTGACTTAATGTATTTAAATTAAATTTAAAATCAGTGTCAAGTGAAACACTAAAGACTCCGTGGGACATTTTAAAAGATATTGTGCTTTTTTTGTTTTTAAACAAATGTACACAAATGTAGAATAACTGAACAAAAATGTAGAATAAAATCAGCTACAGTACATGTAGTTATAGTTTAAAAAAAAATATGCTTATTGCACAAAACAATACTTCTGCTCTTTGTGAGGGAAGGCTGTTGACGTTGGTTCTGTGATTAGCCAGGTATTAGCCTCTGCAGTGAGCCTGAGCTTTTGAAGCTTGTTGCAAAGGTTTGTTTAAGAACAGCATTAAGAACCTTAATAAAGAGTGATGGGTGTCATTTCTCTTGTAGACAAGCCACGACTGAGTGTAAATCTATCCTGTCTAGAAGGGGTTAGGAAACAACTTAGCGCATGACCGCTACCCCATTGCAATGTGTTACTAGGTGCCAGAGAAAAAATGAAAAAGAATATGACAGTTGCATTATTTCTTCAAATCTGTATGTTTTAGTAAGTCTTCAAATATTTAAACATCACTGCCTGTTACTAGCAGGGGTTTGGGGGAGCCCTACTCTGCATTACACAGGACTGAAAAAAAAAACATATAATTTTTGACATCTCATTAAAAAGAATTACAACCACAGCAGCGGTGTGATGGAAATATTTACTGGTTTTAAAATTGTGACTCTATAAGATTACTTTAAAAGTAGCCCATGTCTAGTTTTCACTGTATGCATTTACACATAGACTATTGCAATGTATTTTAAATCCTATCATGTCAGACAATGCAAACATTGCTCATAAGCAGCAATTGGAGTGATAAGAGAAAAGAAGCCTTGCGTTGGAAGCCTTGTGATTGATGGCAACCAGATCAGGGTGTACCTCACCTCTTGCCCTGAGACAGCTGTTATTGTCAAAGCGGTCCACACTTACGCAGTAATCTTTAGCATCTTCTTTAGGTTCTACAAAGCACTAATAAATACACACCTACATGTGGTTTTGTCTCTCAATAACAAAAAGGAATAAGCAAATTAGGGTCAGTGGAGGAAAGAAGTGTTTTGCCTATAGACAATTTAATGCGTAAAAGGCTAAAGATTAAGCCTTATAAGAGGAACATTATATCTCTGAGCCATGACCTCCCTAAGGCTTCTGTTTACATGTACTGTATTCGGGAACAGACCAGCCTTGAACCTGCTTGTTGCCCCCACAACCCTGAACTGAATCAGGTAGTGAAAATATATGGAAGGATTCGAACGTCAACACATCTTCTTCAACAACGTGACTCACAAATGCTCACAAAAGCTATTGTTCTGCAATTCAGTATGCAGCACGTTGAAAAGTGCAGTTTAACAATGTTGACAAGTGAATCGACTGGAAAGATGAGTCAACAATATGTGCCAAAAACTGTAAATATGCCTTTTTATTTAAAAATATAGCCATTTTGATTCACTTTCTGTTTGATTCACTTTAAAAGATATTTAAGGGATGCCACTGAGCTTTTATCTTCATCGTATTTCCTCCTGTCACTGATAATGCTTTTTTCCCCTCAACACTATATAGAAGCAGGTTTGTGAAGTTCCCATTGCCTTCAATCTCTCAAAGACTGATATATAGATATCCTTGTCAAACTGCCACTATAACATTACTCATGTGCTGCAAACAGTGCTCCATTTTTGTAGCAGTGATATAGTTTAATATTCAGGCAATGATTTTGATATCTGGCAGCAAATTCTAGCTGACACATAAATTAAAGATAGCACAAAAATAATACTTTTTATATTTCATTTGATAGTAGCATCTGTGGCATAAATAGTGGCAAGTGAAGGCAGATTGTCAGCTGCCTCTGTGTGTAAAATTTTACCTTGTGTCATAAATTAGAAATCACAGCATATGTATATTTACAGTGAAATGTTAGCAAATAACTCCAGGACAGTTTTTGATAAAGAGATATGAGCAAATGTTTCTTTTGACATTGCTTCCTGTAATTCATTGGACTTCATATTAAGTCATCTAACAATGCTATGAGTCGGTAACCTTAGACATCTCTGTGTTTTTCAACTAAAAAAAAAAAAGTTTCAGTAGACTAGACAATTGGAAATGCGCTTGAATAATGGTTCCCGCTGTTTAAGGCTGATGAAAAGTCTACAGTATGGGGGCAAAGCCACATGAGAACATGCATGACTCATGCCACACATCAAGCTGCGGCATCAGGATGTGAGGTCGTTTTCTCTGTAGCACAAATTACAGGCCTTGATAAAAGAGAAGCAATAGTTCAGTGCCACAGTACTGCCAAGCAGTTACATCCCCAACAATATTAGAGCACTACAGCAAAAATGATCCTGTGCAATAGACTTTCTAGTCTGAAGATTTGGGGCAAATTGAGCATCTGAAGGATGAGACTGAACATTTGGAGCTGAAATCATCTTTTAGTTAGCCTGATGCTAAGATAGAAATTTTAAAAAGCAACCTTGGCCAGCATCAGCCCTTTGGCAGGATGTTTGGGGTTAACATCTTTAAATTAATCTAACCTAATTATAACAAGGCTCTTGTGTAATCTGTTAGGCGTCAGAGTATGTAATGAGAATGATTCTCATCTACTACCAAACCAGATTTCAGCTCAAAAATTGGAAAATTGACTGAGCTACAGACATTTTTGTGTTTGCTAATGTTAATTAGCAGCCACCTTGAATTTGGTTGACTTCAAAACTTACCTAGATATAGTATAAAGAATAGTTTTGCAAAAAAAAAAAAAAAAAAGCAAAAGGAATCTACTTAAAAATACAAAATGAAGTCTCTGCACCTCTTTTGAGTTCTAACTAAAAAAATTACTAAGAATGGAATGAAACTATTTCTACAATATGCAGAGCGAAACTTTTTGCAACTCCTGAAGCAAGTGTAACAAAATGATTTCTTGATTAAAACATTAATTAAAAAAAAAAATACAACATACTACCTATTATTGACATACTGCTGAGAAAAACAAACCACAAATGTTTCCATGGACACTAAACTATCACAGACAGAACAAGCTCACTGTTAGCGGCTCATTAGGTAATTAGGGTTAAAAATCACAATTCATTATTGCTGGAACATATCTGCTTTAAAGTCTCCTGTTTGTATTTTTTATGGTGTTAAGTCATATTTTCTGTATTTGTACCTCCTTTCTTTATTCAGTTGTCATATGTTGCAGATTGTTTTTTTTTCTCTGAATGTACTATGTACAGTGTCAAAATAGTGACAATGTTTTGTTGTCATTTTTGAAGTTACAGTTTTCTACTTTAAATTTAATGACTGAAATTATGCACTTAGGTGTTTTACATTAGCATACATTTTATGATATAATAGCCCACAACATAGATTAGTCTACTTTCAGTCAGTTCAGTCCAGTAAAAGGACAATGCATCAACATTAATCTTTTTCTTCCAATTGCATACTCTGAAAATGCATCTCTTGGGAAGTTCGGGGAACCTTTTGACATGTTGTTTCCTCTCCATTACCCAACCAGCTGGTGTTCCTAATGAGCCTAGAAGCAATCTCTCATTTTCAAACTTACAACTACGTCTCTTGTGCAACTGGTGACATATTGTCTGTCCGCAGAGTGAGGGCTAGCCACAAGAAGATGATGTTCGTCATCATTTATAGTTAGCCCACATTTATTACAGAAGCATTAATGAAGCAAGCAAGAGGTAGTGTGACTATGTAAAACAGATTCAAAGTAGCAATAGTGTGTATTTCCTGCCTGCCTCCTTGAAAGATGGCCAATCGTGCAATTGCCTGTGTATGTGTGTGTCAGGCACATGTTTGTCTGCTCACAAAGTACAGTATCTCATAAACACCCGGACAATTTTTTGTTGAAACTCATTAAAAGCAATCTTTGGATACACATCAACAACTGATAAACTTTTGGAGTGAGCTCAGTTCAAGATGGCTGCCACAGCCAAATGATTCTAAAAACCACAAAAAATGGCTATAACCCAGTCTATATTGATACTGAGCTAAAATCTGGTGTGGTCGTAGCTGAGAGGCATCCCCATCACATTTTTAGAGCAGATCACGCAAGATTTTTTTTTAAAATGTTGGCATATAAAGTGGTGATACAAAATGCCTTTCTTCAAGGAATGTTACTTTGATCATTCAAATGTACGAGTTTGTAACAGCTAGGTCCAGAAAGCCCCTGTTGAACATTTAAATGCAAATTTACATATGGCCAAAGTATAAATGCCACTGAAACATTCAAACTGAGTAAGATCATGTTTTCATGCAGCACATTGAAGGAAAGTTTTAAACCAAAATATCTTAAGAACAGCATCATCAAGAATCTTGCAATTTCAAAAAAATAATTCCGATTCTTACAAAAACAAACATTAAACAAGTAGAATTTTTTTCATCTTTATAACTTGGCTTAAAAGTCTGTGCTTTAAATAATAGCTGAGCAATTTACCTGAACATATGCACAGAAATCTTTCCAAATAATCATCATCAGTCCCAGTCAAGGTGTTGCAGGTCTAGATTAGCTCTTACTCAGATTAAAGCCTCTGGAATTCTCATCGATATGGACCTTGATGCAGAGTGAGGGAAACAGCTTGTGGTGTGCCAGTGAAGAATTATTCCCCTGATGTATCACATAAATATGTTATAAACAACCTTGCATTGCCAGATTATAATAAATAATTCACTGCCCTTCAGAGCAAGCAGTGTGTGCCTGCACAGATTATTTACATCTTCGAAATTATTCTTTTAATGTCATACAGCAAGATGCCAAGGTGAACCCTGAGTAAATAATGCATGGCAGAAGTTTTATCCTGGTACATAGGTAGATATTAGATAGATATGATAGATGTGGCCTTAAAGCAGTAGTTCAGATCTGGGGCTAAGACCGAAGTCAACTGTTTGCTCAAATATGTGTGGTTTATAATCCTTTAAACCACTGTTAATTTTGCAATACACACTTATCTATATAGATTTCTACAGTTATTTGCAAGCATAAACTGTGGCTGCAGCAGCAAGCTGTAACACTACAGTGCAGCCTGGAGCACTTCCAGCAGAAATACCATATTTATGCCTCAATAACAATTTAATGTGTAATTGACTGTGCTGAAAAAGTTTATAAAATAGACTCACAAGAACAGCTTTAAACTTTTTTAGACTGAAGTTGTTTTAAGATTTCAGCAATCCACTTTGACCTTTGCCCTGCCTGACCTATCTGTTAGCTTGTCATTCTGGTCAGAATTAAACTTTATTTCCCTAAAGTGAGGTTGTTCAAGGAACTATCAACACTAGGAAGGACATCAATTGTTTATAACTTTCCACATAACCCCACTTCAAAATATTTAAAACTATTCCTTTAACTTTCTAGAACTTTTCTATTTCCTCTTTCAGCTCTTGATATTTCTCAAGCTTCTAGTATTCATTCTTTTTGATATTGCTGTCTCTTGGGTTTGCAACACTACACTTTACTGGTGACGTTTTCTGACCACCACAGTGTCTGGTTGGGTAGCCATCACCAGTTCGTCCATCTTGACCTAGTCCCATGGGATCTTAGCCCTGTCATTTTCCACCGCCTTTGGAGGTGTCTTCCACTTTGAGTTTTGGGAATTCCAGCTCACTCTCAGCACAGATGTTCCTACACACCCCCTGCATCATGCTATTTTGCGCTAGATTGTCTTGGGAGCGTGTCTGTGAAGCTTGCACCTGGGGTCCCGTCTGAAGTGGTAGACCCGGGTCTCTATTGCTCTCGTGCTGAGTGCCTGTTCTTGTGCTAACATGATTGGTGTCTCTGTGATGTCTTTCAGTCCAGCCTACCAGTCAATTTCTCAAGGGCAGAAAATCAGAAAAAAAAGGTGACATACACTGTGTAAAATGAAAAAAAAAGAAAAGAAATGTGTTCAAAGACTGGATGGTTAAAGGTTCACATTTTTTTTAAATTAATTACCCATTAAATTCTCATCATTTAAATATCATGGTGAAGCCAGTTCTTTACAAGAGGTCCCATGAAAATAACTCTAAATTTGTTGATTTTCAATACAAATGAGTATAAAGTCAGGAAGAGCAGGTGTTATCAAGTAAGATTTAGAAAAAAAATATGAGTTTTTAGTGAAACAAATTAAACTTTGTCCTTACTTCCTTCTGTTTTTTGGGTTAGTTTTATTGCTAATTGCCCTAATTTGAGAAGTCATTGAAAAAAAGGGTATTTATTTATCATCACTACAATTTAATTTATTTAAAATAACATTGAAATAATATTTTTGTTTTCTTAAAAAGACTTAGTTAAATCACCAAATCCCACAAACTTGTCATTTAAGATATGTTACTGTTTTTCACTAAATAGTTTAATTTACAAATTCATGCACTTGGGCAACACTATTAAGTGGATACAACTGAGCTCAGACTTTACAATAACCTATCCTGTAAGCTATTAATCTATTTTTTAAAAAAACTGACATTGTATGTTCAACAAGTATTAAATATTGTGGCTACATAAGTCAGCTTAGTGGTTTGCTTTTTGAGACCCATAAACAAAAATATTCTGTTCCAGTATTTTAAAAAAGTTTGAACTGAAGAACCAAAGAAAGAAGTGAATGCCAGTTTTTACTTTGAGCAATAACCCCGAGGTAAAAGGACTGCCAGCTTCATCAATTGATTGTTTGATACTTTGACTACTGAGATAATAGTTAGGTTTTTGGACATTAGACTCAATCCTCTCCTGCATTTTTCATGATCATGAACCCATTGCCAGACAGAAATTACTTATCAAACCATAACACAAATAAATTTCATGCAGCTGAAATAACTTAATGTAGTCAGAGAGCCTTCTCTGTTCAAAGAGAATGCGGTGCAGTTAAGATGGCTGCTAGTGTCACTCTCATCAGCCATTTTTTTATGACTACTTGGCTAATATTAAGCAGTTCTCTCATTTTCCACCAAAACAACTCAGACAAGTCAGGGCATAGGTAGCTAAAGAACAACTTGGTTCTTAGAGATGTCATCAGACCTCATCAGATTGGGATTTGGGGACTAGAGAGCACAAGTGAACACCTCACACTCAGCCATGACTTTGGAGCCATTGTTAAAGGACCTACTGTTGTTTTTAAAGAATTCTTGGTGCTATAAAGTAGCAAGTCAGTGACCGGTCAGTAGTCTTAAGGATGTGGCTTAATCAGTGTTTGATTTATTGATGAACACCCGTAACATCATCCTAACCACAGATCAGCAACAACATTAAAACCAATGGCGAGTGGAGTAACAGATTACATTGTAACAATGGCACGTGTTGTAAGCTGAAAAATGGAGTGTAAAAACTTGAGTGTTTTTGGCCGAAGCCAAATTGTGATAGCTAAATGACTGGTTGAGAGCATCCCCAAAATAGCAGGTCTTGGGCTTTTTTCCCAGCATGCAGTGTTAAATCACTATCAAGGAGGAAAAATCCACAGCTCAGCGTTGAACTTCAGGAGAAAATGTTGCCCCTGTGTTGTCAGAGCCCACAGAATAGCTGCTGCCGCATAAGAGTTGTAAACCTTGATGGTTCAACAAAAAGATTTTGAACAATAATTTTGTAGCAAACAACTATTTTTCATGGAAAGATGTATTGCTGATATTTTCATCCCTGTCATGCAGTTGAGGCTCTTCACCTGCAGCTATTACAGACATTCCTTTGTTAAATAAACAGAGCTCTTTGACTAAAGAAAAGAATAACAGTGGAGTCAACACTACTTTCCCTTTCCTGAAATGAAAAGCTGCATTAAAGTACCTCAAAGTTAGGTTTCACTTTCAGTTGAGGTTTTGTTTGTTTCAGATAAATCATATCAGAAATGCAGGAGCTTGACAGCCAGTGTTTTGCACCTTCAGTGATATTTGTTATGATCGAAAGCTGTCAGAACATCTTTGAATCTCAACTTGTAGCTGCAGACTAATCAGTGGCTAACTTCTACTTATTTCTTAAACAGTATGAATGGTCCTGTGAGTGTTAGAGCTGGACTATGCAGTAAAATAAAATGGTGAACTGGTTTGATGTATCATGATGTCTTTCTTTCTAAGTGTATTTTCAAGTGGCTCTACTTTTGTGTTTACCTGTAAAGGTGATGGCTGTAGTTTGAACTAAAGCCATAAGAACATTATTGCCTACAATTGTGAGCAATGTTTTGTTGAAAAACCTGACTCTTGGCATCCATGTGGATATTAAACTGACAACATACTATATCAAGAGCACTCTTACAAAACACAAACATTCATGATTTTTTTGAGCAGTTCAATGCTTTATGCAACACCTGTTCAGAACCAGTTTAAAGTCAATGACAAATAGTTGGAAGTATTGACATTTGCCTCAAATTTAGTTTCATCATCAACGATCTGTAAAATGTACTGATACGCATAAGCTTTAATGTGGTTTCTGTGTGCTCATGCACAAAGCTGTCAACACACACACACACACACACACACACAATTGTAATAATACTATTTACCAGTCAGCTGCACCACAGCAATTGACACACTCACTTAACGGCTTTATACTTGGATGTGAAAGGTGACATGATGCACTGGTTTCTCAATTATCTATTCAAAAGAAAAGAAGAAAGGAAGTTGGAGTAAACTCTCACCAGAAAAAATTGTGTCTTTAGGCTCCTGAGTCAATAATTGTCCAAATGTCGATTTTCCTAATGCAATATTTCCTCAAAACAAGCATCCTTGTTGTGTTTCTTCTTCTGCTCATGGTTCGGCCCATTGCCTTTTTTGTTGTGTCTCTCTCTGCTGCCATTTTTCGAAGGAGAGTTCTGTAATCATTTATGCATTGTTGGCATGCACTGTCCGCATGATCACCGAATCTTGGCCTGTATGTAGAAGGACCAGACAAATAACATAACAAAGCTAAAGATGACAAGATTTATGTCAGGCAGGCCTCGCAGCTAAGCAGATGCTTGAACCATTTAGTTTGATCTATGAATGCTCGACCCTATAACTTGCTGGACACCTTTTGAATGGAAGTTTTATCTTTGCAGTTGTTCTATCGTTGTGAGCAATCACATCAATCTGTCCTGCAGAAAAACTTGGCTGAACCTTGTAAGCAGATAAAGAAATGTCTGTCACACAGACCTTGCAAATGAGCAGACAGTCAAGCACATTGGGATCTATGAATTCTAGACAAAACTTCTTGTGAAGTCTGTCTAAAGATTTGCCAATCCTGCAACTTGAGGAAGACCTACTGCAAGCAACTAGACAGATGGTCTTAAAGTTCTCATTGTTGGTGTATGTACTAAAGTAGTAAGGGAATGTCATGTAAAATGTTTAGACTTTTATATTTTGCATTCAAGATCTATGGTGTAATGTGCACACTATACTGAACACAGGTAATGCATTCTAAAAAGTTTGGTTTCAATCTGAACGCAAGTCATGAAGTTTGAAAATTCTTGCTGTGATTGAACATATTTTAGCATTAATTGCCAGTAAAATATATGCAGCTTGAAGATAATAAAATACACAGTTTCCAAGGACTTGTGCAAAAGATTGTGTGTAGATTTCAATAAGCCATTTCGTCCATTAGACAGAAACCAAGTAAACAGAATTTAGTGAATTGCAAGAAAAATAGATTTGCTTTATAAGGAACTGTCACTTTGACACATATGTTGGTTTCTGAACAAAAACACAAGATAAATAGCTTTAGAAACAAATGTCCTTGGAGTCCCTTAGAAATCTATTGCATGACATGTAGAGTACATGTCAAAAGAAAAGAAAAATGTAATTAAGAAATAAAATTGTACTGACTGCAAGAATTTGGCTGGTCAGCCCTCCAGCTGGTGTAATTAGTTTGGCTTTATATAACAGCAGTGCTAAGGTGGTGTGTGCCAAAAGTTATGTCATGTCTTCATCAAGAAAACATTGTTAACTTTTTAGAATGTTTAAAATTAATCATTCCTATACTTTCTTAACAAGCAATCTTAGAATATGTAGGGATAACTTTTTTCCCAAGTCTCAAAAGTTGGCACAAGTGTGATGTGGTCACAAGTTCAGTCTGGATGTAGAGCTGAATAGACACCAAAGGTGGTGCCTGCAGAATAACAAACAACAGCACAACAACAGCATAGTATGAATAAATAGGAACTAGACAATGGAGTTAAAACAAAACTGGACTAAGCTGTACACTACCCTAAATTTTAAAGCCAGTTTCAACGTTTCATTTTACAAGGGAAAACTGAAATGTTTACTAAGAGGAATAAAATTTGATTCAACAAAAAGAATAATCTTCTATTTTTTTTACTATTATTATTATTGTCATATCCATAATACCCTATCTTGTGTCGAGTACAATCAAAATATGGCAAATATGCCGAATGGATCTTAGTAAAGGTGAAGTGACTCAATCTAAAGCAAGCAGCTTGTCATGTCACAAAGACCTCAATTGTAACAATGTTTTTATGCCACAGAAATATGTTAAACAATAATGATATCAATCAGCTCCAACAATTTTCTTTCATAAACACATTAATCTGAAACGAATGTTAGTGGAACCTCGTCTACATGCAGAAGGAAACATGTCTGTGCTCTTTGATATGTGAACAAAACGTCTATCCATTTTCTTAACTTGCTTTTCGCGTTGCTGGTGTTGATCTCCAGCAGTCCCTGTGCGAGACGCAGGGTATGCCCTGGACAAGTAGCAAGTCCATAATAGGGCCACGTAGAGAGAAACAAGCATTAACACTATAACTCACACTGAGGGACAATTTAGAGTTACCAAATAACCTACCTTGCATGCTTTTGGTAAACTCCTCACAGATTGGCCAGAAGGCGAACCTGCAACCTCACAGCTTTAACTACTGCGCCACTGTGCCTCCCCCTGAAAAAAAAAAAAAAAGTGCACAAGTAATCAAGCTGGCATGTATAAAATTTAAAAAATAATAATTATAATTTTGTTGTACAACAGCAGGCCTACAGCCGTAGACCATGGAAACTGAAGAAGCAAATGATTAACAGATCATAGCCTTAAACATTCCTGGGCTTCCTGATGCCCCTGAGGGAGGAACTTCTGACCATGATAGACTAAAGCCAAGATAACCAAGATGATATTCTGCTAATGTTCTTTGCCGTATGCACATCAGTGAGATCTGCAAGTGCCGCACCTCTGCAAGTTTGCATAAAAGGTGAGCTACCTAACAAATTACACACGCCTGTGTCTGATTCCTATTCATCAACTGCTGACATGATACATTAATTCCATCTGCCTATTTGAATTAGTCACCGCTCTTAGAGTGAATTGTTCTGATGTTAACATATGTCTTTGATTAATTCACAAAGGTCCATCCAGTGTCAGCTTATAAAAGCTGAATGGGGGGAGTCATTTTTCACTTGGAGGTAAGTCAGGTTATTAAAGGTATATCATTTACATTGTCAAGTAGTAGGCAAAGTTAATTTAGCTTTTAGTATAAACAGTAATGAGGGCCATTTTAATATTAAAAGAAGTTTCATTTTGATGAACTTTGAGATCTACATCTATCAGAAAAACAATAAGTATCTAAAATGGTTGCATTCTTTTAGATTCTGAACTAAAGATCTGAAACTTTCTGAGTTCACGTTCTTGGCTCCGAATTTACTTAAGGATTCTTGTTGAACAGTTTTAGAGTTTATGCCCTCCCACATGCAGTCAGGAATGGCCTTTCCGCTTCAGAAGACAATTTGATCACGTTAAAAAGAGGAGAATGATCACATCTCCAAGGGCTTGACTCCTCGCTGTAACCCCCAAAAACGATGACACAGTAATCTATGGAAAATTCCACATGTCAGCATTTTTTTTTTCAGGGTAACTTGAATTAAATGGTGGCTTTTCACTGTGTAACAATAAAACAAGGAGGAACTCTTTTAGGTATAGAGATATGAGGAGAAAAAAAATAAAACGTTCTCTTTAAGATGTTAAAAAAAACACTTTAGAATCTGACCTTGATCTATAAAATGATTTGTTTTGTTTGTTTTTCTTTAAAAAAAATGGAACGACCTTTCATAAGCTTTGAAGGTAAGGCGTGTATGAGGAATAGAAATGCTTTTCAAAACATCAGACAATACAATTATACAACTCAGCGTTTACAAAATCAATTAGGAGATTGCATTGCCACCCAATGTCAGCTTGTACAAGACTATTTTTTTACCTAGTGTTTGTGTGTTTATTGTTTTAGATAATTCACTCACCTATGTTAGTCCCACTGCAGACTTTATTTACTTTTCAGTGGCAGAATTAAACTACAACTCGATCTATGTGGATGAAAAAGTCCAAATTTATACTCTTCTTCTCAATCACTAGCAGGATAAGACAGCTAAAGGCAACAGCCACAATCTTCAAGTACAAATACTGCTAAGCCGCTAAGCAGATGATTGGTGTGGGAACACACTATGTAAGCAAATGACTTTGAGGAGGAGGAGGGGAAGGCCCTGCTGATTTCTCAATTATACTTCCTCCCCAGGCATAGGACAGACAAAAAAGATATATATATATATTTATAAAAGAACCCCAGTATTGACATTAAAACCGGCCAGACCAAACACTTACCCTGAGGTATTCTGATCAAAAAAAAAAAAAAAGATAATAGAGCTTACTTTATGTGAAAAAGGTTCATTCTACTGTGAGACCAAAAAAGGAAGGTTGCTCAGGCTGAACAATGTGACTTGGCTTCAAACGCTTTATTTCACAGAGACAGAATAATCTGAGGGTTTGAAGGTGTGTTTTTACATTAAATAATTTTTACACATCTTTTTTTTCTATGCCATCTGTATTCCACTGGGTTTATGGGATCCGATAGTGATGCAGACAGAAAAGAAGAAAAAACAAAAGACAAACAGTTTCTACATGAAGCCTCTCAGATAACTTTTTTTCTGCACAATAGCTTAAAATAAAAATACAATTTTAACTTTTTTGTGTATTCTTTTTTATGATCCTCCACAACACAGACATATTTGCCTGGGACAGGTGTGTGAATTTTTAACTAATGTTTAAACATGTGAGCACCCTGTAGTAAACATCAGCATTTGCATTCATACTGTGGTGATAAGTAGGTTAGCCTAGAATAGGACTACATCCTCTGCGGTGCACCATTGTTGTTAAATACTTAATGGTTCTGCTAGTATCTTCAAGGAACACCTGTCCTGTTGTTTTGTTAGTCTGATTAGAGTGTGAAAGAGCTGTAGGGAAAAAGAATCAATAGGGAGCTCAGTGTTAAGTCTACTCTGTGTGAATATAGTTTAGAACCTGCATATTTGTTTCAACAGGGGTAAAAAATGTCCCTGTGTTCTTTTTTCCTTCTTCTATTATCTCATCAGGTACTAAGCTTTGTCAAAGATTGTAAGTGAGAAAAAGCCATTTGCAAAGTAATTTTAGTTCAAAAAATTATTGATTCAATGCAATAATAACCTTATTTTGGTGCCTTGCCTTTAACAATGTCTATTCAGTTGGTTCCTTATGCTGTACAATATACTTTACGAATATTCCCTACTGCTTTAATGAGCTTTTGCTGTGAAACTGCTGAGTATGTATCTCACTTTTGCCAAATGAATAAGTTGTCTATATTGTTACTTTTAAATTATACCACTCTCTGTACCAGAGGGGCCTTTTACAGTACATGTATGAAGCAAGCTTTGGTCACATTTTAGAGCCTTATTCAAGTTTAATGACACACATGTGCCTTGGATATCCGTTGATGGGGTGCTTTGCTGCCATGAATAAACCAATTAACAGAACAGTCATTTCTACCAAAAGTGCTCCCCACTAGGTCTCAAATAGTTCAGCAGAAAAGTATGAAGAGGTTTTTGAAAGCCACTTATTGAAATTGAAAGTAGTACATATATGACTGTTACAAGCCAACAGTAAACATAACAGTTTTTTTTCCAGTCTTCTTTAAATTAATATTGGCATGAAGTACACTTTTTTGTTTTTATTATTCTAATGTTACTTTAAGCACACACACATACACATACATAGGATGTAAGGATCGAAGCAGCATGTTCCTACATGGGTAAGGTTCCCCTCCCTCTTTTACACCTCTGAGCTGCCAAGGGAGGTAGTCACAGAGTCAAAACTGTCTGTATGCTTTAGGGTAAGCCAGCATTGCGGCTTGACGGAGTGATGTAGTGATGATAAACAGTCTGTACCACCACCCTCTAACAGGATTTAGAATGAGAGAGTCTGATGTCATCTTCCTTTATTTAAGCCCGCAGTTACAATACATAACTAGCTTGATTAGTGATTTATGAAAAAAAACAGAGGCAGCTTAAAGAAGGACTTTGTCTTTGTGGCCACATTGCAAAGACATTTTGTGAAAAAGCATACTGTTTCTATTCAGATCTTGACATGTTGCAGCAAATTATTTAAAATACATATTCTAGTCTAGCTGTATTTTATCAAAGATTTAGAGACATTTTGTGGCAGTTAATTAAAGTATTACCTGCATAAAAATGCAGAATACAGAAGTGGGCCATTTACTTCAGGAAAAAGTACTTGTCATTCCCCCTCTGTGAGAGGTGTGGGAATTTGTTGCCACCCTGCCATGCCCCTGTCTATTTTCCGTAATGTGATTTCCAAGCTGACAATCACATAATTATGAACCCTCATCATATTTATTCATTTTCAAAGGTTTCTGACAACCTACAACTGTTTTCCACCCCCACTGCTAAACTTTGTGCAAACATGAATACCCTCAGCAGTATCTTGATAATTTGATGCACTTCGTCTTTTGCTTGATTCATCTTTATTTGAGTAAAAACACTCACACTGTAAATTGTCAGCCCTAATAAATAGAAGAATCAAGGTTCCCTTTTGTCTTCAGCAAAGCTCAGTGCAGCAGTGTGTGTATGCATGACAAGACGAATCCATTTTCAGCTTGAATGTTTTTGTAGGCAGAGCCAGCTTCACTGAAAGCTTCACACTTAGGCGGTATGAAATAGTTTCAGAACAAGACAAAGATCTAATCATTAATGTATAATTTCCAGACTCCTATCAGAATGAATCACTATCGCTCTGCTTATTATTAAAAACTTATAAGTCTTTTATATTTATCTGCGGTCACCTTAAAAAGTTTACTGAAATATTTAAAGAAGATCAGAGACCAATAAAAGGCCAAAATCAACTCCACTCTACACAAGGCGACCATTCGATCCCATTCGCACTTTAAGTATTAAACAACGTTTTTGGGGAAGCCCCTGGCAACAACCAACTAAAATCCTTGCATCTTTTATGTCTAAGTGCTTTTGAAAACTGAGAAAGAAACTGTATGTGAAAATGTCTTGTTTTAAGGCCCAGTCAATTTCACGTGCAAATGGGACAATTTATTAAAAGAAAAGAAAGGCCAACCGTATGAGTATGATTTTATGGTTGATCCTTTCAGACAAATGCTTTCTCTGTTTTCTGGTAGTGATGTAAAATTGTCATCATTAGAATGCAATTTTATGCTGTCCCTGTATAGATATGTGGAATACCAAATGCATTAAGCCTTAATATGGTATTTTGGTTGCCACTTTATTGGCATTATTGACCACCATACAAGATGCAACTCTTTAATATGGTGTGGAACAGAGTTCAGAAATAAGAGGTATTGTTTAATCAAAAAACAATACCTGAGTACAGAACTCTGGGTTAGCTTTTTTATCAGAGCCGCTGCATTTCAGTGCAACACACACTCCATTCAATTGTGATCCCATCGGAGGAAAAATCCCATTTATATCATCTATTGTAAAGCAATTAAAACCCAAAGAGCAAGTTTGATATAATTAGTCTGTGTAGATCACAGAAAAACTGCTGCGCACACACAGCCCTAATGACTGCTGGGTAAATGACTAAATAAATATGCACTTTTTAAAAAACGAGAGGAGGTTCACTTCCAGTTTTCTAGTGTGCTGTGCCATGGTTCTGGTGGCTAGGCATGCTGCCAGCACCAACTCATGAGGGTGTTGTGTCGTTAACAAACAAGCCCCGCATAGCTCCATTCTTTGCCTCCTACAATTTAAAACACAAGATGGGAGAGTGTGCCAATGACAGAGTGGGGAGTGATGCCAGCACAATGTGGGGGAAGTGCTAATGATCAACAGTCCCTTCTAAAACACACAGCTGGAGCAGGAAGGGATAAGGGAACTGTAAAACATGCTTTGCCTTATTCTCAAAATTGTTAACTCTTTAGTGTGAAAGACTAGTTAATTTATCTATTAGCACTGCACAGTATATCAAAAATGTACTGTCATTGAAATATAGATGTGGGCCATATAAGTATAAAAAAAGAATTGCAATAAGTTGCACTCACAAACTTTGTGCCAATAACAAATTTTGCAATCAAATGAACTCCCACTGCCTTACACACCCTCAGCTGATTTAGATAATGGAGGCTGAAAAGCTAAACAACACGAAAAATGTTGTATAGCTGTGGCCAAAAGTTTTGAGAACGACACAAATGCTAATTGTCACAAAGTTTTCTTTCTTAGATTTTATAATGACACTTTGCATATGCTCCAGAATGTTTTTAAGGGTGATCAAATGAATTGCTATCAACTACTAAGTCTTTCTTTAGCATGGAAATGAACTTAATCCCAAAATTCCCATGTCTTGCATTTTAGCCACAAAAGGACCTGCTGATATAAGAATAGTGATTCACTTGTTAGCACAGGTAAGAGTGTAGACAAGTACAAGCCTGGAGACAAGCCTCACTCTGTCATGCTGATTGAGTTTGAATAAAGAACTGGTTGCTTCCAAAGAAGGGTGGTGCTTGAAATCAATGTTCTTTTTTCTGTTAACCATGATTACCTGGAAGGAAACATGTGCAGTCATAATTGCTTTTCACAAAAAGGGGTTCACAGACAAGGGTATTGCTGGTAGTGAGATTGCACCTAAATCAGTCATTTATTGGATCATCAAGAGAGAGGTTCATTTGTTGTGAAGAAAGCCTTAGGGCACCCAAGAAAGTCCAGGAAGCACCAGGACCTTCTCCAATTCAGGTGCGAGATCAGGCACCATCAGTGCAGAGTTTGCTCAGGTGTGAGAGCATCTGCAGGCACAGTGAGATAAAGACTTTTGGAAGATGGCTTAGTCTTTAGAAGGGCACCATTTAAGTCACTTCTCTTAAACAAAAAAAATCAAGGACATACTGATTTTATGAAAAAGTAAAGGGACTTGAATGCTGTAAATTCATGTAATTCATTTTCGATTGTTTTATGCATTTGTTGTTGTTTTTTTTTCCATTTCTGGTAAGTTGATGGTTTCAAGCAGGAGGGCTTTTTTTTGTTGCAAATATTTTCTTGATCTACACTGATGTTGTAACAATGTGGATTTTGTAAGTGTTTTTGTGTCACACAACTACTATTGAAAAATCACTGATATTATGTTGATATGATATTGTGTTGTGGTTAACCAAACCTATACTTAGGATAGTGTGTAGGTGTGAGAGCAGATTCATGGAACGTTGATAATAGTGCAGGTATCCACCCGACTGTTAGGCACTGGTGAGCAAACTTTTATTTTAAGGTTTTTACTTTATTCAGCTGTCATTGTACTTTCATTATTTTGTAGCCAAAGTTGACCTTATTTAGACAAAATAGAGATGCCCAACAAAGATCCGTCAATTAGACAAATTTATCTATCTGTCTCTCTGTCTGTCTGTATGGTTTCATTAAGTCATGATTCAAAATCAATCCACATATTAAGAATTGGATTTTAGCCACAGCACAGACTCCTGATTATAATTGACCTCAGCCTCTCAATGTTTTACTTTTTTTTTATTTCTCCCTCTCTCTTGTCTGGAACAGGCTATTTGAGGCAATTACCCAAGAGGACCAAAGTGTTTTCCAATACAAAAACAAAGTGAACTGCCATTGTTATAAACAAGGAACAATTTACCAAAACATTTGATGCATAACCACAAAATCCATGTATAGTTTTGGGGGCGACTGACTATCCTTTTTTCTAGCTAATTCATTCAAAACTTTGAGGGGAAAACACCATTTAGAAGAAGACATTCTGAACAACTGTCTTTAACAGACACTGCTGTGTGTAATGGAAGGAAATTACTATTATGCACTGAAGGTAGGTTCCTAATAAGATGAAGTTAATTAGAAACAAGTCTTCTGTAAAAAAATTGTCCTGGCAGCATCGCTGTACGAGAGACATCCATCAGTGTTGAAGGGTCTACATCCCCTTTAAAGTGAAACTGTCATACTGCTATCATCAGACAAATTATTGTGAAATCCTTCACAAACCAATATTTTTACCTGATAAATTTATTATCTGAATGAAATTTTTGAGTTATAACTTATCTGTACAGATCTGGATGAATTCTTAGTAAATCAATATTTGGTCCTTAAAAGTGACTTTTTCTTGTGACTGTGATTTCTCTCCTAGTATTGAATTTTAAAGTCAATTACACTATCAAGGGAGACAAGATGCCACTCTGTCAATATTATCAATAGCAATTTTTTGCTTGCTCGCATAGACTAATTGTCAAATGCGCTGAAATGCTCATCTCCAAATGACCAAATGTGGGCAGAGCCAAACTATGAAGCCTTATATCTTCCAATATTGGCTTTCTGCTGTCTGTGTTGCATTTCAGCCATGGCCACACTTAAACCTAAAGTTCAAGTTAAGTGCTGAAGTCAGGCTTTTTCCTGAGAATCAAGTTTAATTAGTTAGATGCACTGAGAGTGAGGAATGAATTTGTGACTAAGAGTGAGAGTGTTACAGTGACACACTCTTTGATCCCTTTGGCCCTGGTCATCACCTGAAGGAGCTCCTTCCGAAGACATGACAAGAAGTGTGAGTGTACCCAGTCTGGTCTCTGGAGGATCACAGCAGTCTGCTTGCAGGACCGGACGTCTCGTTAAGGCCCAGTGGCTCACCTTGAAAATGAATGAGTTGAGTGGGAATTTCACAATTGGACCCTGGATATCTAACAAGCCAATCACAAAAGCCAATTAGGACTCAGGCATTGCTCGAGGGATACAGGGATTCCCAGACTTGGGGAAGTGATTTTATAAGCTTGGGCCCTGTCTATAACCTGGAGCAGAATTTTAGTGTTTTCTGCAGAAGTGCAAACAACAGCTCTGGTCCAATCTCACCAGTGGACCGAATCAGATTTCCCTTGGTTCAGTGTGCATGGACTGAATGCAACAGTACTTAACTTAGAGGTTTTTTTTTCTTTTCTTTACAACTTTCTGAGAAACAGGAATTGCTTTTTAAGTACTGCTGTTAAATGCTCCCTCAAGCAACATTTACCTTATTTGATCAGAGTAGTGTTATTTTTTTGTACCAGAGCAGAAAATCAAGGTACATCAGAGAGGACCATCATGAAGTTATGTGTTCAATATGTGTTATGTTGTGCTCTTATACTTTAACTAACTTTAAACATTTCACCTCTACAACAGATTGTCCAGGGAATAGGTAGTAACTTTAATGGTAATGTTTTAGCAAAAGTCTAATCTCTTGCATACTAATCACATCTCTGTGAGGTTTTTGTTCTTAAGGTGAAGAAGAGAGAAGTGTGTGTTATGGCATACTCTGCAGGATTTTTGGACATTAATGACATGGGGAGACATCTTCATAACATTTAAAAAGATCCTGGTGTAGTTAGGAAGGACTTGGGAAATAGAAGAGGAACACATTATCATACATATTAGAATGGGACTTACAGGACTTAATAAAACAGTTCAATAAATCAGTAAGCAAACAACTGGACCCTGTAATCAGTAGTAAACCAGAAACCATTTGGAATGTATTTATGGAATGTGATGCCTATGAGCAAGATATGAAATACATTAAAAAACCATTGACTCATTTAAATCTTAACTACACTGTTAAAAATCAATTTAAATAGGCAATATTAAAAAAGGAGGTCAAATCGTGTGTTTAAACAAAAAAAAAGCTTGGTCGGAAGCATATTGTTTTTTTGTTTGTTTGTTTGTTTGTTGTGTTGTCTGTCAATCTCCTGTCCACACTCCAATTCTGTAGGTGGTGATAATTCTCAGTTGGTTTGCCAATAAACCCAAAAGAAGAAAAAAAGGAAGCACATTTGTCAGTTTCTAATAATGTTGCTTTTGTGTGTTTTTTTAGTTTTGTTCAGTCAGTAAATAAATTATTATTTTTATCAACACGAGTTGCATTTTGTGTCTACTTGTGGGTCCTCATGGTGACAGGAGATACAGCTCTTAGCTGGGATCTGGATTATTTGGCTTCTATTGCTCAAATCGTTTGGGAGACAAACGAGCAGGCTCTTATTGGTGAGCAGAGCCAAAGGATCTGGATCCTGGAAAGGAGCTGAGATTCTTATCACTGGGTCCTCAGGCCTTTGCTTACTCTTTTTCTTGGCAAATGAACTAGCATCAATCTCAAGCAGTCAAGGGGTGAGAAAAGGTGAGCACTCTGGACAGATTGCCAGTCCATCACATAGCTACACAAAACCAAAACCATGCACACTCGCACCTACACTCTATTTGGAATTGTTTGTTATGTTTTTGAACTGTGTGAGGAAACTGAAGTACCCAGAGAAAACCTGTGTAAAGACATAAAAGGCATAACTCCGCCCAGAATTAATGTCACTGAGATTTGAACCAAAAACCTTCTTGCTGTGAGGTGATAGTGCTAACCACATTCACCATCATGCTACTTATGTATTAAATGTTTTTAACATTTGCAGTCTTTCATTGACCAGTCTTCCTACATGCCACTGTAACTCTATACCTTAAGAATGCATTCTCATGATGTGAAACAATAAAATCCTCAGCAAAAGATTAGGTACTTGTAAAGCACAACAAAAGGTTTCAATTGTTGTTGTAAAATTTACATTTGTTGAAGTAGACAACTCAAAACTAAATGTTGATGGTAAAAATCTGTTGGTGAGTTCAGTGTGGCAGAAATGTGTAAAGAAGAGATTAGAGCAGAAAGCATCCTGAAAAAATTCTGTAATTTGACACGACATTAACACCAGATATGATGCTGATTAAAGTGGCATTTGAGATCCAACTGAAAGGCGAGTAGGAGGATGCTTGTGTCTCTTTAAAAGCCCTTATCTCAGTGTTTGTCCATCAAGGATCATAATTATCATCATCATGTAACAAGTAAGAGTAATGAACTGAAATCTAAAATATATATTAAAGTAAAAATAGAAGCTTTATGCTGTTTGTGTCACTAATGCCTTCTCACTTGTTAATGAGGAGAGATTAAGCAGCCGATAATTCAAATTTGTTTTCTGACAGACATAAAACTCTTCACCTTTCCTTGACTTTAACATCATTTTATGATGCACATTAAAAGGCAAAATGAAAGATCATGAAGGGGAAAAAAGACACAGATTAAGTAAGTAGTTCATTTGTCAGTTCCATCTTCTTTCATTGCAGAAAAGATTTAATCAAAGCTTCAAGTTTTAACCAGCACTTTTATTTTTATGTAAATTGCTACTTTTTTCAATCTGTTTCTGGTGAGGTGATGAATGACAACTGAAGACAAGCTAAGAGTAAAAAGCTGAAGTGAAAGAAAACTTACTTATTTGGTTTGCCCATGGTTTATTTTTAAGGCAATTTTGTTTTCACATTCCTCATTTTTCCATCTTAACTGTTTCATTCAAACACTAGAATATTATCATACTGAGTGCCATCACTATGATTGCTATCAGTTTGTTCTCTGGCATCACTGTGATTTTTCCTTTTTTAAAAAAAAAAAAAAAACACATGCTATTTTGTGTACTCAGCACTGAAAAAAAAATCTTGAATGTGTGAAGTGGTTCTGTTTGTTTCTTACAGTGCCACACACAAGGGGTAAATGTAGAAAACTAGAAAAGTTAAACATAGCTATTTAGGTTTAAATGTGGCACGATTTGCAGCAAAACCCCTATTTCAACAGTGATTGCTTTGCTTTAATGATAAAGTCCCCTCCTCTTGTCCTGTAAGTGGACGATTTGAAATTTTGTTTAAAGGGAAATGACTTTTAGAAGTTCCATGAAGCATTTTGTTTCCTTGATCAGGTCTAACATGGACTGTCAATCTTTGTTTGTTAGAAGAAAGAATACTGAATTGCGTGTACCTGGCTATATTTAATAAACGTTTTTATGATGTTAAAAATTTAGTCATTTATATTCTCCTGAAACACCTAAACACACCTTTAAGATGAGCTTGGAAGCCTTCCTGTTCAGGCTACACTAAATTACCCCTATGATTTGGGAGGATTATTCAAACTTTGTTGTTAAGCATTAAAGCAATTCAATCTTGTTATCACTTATGCACCAACATGTGCTCAACAAAAGACCCCTCTAAAGCCTTTGCCATGGTTCTATCCTAATAGACTTAAAGCATTAGAAAACAGCCACAAAAGGAAGATCACTCTTCCCACCTCCACAATTAAGGAAAGATTAGAGGAATGGCACAAATCCACTTCGTGTTTACAACAGGTGAAGCATGCCGAGTGGGACTGCTTTGCTGAACTGAAGAACTTCAAACTAAGCTAACATGTTTATTTCAGTAAAGGGTGTTTATGCAGTGTGTCTATTAATAGTTTTATATGATATTTTTTATGTTTGTTTAAAAGCCAGGAATCATAACAAACATTTACTAGTTCAGGGATAGCAAACCTATGTGTTTGCAAATAACCATAAAAATAACTATAAAATTTGATTTAAATGATACATGGCTTGCACTTGTATAGTGCTTTATCTAGTCCGAGGACCCCAAAGCACTTCACACTACAATCAGTCATTCACCCATTCACACACTGATGGTGGTCAGCTACATTGTAGCCACAGCTGCCCTGAGGCGGGCTGATAGGAGTGTGGCTGCCATCACACCGGCGCCACCGAGCCCTCTGACCACCACCAGTAGGCAAGGCAGGTGAAGCGTCTTGCCCAAGGACACAACGGCAGAGCAGGGGCTCAAACCGGCAACTCTTCGGTTACAAGACAAACCCTTACCTCCTGATCCACTGCCGCCACAAACAACCATGCAATGCAAAATTGACAGCAAGACATTAGGAATCAAAATAAATGCAGATTTATAATAAAAATATCTGATTTATATTCTGTTGGCATGAACCACAATAACATTATTGACACTAAAGTTACTTTAAAACAGCTGGTCTTTTATCACTTGAACTAGTTGTTAGCTTGCCTGTCCAGTCAGAATTATTTTAAAGTTAAATGTGTTATATAGATGTGCCAACACTCTATAAATAGTTTCCCTACTATTGAACAGAATAATGGTATGCCTACTGGAGTGTTTTATACTGTATTTCCCGATGTGCAAACTGTCAATATTTTAGACCAAGCAAGTATAACTTGGTAGAAGTACGTTATTAATGCAACTCAAGTTCTCATTTACAAATCAACCTTGGATGTTGGATATATGACGGATTTAAGACCTGATCAATTTTTAGAGAAACACATTTGCAGAAACGTTACCTAAAGAATTCTTTCTGTTTTCTCCAGATTAATAATAGAAAAATAGGATCGCAAACTAAAAAAAAAAAACAATGATTTCAAGACCAAGTGAAGTCTGATGTACAACACAGAGCACAGTGGAAAAGAACCCCACTGCACTACCTGTTTTATTCATTTCATGAATAAAGGACAAAGGAAAACATTGAAAACAAACAGAAAGTTTTTCAAAGTCTACTTTAGACATATCATGGAAAATCTGACCAAGCCAACATGCACCTTAAGAATGCATTGTCTTCTTAGTACTAAACTCTGTTTTATAGCAAAATAATTTAAAGCTATAATAAGCATTTTGACTTATACTGCAAAAATTAATAAAAGTCATGTAAACTCTACCTAAGTTGTAAGCCCAACCAAATGTTGCCCTATTGTCATTTAGACTATCCATTTATTGGACTCAGAAGGTGCCTATACGTTTTATTAATAGTAGATGAATGGTAGACTATTTTTAACTGAAAATAATTTATTAATTAATCTTCAATTGTCTTAAAAATTATTTCACATATCCCTGCTTCTTATTTAGTTGCTTTTTTCATGAATGGACCTTTTTTTTTCTTGGAGCATGACAATCATTGCATCAACATGTTTTAAAGTTTCAACCTTCCGTCTCTGTTGCAACAGCAGGGACACGTCAAAGCAAAGTGAGAGAGTTTCTTGTTTCTCAACACACTCTCTCTCTCTTTGTGTATTCAATCAATGCAAAATTACAAGGTAAATTAGAACCGAGGAAGATGTGATAGGGTGACAATTAGTTCTATTTTTTTTTTTTACCGAAATCAGCTGTATAAATCATTTAGTTTATGCTAATTACAGCATTGAAGCTACAATAATAAACACTGATGAAAACACGCAATAATGCATTAAGATTAAAAACTATTAAAACACTGGTTGGCACTTACTAATGTTATGAAAAGTGCAATGCATTACTTTTGGTATTTCTTGTTATTTTTTAGATTTTAAAACCTTTCACAGTTTGAAAAGTTTTTCTAATGTGTGGTCTCAGAAAAACCTAAGGCCAAATAAATGCCTGCATTATTTATTGAGGTTTAGCATTAATCTATGTACAAAACATAATAAAACTGAGTGTTTTAAGTATTTTAATTTTGATAGTCTGTGGACATTTTGCAAAAGAAAAAAACATGATTGGGAATGAAGTGACGCATTAGTGTCAGGGCTCTTTAACAATTTGTGAAAGGGAATTAAGAGTGACTGCTCTCTCTCTCTCTCTCTACGATGGTGCTTGGAGAATAACTCAGTCTCAATTCATTTTATGCTGAAGGCAGGTCAGGGTTGAACTGCACCATTTGGCTTTCAAAACTAATGTCCATGCTAATTTTGATTGCTTGAACAAAAGCTCAGGGTGGCCTTTATGGATCCTGGAAGATGGGTGTGGGCAAGGCTAAGCCTGTAATACTCATTGCTGTAGATGATCGCTGGCAGCTATAACCTTAAGGCATTATTACCACCAGCAGCTACCATCATTTGGGCATTAAATTCAACATTGTTACTGGTGGCTGTGCTGCAGCTTGTTGGCTCAGCAGGGCTAGAAATTTATGACTTCTTTGTTACATTTTAATTTAAGAAAATATTAAATTAGTTATGAAACAGTTTCAAGCATTTTTTTAATAGTTTGATGGTAAAGTGATAGTTCAGATTTTTCTGAAGTGATGTTAAGAGGAAAGGTTATGATTAATTAATATTATTGCTGTTGGGCAGAAACCTGGTTTTGTAAATAATAAAGATTTTCAGGAAATGAAAAAATTGTTTCTGTCTTTCTTTAAAAATAGATAAACTCTGTGTGGTCACTTGTTCTTTTTTGACACTTTTTATTGGATAGTTGTTCATAAAACAACTGTAGAACCATGAAAATGTTACAAAAGACGACAATCTCTTACCTGTTGCAGCAAACACAAGTTGTGACAGTGGTGTGAAGATTTATAGAACTAGTTTGCATGAAATACAAAAACTTTTGAGATTGAAAGTCTTTCCCTTGCCGTTAGTGCATCAGTCCAGTCAGAAATAAACTCTACATCTCTAAACTTAGGTTGTGTAACGAGCTATCTACAACAAGCACATTCCATAAAACCTCATGCCAAAACATCTCAGCTACTCTTTTACAATAAGAACATGATGAATGTACCAGATGAAGCAACATTCTGGTTAATAAAACAACCTGGTCGAATTTTAAGATATAAAATCGAAATAAAACATGAAATATCAAGTAGTAGAAATATCAATAATTTTCACATGTTGCTAGCATGAAACTATTTAAGTGTTGTTGCATTTCCTGTAAAAAAAAAAAAAAGAAATTGTCTCATGCTCCAGACCTCAAACATTTGATATTAGGCAAATTGAGAGTATGAAGAATTTTAAAAGCAATCAAGGTTCACATTCTTTCTGCTACTGCACATTTTATCTGGAAGATGAGCTATCTCTTAGTGGACCAATGCACCCTGTGCAGCCTCCGATTAGAGTTCACCCTTCACATGGCAGAGAACAGGGTGATATTGACTTCTTCCACTCCGGTGGAGTTAGTCGAGATTGACACATAATGAAAACACAGCAGGGAAGAGAAAACAAGGAGAAAAGTATACTTGCTGCATTTAGGCTTTCATGCATCTGATTTCTTTACAATTTGCCACAATTAAAAAGAAAATGTTAACCATAGTTCTTTGTATAGTTTAGGACTGTAACTTTGTTTCTATCAACTTAAATGTCTCTTTATTGCTTTCCCTTCACTATGCTCACTTATGCATCAAAGAAACACACTAATGACTGCATGTATTGCCTGTAGCTGAACAAAACTTCATTGTTAAAATAATAACCATCCACAGAATTAGCACACAGCCAACCTGCTCAAACCTGTCAATAGAATGAGAAAAAAACATCTTTTCGGTCGTTCTACAGTCACATAGATTCAAAAACATAGATAGAATGTTTCACAGTAATAGTAAACTACTTACAGTTGTGTTTGCTTAAAGAATGCACATTACCCACTGCCTTTAATGTCAAAGTTTTAAACTAGAATCATCTCATACTGAGAATGGATGGAGTTATAGCCTTTTTGGTTCAACCTTGTAAATCAGCATTTTGAATTGGGTTGATTCCAAAAGTCAATCAGTTGAACATCAAATAATTTCCTTCACAGCTTTACTAAAATCTGTTCAGTAGTTCAAGAGATATTTTGCTAACAGCAAAAAAAAAAAGGATTGACATCAACAGTTATCGCCAAAGTTTTAAGCAAAATGTTTGCATAATGTATGGCATGCATGTGTTGGGAATGATGATCAGCTACAACCAGACCTTGCTTTAACTTCATGTTTATAAAACTGTCTGAGTTATGTCATGGTCCTGTTGTTTCCTAAAGTCAGCTGGCTATGGCAGCCATTGTGAACTAGGTTGACTCCAAAAAATAATCAGTTGTAAATGTGCACCGAATGATTATTTTTGAGGAGTTTCATTAAAATTTGTTCAGTGGTTCATAAGATAGTTTGTTAACAAACAGTCATAGTTGACTCCAATAGTTAATAGCAAAGTTTTTAAACAGCTCTGAGTTAGAGGTATGTATGTGATTGATAAGGTTCTATAAGTGATTATTTTCTGAAAGTTTCAATAAAATAAGATATTTTGCCAATGCTACAGACAAACAAACATACAGTATAGTGGCACAAACACGGGCACAAAGAGTTTCACTGCTTTGCCTTCATTGGCTGGCAGTAAATACATATGTATATTAAAAAAACAGAAAATATTTGATGCGATTGTCACACCTGGTAAGATTGTTAAAGCCCTTTGTTTTCCAATTTACAAAAAAGAAAACTGACAAAGAGAATGATTGCTCCTATATAAAAACACAAAACAAATTGAAGTGTAAGTCTTGAGAGAGACAATATTTCATTAACGTTTTCCGCCTTTATCACAAAACTGACCTGCTGTCTCAAATTACTGAAGATGATACAGTCTGAGGTGTAATTAAAAAACAATTAGGAAAATGCGTGGAGCTAAAAGCACCTTCACCTCCCCTCAGCTAAATGAGGTCGTTAAGTATGCTGGATATGATATGTGTGTAGGCAGAATTCATCTCAATTTTCAAAGCAGCAGTGTGACTTCAGTTCCACGCAGCACAAAACTAAAAAAAAATAAAAACTAAACATACGAACAGTGTTATGAGTTCAATTAGAACGATACATTTAGCCTTAAGTTTTAAAAAAGTTGTCATTACTTCCAAGAAATTCCCATTTGTATGTTTAGAGAGGATCAAATTTTAAAAAAATCTATATAAAGTGGTAATACATGTCAGTAGATGTAACAGAAACACAAAAGAGGATGCACGGTTTTCCACCCAATTTTATATTATTTGAGCAGATTTATGTCCAATGTTTCAAACATTTCTTTTTGACATTATATTGCTTTTAAATTATTAGGTTTGACAACTTCTCACAAATTACTAAACGCAAATGACGCAATTTAACAATATATTAACTTTTTCACAGATACTGATACTTGGATGCTCATAAAATATGTTTCCTTTTATAACTGTCCTCATCCAGTTCAAATAAATATAGAGTAAAGGTTTTTCATTATTGTTATTTATTATGCAGCCTTATTTTTCTTTGCTTTTTTCTTGGCGTCTTCATATCCCCCAGCTGCAGAAAGGACCATAATTTCATTGCTGTATCACAGTGCCTTTTCAGTTTATTGGCAGTTGTTTTAAATTAAAAGTCACAATCTAGCTGTCAAGTGAGTGTTTTTTACCTTACAGCAATAAAGTCATCCAGTATTTTACATTAAAATGCATCCTCCTGGCTGTAGGGGCTCTGCTTGAATAAATGACAATTGTCTGCCAATATCAGTTTGCATTAATTATTTTGTGGTCTGCATTTAGAGGATCAAAACATCCCCATGCTTTATTGAGAAAAATAAATTGTCTTTCGCGTCCATTTTAACCACTTCAGCGTTTCTCTTTGTCTTGCTCTGCATTGCGTTGCCTTTTTTTGTAATATGGTGCTGTCAGACAAGAATGTCTGACCTCCAGTTAGGTTACAGTTCATGGGTTTTGTCAGTGATCTGTTTGTGCCCTTTAAGCTCCTGATCATCAACACATGTGACCTACAGTGTACTGACATGGCCGATGTCTCACAGCATGACAACACTCATGCATGAAAGTCAAAGAATCACTCTTCTTCTACGGTAAAGTCAGCGGCAAACTGTCAGAGCCTTTGAGCTATTCAGGGAGGACCTGACTGAGCCTTAGGATGAAAAAGTTAACCAGTAGAATAAACAAAAAAAAAATATTCTATGGTTTACTTATCTTTGTTTTTTGTCTCTGAACTACTTGTTAGAGCAGCTGCTGTTTGTGTTGGGAGGAAAAACAACAAATCAATCAAACATCTTTTGTATAATGTATAGGCAGCATTTTCTCTACCGATAGTAGTCAATATTCTTGTTAAACTCCCAAGTACGTTAAACAAAATTAGAGCCTAAGTTGGTTAGATAATTTGCTGAACCAAGTCTATTTGAATTTGTAGACAGTGGGCTTTTTCTTACAATTTATTTTATTTTGACTACAGGGTATCTTTATGTTAGAGACATATCAGTGCTTTTCAGTGCAACAGGTTGAAATTATTTTCCCACATAAATATTGATATTCTTTTCAAAATCACAGTTCGATAAAAACATATACTATGTTTTGAAAAGGGGGTGCCCAATACTTGAACATCCTGAGTTCAGTCAAAACTCTTTTTTTTCAGGTTAGCAACAGGAAACAACACACTCGGCTTACAGGGTCAGTTTGGTTTAAGAGGTTTTATGGGTGAAAATGCCTCCTGTTTGAGACCAGTAATTGACTATTACTGATTTAACAAGTTTGTCCAAAGACTGACAGCCCACATTAATCTATTAAAATCAAACATTGTAAGGAATTTTTTTTTTAATTTTTTAGGAGGCTAAAGAAATGTTCAGACAAGTTGCGCTAAAGTAGCTAAAAAAGACCTCTTTCTCAGTAAGCACTCATTGGTCTTCTTTTGTCCTTAAGTACTACTTGCACACCTGTAATGCTTTTTGGAGTCATTATTTGTTATCCTGCTGCTGTTTCCCCAGAAATAATAGGTGTTTCACTGAGATGTGGCAGCATGAAGATACTCAGGACTCCCAACACCTCTTTACTTGGCTTTCAAACTATATAGCACGATAGAGTAGGCAGACAAAGGGCCAAAGCAAAGGAAAGGGGGTAGTGATGCTTTTAAACAGATGGTATAATCCTGAACATGTCACTGTGAAAAAGAGTCTCTGTGGCCCAGACACTAAACTGCTACTTGAGAGTTTCCAACAGCATTATCTAACAAGAGAAGTCACCTGTTGCTGTGTAAATAACCCTTCACTGCTGCCAACGCTGCATGCTAAGCCATTAGCACATTGTTAGTGGGCTACAAACACAACACCACAGGATATTAATGACAAATTCTGGAAATTTCACTGCCGTTGTCTTTGTTGCTTCCAGCTGTACAACAGTTTGACCATAATATTCTAAAGAAATATTCATGATTCAAACAACTCCTCTATTCTTCCTCCATCGGGCGAAGCAGACTATAATCTAATACTTTTTACCTCTACCTAAAAGCAGCAACCTCTAACCCAATAAAACCTGATTAAATTTCCCCTTGTCATCTAGATGAACACCTTTTTATAAACAAAGAAAAAAATAACTAAAACAATATTTAGAGTGGTGTAGATGGGGCATAGAAAAGCCATCAGTAAGTTAAACAGTTGTGTGAAGTCTTTGTGGAGTGTTGAACTGAACCTCAGTGAGAAACAGCTACATGAGAGCTACATGCGAGACGTGCAGTCAAGAATAGAAAAGATCACAGGAAAGTTTCCAACTTGTGATTTCACTGAGTGTCAGCTGGTTTGCAGTCTTAGACCTTTGCACAGCCCCAGCAACAGTTATGTTCACAATAAGACCCCATTCTGTCTCCCTCCCCCTGCCTGTTTGTCTACAAAAGTCAAGTGGAGAAGCAGCTGGAGTGACTGAACTGAAACAAAGGTTTACATGAGTGTCACGACCAGAGAATTGCAGCACAGATCAACCTTGTGGGATTCTACAGCATCTCTTGAAACTTCGTCGAAGTCATGATAAGTGACTTAGACTATAACAAGATAGTGTTATAAGTGACAGGGTTGCTCATTTTGGTGCCTAAGAATATCATATATGCCCCCCAACAATAATAGACCATTTACACTATTTTTCACTTCATGAAAGCCCTGTTAATGTCACACCTATTTCAGTGGGTAAGCACCTTTCAGTACCCAGTGCACGTCTTTGTACCTTAATCTTAATCTTCAGTGTGCCCATTCTAGACATGGCAAAGCAGGAAGCACTGTGAGCACATGCTATTTTATCTCTCCTGTGTCTGAGCCTGCACTTCAGTGTGAGAAGCTTCAGCAAATACAACAACAGGATGTGTACACAACGGCTAGAATTGTTAACCACCTGACAGACAGGCTGCAGTTTTTGGGGGATTGAAAGACTGTGGGTCTGAGAGGTTGGTCAGCAGCATAGAAGCTCAGCGGGTGACAGGACTTTCTCACAGTTTCTCTTCATTCTGTACACTTCAGACTTCCAGTGCAGCTTGGCATCCTATGATGTGCAAAAATCCTCAGATGACCGTGCAGTTTTGAAGAGTGTCACTAGCAGATAGAAGGATGAGTACAAATAACTGATGGCTCTCTTTTTGGTAAAGTGAAAACAAATAAACTGACAAAGAAGGTGGTTAAGAAGACTGCCCCAAAGCCTTTAAACCCAATTAGGAAAATGTTGCACAAGCTTTTCAACATAATGAAGATGATTGCACACAATTTGCAAAACATAATGAGATTGGAGGTCATTCCTGCCCACCAATATGGGCTTATTATCAAGTATTTGTACTTATTTTTGAATTTATTTATTTTTGATCATTTATATTTTACAGCAATTAAATCTTCCTTTGGGATTAATGAAGTGTTTATGAATTTACTTCAGTTTAATTTACTGAGTGAAGCACACCTAGGGGGTGGGTGACTAGACACTCTGATAAGCTCATCATTCAATGATTATATACTGTATTTATTGCCCACTGCTCATCACCATAAAAGACAGGCGATGGTGTACTTGCTTGTGTGTGTTTCTTTTACTTTTAGCAGAACATCTCATGAACCTGAGGACAAATTTTAATGAAACTTTAAGGAACTGTTCACTGAATGTACATATACAACTGATTAGCTTTTGGAGTCAATTGAAGATGGTTGCCACGGTTAATTGGCCTTAGCAAACACAAAAACAGTAATAACTCAGTCGATCTTTAGGATATTGAGCTAATATTCACTGGGGTAGTAGCTGAGAGGCAATCCAGGCATATAATTTGAATGCTAACAAATTGCACAGCATCTCACAAGATTATGTTTGGGCATGCATAATTTTATTTGCAATGTTTAATCAAAACAGCTATAAGTCTGTCATTTTTCAAGATAAGATGATCTTAGTTTCAAACTGGCAGGATATTAGTATTCCTTTAAGAAATGCTAGGTAGCCTATTAAGGTTTCAAGTTTTTAACAACATAAACCTAAATGCAAAACTCCACAAAGAAAAGGTAAATGTAAAAATGAATGCAAAATTATCTGGCAAATAGCAAATGAAGCTAAAAATGTAAAAGACTACTCTGAAACACCTGTGCAACATCTGCTGCTTTTTCATGCATTAGTCTTCTTGGAAGAGGTTCTTCCACAAAAGATTTTACAGCTGTGTTTATCCCCGGCTCCTAAAAACTAAACTTACAGTTTTAATGGAAGATTTTCACAAAAATGAAGTAATTTATTCAAAATATAAAATTGTTTGCAGCTTGTGTCAGAAATTCAGAGCGTAATGTGTGTGGGAACAAAATACAAGGGTTGTATGTGTTAGCGTACACTTGTAACACTTGTTACTAACAAAACCATGAAAAAAATGAAGCACTATGATGGTGGGGTGGGGAATATGTAAAAATATATTTTTTGGTTCTCATTTTTCCTTTAATTACAATCTATATTAATGTAACAATCTAGTTCAAAAAGTAACAGCTTGTAAAGTAAGCTTTGAATCATCACCAGGGTCAAACAAGGACAAATAACAAAACTAATACAACAAGAGAAAAACAACTAGAATGTAATAAAAAATACAGATTGTCAAGAAAATAATAGTGCTAATATGTGTTGTGTTATATGGTGTGCAGAAAAAAATCCTAGGAGAACAGACTATTTTATTACCTTCCAAGGATAGAAATGGATTTTAATATTAATCAGTTGGAATTTTAATGAAACAAATGTTCTAAATGGAAAAAGTATGTGTTTTGATAACAGTGACTTTAAAAGCCATTACTCTACAATTGAGTATCTTTCTATCAGAGGGAATATTTTGCTGTGTGTGCTTTTAATTCCCTCAAAATGTATCATAGACTTACCATATTAATGTACAAATTGGGTTATCCTTCTTTCAAGGTCTCCAGCCTTAAATTAATATGACGTCTTTGGCAAGGGAACTCAAATGGCTTTTAGAAGAATTTAATAAAAAGCATCGCTGATGAAATTAGCTAATGCCCATTGACATTTTATCCTGAGCATTAAAACAATAACGGGATCCAGTTATCATATTCCGCATGGTTTCTATGGCGCTGTCGGAAGGATTTCTGTTTAACAGTAAGTTGAAAGTTAAGAGCCCTGTAATGGACTGGCGACCTTTGTGTACTTCACTTCTTGTCCAATGACAGCTGGGACAGACTCCAGCATCCCTGTGACCCTGGATAAGGTAAAGTGGTTCTCAAAAATGAATGGCTCGATGAATGAATGAAGACAAGTGATAATGCATTCGTACAGCAATTGCAAAAATATTTCTTTTTCACTTGCGTGTTATTTTCCTCTCTTAGTGTATTGACAGCAATATTTTTTTGTGGCAATTATCTAACTGCTGATGCCAGATCTCCAAAGAGTGCCTTTGTGTTAGATGATAATTCATTATGTTGTGATCTTCAATAGACTTTGCAGAAATACATAAAAACAGCAATTATGCACAAAGTGTACCCAGGATCAATTGCATCTCAATATGTTTTGTTTTAATCTTCAAATCTTCACACTGTTAAGGGGAAAAACTGCCATAAATCATTTGTCTTGCTTGGATCATATGTCAGTTGTAATGATGAAGATCCACATGGAAGATTCTGCAGACAAGAAAAGAAGGAAACCGCATGTCTTGGTTGTCCCACGGGAGAAACAGCCAGTGGAACAAAGCAGCTTTCTGATTTATGTCCGGTTTCAGCTCTGTGGTTGTTGATGTAGGTGCACAGATTCTCCATTAAAACAGCAACAAGAACAGTAATTTTTAAACTTTTCATTCTGCAATGCTGGAAATGCTCAACTTTAACACGGTTCTATTGGTTAAGAATGGATGAAAGAACTTGACTTTTATAACAGAATTTTTTGTTTTAAGTTTTTTTGTCAGTATTTACAAAAGACTTCATGCAATTCACATCTTTTTAGGTGTTTATAATACCTAATATAATAATGGTGATCAGCTTTGATCCATGGGTTGTAACCAGGAGTGGAAATTAGCACCCGCCACCGACCAAATGCGGGTAAATATTTGAAGTTGCGGGTGAATTTGATCAACACACACGCCACTGTGGCGGGTTGGCAATTTAAACAGAAAAGGTGTTATTTGTCCTCTTGACATATAGGGGGCAGTAATGTGCTCAAGTTGCTGCTGTTACGTCGAGCC
>NC_051438.1:18880113-18893907 GCF_001649575.2 Kryptolebias marmoratus | reverse complement strand
CCACCAGCCACTATGGCTGGTGGACAACATTTTTAATTTCCACCCCTGGTTGTAACACTTATAACACTTACAATGTTAGTTTTCAAGCAAACCTATATTTTTAACATAAAAGTTACTGCTTTAAAAAACATTGAATCTTCTATAATAAAATAATATAGTGGCTGGTAAAACATTTTGTCCACCAGCCACTATGGCTGGTGGACAACATTTTTAATTTCCACCCCTGGTTGTAACACTTATAACACTTACAATGTTAGTTTTCAAGCAAACCTATATTTTTAACATAAAAGTTACTGCTTTAAAAAACATTGAATCTTCTATAATAAAATAATATAATACCACTTTACAAAACCTCACTACCATGTGTGTTATTGTGATGAAAGTAACAGTTTATTGTTTTAAAAGCTAAAGAGAAAATCTATACGTTTCCTTCAATGTTGTAGTGTTGAAGGATATCTTATTAAAGCTTTCTTCAGCTGTACGGTTAGCTGACTTTAAGCAATCATATCAAAGACATTTCTCTTTTGACAACTTCCATCTGAAAGTGATTTGACTGCCTAGTCACTGCCTCACTGAGTCCAATTAGAAAAAAAATACTACAATATACAGTGAAAAGCAGGAAAAAAAACTGAGAAAAATAATAGCCACAGTATCAAATTAGAGTTGTATGTATACTGAGAAATACAGTAAACAAAAACTTTTTTAAGACAGTCTAGGGCACCCCACCCCCGACCCAGCCACACACCCAAAACAAACAAAAAAAAACAATAAAGCTTTGTCTTAATGTGACAAAGTCTTGCAAAGTCTGTATGTTAAAGATACATTTTTTCATGTGACAACTGAGCATCACTTTTATGTGTTAGTGGGAACGGTGATTAGCCACAAAATTAAGGTTATGTCATAACTTTTAGTAAAGTAAAATACACAGTTTGCTATGCTAGGGCACAGCATTGTATTAAAGGGGACACATAATTAAAATAAATCACATTTTAAAAAATCTGATATTAAGTGCATATGATCAGTAATTTAAATGACTACAAACTCAAAAACACTGTTAAATGTTGTTTAAAAGGTTGTCTGCATCTAAAAGTTTTCATTCACTCAGATGTGCAGATTTGCAGATTTTTTTTTTATCCTGACAGAAATAGTTATACACCTTTTCTACTTTTATCTTCACCTACAACCTTACATTCTTCTGCATTTCTCAAAGGAAGTGGTTAATACCAGTATCTTATTACCAGTGTGATATCCCAGAGTTTGTGACAATGAACTCCTTGTTTTAGATTTTTACCATTTAGGTCTTACAACCTGAGTTTGTATTTGTTATCTAATAAAACATCAGCAAACATTTCAAAAAGCATAACTAAAACCTGATCAGCTTGTCTGTTCGTGGTTCAAGTCCAAAGAAAGGAAATGTAGAGATTTGTTGCTAAAATAGCGAAATGTGTGCTAATCTGAGCTTTGCAACAAGCTGGTCTATCTTCTTAGGCTTGTTAAATATATGCCTTTTTGATTTAGAGTGAAATCTGTGTCCAAATTTATTCATGCTTTGTAAAGCAAAACTACCACTTATAGCAAATAAAGTACACTTGTACATGTCAGAGAGGCAAATAGGACAGAAGCTCTCACAAAGATTTGTAAAAACCTGACCAGAAGTGGTGCTTTAGCAATGCATTATTTGATGATAATATTTCACAGAATTTCACTGCAAAGTCTGTAAGTTTCCCTAATTTGTGAATAAGTGGCATATTACGTGTTTGTATGTTGATGTTTTCACTGAAGAACAGCCAGTGTCGCTCTTGTGCTTTGTAAATCCGGTCTCTAACAGTATGCAAACCCTCTTTTGGAGCATGCAGCATTATAGTTTTTTTTTTACTGCAGAGACTATACACACCCTCATCTGGTAAAAAAAAAAAGACCAACAAAAAGGACGATAAGATCTGAGGCAAAATTGAACAATTCTATCAGAGACAGAGATATGTATGAGCTATTTAAAAGACCACAACTTAGATTTCCCCTTTGGCTTTGGTCTAGTTTAAACTGTTTTGTTTTGGTTTTCTTTGTTGCTGCTTGTGTGTGACACATGGGCGTTTCCCAATGACAAATTTTACCCCTATAAAACATCAGAAGTTTCATAGGATAGGCAACACTGATGCTTATATGAAAATGCTGGGAAACCTGAATCTTATTTATGTTTCTATATGGCACCTGCTTAAAAACTGTTGGACATCAAATACAACCTCTCATAGCAAAGCTTTCCCAGATGGCAGCAGTCTCTTCAAGCTATAAGGCTTACTGTACCTCGGTACATGACAAAAACTACCAGGAATTGACTTGAAGAACGTTACAGACAGATGGATTTGGGTGCCTTGTGCTTTCTTGTGCTTTGCTGTTTTTGTAGCTTTTCTTGTATGTTTAGTTTGTTTGCTAACAAAGAAGGAGCAGAAAGATGTTTTTAATAATTCCTACTGGTATTTACTGTTTGTGCAGATGACATGGCCAGAAATACACCTGACAAAATTCAAACATAGAGCAGTTTTCTTCACATTGACAAATGACAGAAAAGGGGTATCTAGAGGGATGAAAACTGATGTGCGGAGTTTCTAACCGAGTGTGAGTGCGTGACATGTCAAAAGTGACAAAGGATTGTAATATTCTGTAAAATGTTTCAGAAAGGTTTTATATTCAGCAAGACCTAAAAACAAACAAACAAATAAACAAAAAGGTTTGGTTTTCACAGTGGGATTATTATAAGCAGTTATTTGAATTGTCATATTGAGCAATATCTTTCTTGCTATTCTGGCTATAACAACAACAAAAAAAATCTAAATCCCAGTTTCTCATCAAAAAAGTGCTCCCACTCACATGGAATTCGTTTTATGACTCCCAACAAGCCCACAACTTAAGCATAACACTTACAAGCAAGATTCAGTGTTTGAGTGATCTGCTGCCAGAAATGGGCTTTTCTGCAATCATTGTGATCTTTTCTGCTCAGAATGGAAAAACACAGCCAGAACTTTGTCCCATCTGTTGGCATGGTTACCAAGGTAACAGTTACTAAATATATGATTGGTTACCTTGAAGGTAGTATCAGTGATGACACCCATGCCTTGCTGAAAGGTTCAGAGACTTTTTTTTTCTTCTTCTTCAGCACCAGTACAGCATTAACACTCTTAGCTGGAACACTTCTCATCAGGGCAGTGTCGCTGCCCTGGCAGTGAATGTCCATTAATGCGGTGGAAGTGGTTTCTGAGGAAGCTCTGACTGGTGAAGGTGTTTTTGTTTAGTTCCTAAATTCAACATTTTAGCTAATTTACTCCAAATATAACCTTGAAAGTCAGATCTTGAATAGGAATGAGCCTTTTAAGTAAATGAGTGCGTAAACATGGGACAGTATTGTGTGTGTTTCAGTACTTCATCTGCTTCCTTGTGATGTTTTTTAGAGTTATTATTCCAAGCTACCCACTTGATTTTGTTGTCGGAAACAACGTACTAAAGCGCAACAAGACTGATGGCAAAATAAATTTATACATAAACAGGGTCAAGGTGCTTCCCCTTGTTCTGAGAGTGGAAGCTGCAGTCACGCAGTGTATTTGTGTCTTGGTAGGAGCAGTAAATAGATTAAATCTGTCTGGCTCTTTTGTAGTACAAGACAACACATAATTAACAGCAGTCACAGGCACCAAAGACTACTTCGAGTTTTTTTTGTTTTTTTATTGCTGGTGTGCACACATATACAAACTGATGCAGACAGATGCAGCAGCAGAACACACATAAGCTTAAAAAAAAAAACACAATAAAGTAACATGTGTATTTTTAGTGTTTTCTACTCAGATGAATAGCACAAACACTGTCAGAAACTTGTTTTAAAGTCTGCTTGCTCATTTATTTTCTGAAAAAAACCTTATGGACAAGACCTCCACTGATTCTTTGCTGATAAAAAAAGCTTAGATGACAAGCAACTGATAGACATATGATTGGCAATAATGATATTTCATTGACATTTTTATAACTTGTCATTGTTTCAACCAAAAACAGTAAAAGTGAAATGAAACAGCCTTGGAAGAGAGATGGACATTGAATTGACAGACATCTCAAACCAATTAAGTAAAATTTAATTTGCTGAAGACATATTTAAAGACACAAAATCTAACCTAAAAACAGTTGAAGTCAGACCCAATGAAAATTCAGTTTTCATTGGTCTCAATGGATTCCAGACCTTTATCTTGCAGTTTGCTACCTAAGCTATTTTAAATTCAAAATATAACTGTAATCTGAATATGTTTTGATAAACTGTAAGAAAAAGGTATTTTTTGTTTGCCAAAATAAAAAAAGCTGCAAATATGTTTTAAGAAAAAAAAAAACACTGAGAAGAAAAAAACTTGGCTGTGATAAATCCTAGTATATTTTTGTGGTCAGTTCATTTTTGTTAAATTTGTTATTTGTTTGTGATGTGATTTTGTTTTATTACATATTTATTTGTTTTTAAACAAGTCAACGTTTTTGCAAAAATAGTAAGCCAGAGAAACCACAGCCGGATGATTTCTTTGCATCAACAGATCTTTGGTTGCTTTCATCTTGCCCTGGTTTTCTAATAAAAGCAGAGGCTTTTAGAGTCTGTGAAAGACCAGGTGTAAATGTGGTGGTACATTCCAGAAAGTGAAGTACAAGAGAGATGTAAAATATAAAAATAAAAAATAAAAAACAAGAAAAAGAGAAAAAGGAAAAGGCCTCTGGGCAAATGTCTGTTTTACACAGGCTCAGCCTCTGGGTCGCTGCTGGCAAGATACTCGACAAATGACAGCACTTGGTTGGTTGTGTTTCGAGGCTTCGAGGCCATTTGCCTTCATGTGACAGTTTGTATATCTTTCTCCACACTCTTAAGATGCACCATTCAATAACTCATTTGTTGTTTTGTTTTCGCCAAAATTGGTGGAAGGTAGCACTTTTGCACGGACTTCCTTTATTTTCTGTTCATTGCCGTCTTTAGGTCAAACACAAACTACAAACTGAATGAGCTGAAGAGAGAAAATGACTTTCCCTCGGCTGAAAATTGGAACTTTCCACCACGACTTTGAAAAATCAGATGAAATCACACATTTTAAGTACACTCTAAACCTTATAAATAAACATTGCACTTGTTTTCACGCATGTAGAGCTACATTTATGAATACAGCGTCATGGCAATTCACGGAACTGACATGCATGAAAAAGGATGTATGTGGGAGCGGGGTAGATTTGGAATTAGAATTACAAACATGACTCTCAGCCATGAGATACAGATTTCTCTCATATCTGACCCATATTTTTTAGACTTACTGGTGTCTGACACCTCACTGTTGTTTTTAGCTGTTTACCTTTACTTTAGGTCAATAAAATAGAATAAATCTCAGTATACACTGGTTTACACTTTAAAATTTGTTTTAATCTGTTATTCCACCACATTGATTTGGGTCGATTTGACAAACTATTTTTGAAGCTGTGATAAAAATGTCATCATTAGCTAAAAAACTCTCCAAATTGACTTGGAGGTCAGTCAGAATAGTGAGTTAAAATGCTTGTGTCTTCACTGTTGTTGTGCTCCCTTTCTATATTAGTTTTAACAGGATTTCACTGGTTAAATGTTTATACATTTTCAAGAGGTTTCTTTCAACCGAACAAAAGTTATAGAATGACTGGAACATGAGGTAAATATTCTGCAAATAACTATTGCTTCCATAAATGTGGTTGGGGGACCCAAATGCAAAAGCTTATAATGCAGATAGGAGATAGGATTTTTAAAAACATAAAGGAAGCCACTAAAGCAAAGCTAAAACCCAACTAGACAGATGAGGATCTGGCCAAGAAAAAAAAAAGGAAGTATACTGAGAAGAGTACAAATGAGCTGCAGGTGGATTGATTGGGAGGTGAAAACGATATGATAGAAACTAAAAGTCAAAAACTGTAGGTGACCTAAAAAGATAAAACACGAGTCGATGTACAGAAGAGCAATAAATAACCAAAATCCAAGCAACAAATGCATAAACTGTCAGGTTTTGTTTTGTGTTTCTTTTTGTATTTAGTGTTTCGATTTTAAAGTGTAAATGGTAAAAACTGTGCTCAGATTAGGAAAAACATTAAGGGTTGCCTTACAACAGATTCTCTCATAAAGTCTACTGCATACACAAGATCTCAGATTGCACTACACCAAAGTGCAAGTACCACCAAAGTTGTTGTTTTTTTTTTTTCTCTTAACATCATAACTGCCAAAATCTAATATTGGTATTAAAATAAACCCTTATACAGTTCAGAAATGTGTTAAAGTTTATAAATAAAACAGCCAAATTTTCTGAAGCTTCTCATATAAATATGATCCTGTTTAAAAGTGACAGTAATTTATTGAGACATATTTTTTTCATTTTTCTATTTTTTGAGTTATGCGTTATGTTAAGTAACATTTCAATCTGCTTAGGAAATCAGAGCTAGTAAAAAACCAACACATCTATATTTTGTGTCTGTAAAATAAATAGTTTTTGCAGAGCTGAGGAGTGTACAGCACTGACTTATTGATTGAATAAATGGATGACTTTAGTCAGGTCATTTGTGTCAGTGATAGTGCACTGCATACTATAAGCTGTAGATAAACAGCGAATCACCTATCAGCAGCCAGCTGCTGCTCAGAGTTTGACACTGCTCTCCAGTCATGCAGGGTGGATAAAGTGCCCTCTCCATTTCTTCCACTCTTCAGATTTCCATCTTCCTGCGTGTACATTATATCTGTTAAGCTGAGGCGCATGCATGACTGATTCTTGCACATCTGTACATAAACCAGGCAGGACTGGGATGTGTAGATCAGGAAGATGCTTTCCAGCCACTGTCACAGCTGTCGGCTGAGTCCCTCAGGGAGCGCTCCGCCAGTCACCCTGTAAAAAAGTGCCACCGCACATCTGGGACCCAGCAGGTGCTCTGTAGTCCCATGATAGATTGTTGTTTGTTACTAAACCTTTTGGACCTGCGTCCTTGTGCATGTCTGTGAAGCATTCTTTTTTGGGGGGGATTAATTTGGAAGTATTAAAAAAACAGACCAAATTTAAAGGACATATGTAGGTAATAACATACAAAAAAGACCTGCAAATGTAAATACAAGAGGAAGAAGATCGGTGCAAGGGAAAGGGAAACATTTTTGCTGGAGATTAGAGATGCATTTAACCCATATTTCTGGTCTGCGTATGGGGTTTAAATGCACTTAACCTTGTATTTCTTTGCTTCAATTATTGTCACCATTCTTTGATAAATTGGCAGCATACAGCTTTTAATGACCAAATTAAAGGAGTTTAGAAAATAAAAGCATAAGGACAGCAACATTCTGTCATGTCTTATCATGATGATGTGCTGCTGTGCCTGCATCAGAGATAACAAGTGCAGAGTAATTATAAGATAACTTCCATTTCAGCAATCTTTAATCCATCTCTGTGCCTCTTAAATGTAAATGTTTCCATACAAACCTAACTGACCTTTGCAGCTCCTAATTTTTATCAGCAAAGCCATCAGGATGAGCTTGACATTGTCTGTAAAAATCTGTGGTAAAATTATTGAATCCGGTTTCAACTGAGGTAATTACTTTCTATAAATATAAGGAAAGTTGAACAAATTTAAGAGCTGCGAGCAAGAAATGTTGTTGAACCGAAAAACTACACCTCTCCCCAAATGTGCTAATTAACGAAGACTCGCTTGTGTGATTTTATTTTATTTTATTTATTTTTTTGTTTGTTTGTTATTTTTGTTCAGAGATTTACCAAAATAAAATAAAAAAATCGGATACTTGAGTGCTGTGTTCATAAAGATGTACTGCGTCACAGTAGCTGGCGTTGGTTTTCACATGGGGCTTCAAAGTATACAATGATATTAGGATTGTTCTGGTACCTGTAAGATCCATCACACTGTTTTAAAATATGTAAGAAGATAATATCTGTAAATGACAAAAAAATGCATTTTGAGCATCATAATGAAAGCATTATGACAGTCTATGCTAATGTAGCTGCAGGGCTTCCAGCTTGCAGGATTACATGAGATACACATGTGTTTAAAGAATAACAAAGACTTCAGAAAATCATCGCTTCTCAGGAGACATCTGTGATCTAATCGGCTCTTTTATGTTTCTATTAAATTTGTGTCACAAATCAACACATACAAAAGATGCCAAAGTTAATAAACAACACTGGGAAAAAATAAAATATATTTCCTGCAGATTGATTTTTAATCATGTCAACAAGAGTGCAGATGTTAGATTTCAACTATTTAATTATTTTCTTTTTTTTTTGCAACTGTGCCAGTGATTAAACAAACAAATAAATGTTTATTTATTCAAAGCAAGTAAGAAAGTTAATCAGAAATGCATATGGCATGTGTCTGTAATTTATAATGTGCTGTCTTGGTCTTTTTTTAAACCTAAGGAGACAACAGCACTTTATTTTATTTTATTAATTTTAGGTACAAAGCTATACTGGGAAATCTCTCTTATTACTTGTTTAAATGATTTAGTCCTTTTAAAGACATGTTATGAGTTGCAGTCTTGACTACTCTTTTTTTGCTCCTTAGTCATGGATTAATCTTCAAATCATACGAAAAAAGTTAATGCTTAGAAAGTCATCTGTGAATGAAGAATGCAGCTGATATTGTCAGGAACGGTGGAGACTAAGGCGAACCCAGAATGCAGACTCATAGTAAAGAAAAAAAACTAATTTATTAAACTAGAGAATAAACAAAAACAAAAATGCTGGACGTGGCAGCAAACAAACAAAACCTAAATTTAAATACAAACATGGAACCGACAGAAACCAGGAACACAGCACGAGGGCAACTAAACAGACTACATAAAACAATAGACAATGGACTAGCGAGGTATGGGAAGAGTGACCGGGTTTTTAAGACTGCAGATAATGAGGTGAGTGGGAACAGGTGGAATGATTACTGATTCGGGACAGGTGAAGATGGGCGTGGCTGACAGACAAATGAATGACTGGGGGAGAGTGGAAATGAGAACACAAACATGAGGACAGAACCAAGAAGAAAACAAAAACCAGATAACTAAAAATAGGAAACAAAACAAAAACAGAAACCAGAAAAGCCAAATCACCACAGATATTCTTAAGGTGGACTTGGTATATGTATTGTGTTGATTCTGTTTTGCTCAATTTTGTTAATTCTCTTAGTATTAAATGTATTTTTAGCTGGTCACTTTGTACTGCTGTGCCATCTTGACCAGGTCAACCTTGAAAAAGAGGTTTTACTCTCGAGAGACTTTTTGATTAAACCCTGGTTAGCTAAATACAAATAAATAAATAAGAAAGTGATATAGACCTTGGAAATGTAACAAATTGCAGTGACTGAATTGGTTTCAAAGTCACATTTGTCTTTTTATTTTCACTGAAATACAAAACCAAAAATGTGAATAGAAAAAAGAAAAATGTGTAATGTCATCTTCAGACCCAAACACATTTCAGTTTCAGTAGTGCAAAAAAAAAACCAAAATAACAATAAAAGCTGACAACTCGAATGGGAATTTTTTTTTTTAAAGTTTCAGTTTTTGGGAATGTGAGGATAAAATATTTGTCTTATATATGGCATTTGTTACAAATTTGATAAAATAAGCAAAATGGAAAGAAAAGGCCATTTAAAAATGACTTTGTTTGTGTGTTGGCCTTTTACATTTCTATACATCTTTAGTGTTTTTATTCCAGATTCTAATGGGTCATTTATAGGCCAGACTGTCCCATTTTGAAGCACAACAAAAGCAGTGAGAGCACACCAAAGTCTGAAAATAGCAAAGAGGATTTAGAGCTGGATGCTGGATTCCTCCACCTACTGGTTTTTAAAAAAAGGAAGAAAAAAAGAGTGTATTTTTGTGCAACTGATTCCTTTTCTTTTCAACTTGTCTGGGCTTTGGTTTCTTGACATATTCCCTCACTTTTTTATTTTGCTTCAATGCTCCATGCATGTTGTTTCCCATCTCCTTGTTTCTGTCGCCTATCTCGTCCCACATGTGCTTCCAGGCATCACAAGGCTCACAGACTACTTTCCATAAAGATAACGTTGCTCTGTTAAGCAGATGGAGTTTACATGTTCTCCCAGTCATAAACGTCGGCTTAGATACACCAAGAGATAGAGGAGATTCTTCGGAGCGTCTTGAATTCTCAACAAATGCATATCCTCAGAGCGTCTAAGATTTTGAGCTTGTGCTGTATGTCAAGCTTTTTTACTATAAATGCAAACACTTTGCAAAATTCTTTATTTGCACAGTTTGTCATTGCTGTCTTTTAAAGTTAACAACCACAGGAGCATAGCTGTAATATGTGACACTTGAGCACAGCCTCTGTGTTTTAGTTTGACTCTGAGAAATGTACATATTTAATGTACTTTCTTTCATACAAACCTTGTAGCATAGAAGACTAAAATAATGTGGCTACTGATTTTTTTTTATTATTGTTTAACACAGAGACAGTTGCTTCAGCAACTGAATTTTCAACTTTTTTTGAAAATTCAAATAATTTTTATTATTTCAAAGACGGCTTTGTTTTATGATTCATACTCTGTTCTTATATGCAGAAAGATCTTGTGCAGTGGACTGTTGCTTTATAAATGTAATCTCATCGGAAACAGACTAAAACTGACAATAATAATCTGGGGGATGAGAGACAAACCAACCGAACCGTCTCTTCCGAGGGCTCTGCTGTACTGGCATTTTTATTCCACTTCTGTAGCTGTAACTTAATTCCAAGTGTTACTGCATTCCCTGTCAAACATTTTGTGTTGATGAATCTCCTAGTTATTCTCAGATCAATATGTGGCAAAGGTGGTGGGTGAAAAACCTTTATAATCCTCGCCCTCAGCAAACCTTTGCACACAGGCCAATTTCACTCTGGTTTTATCATTTGAGCCTGACAGTTTGCTGTATGTTGAGTGGACCCAATCCATACCGTTTGATACCACTCTTGGCTCACGCCCATAATGTATTCCAATCAAAGTTGCAGCAGCATGTTTGTAGTGTCAGTGGAAAACCTTGTTTTGTTTGCACACTCGTGAGATTTCCACATAGAATATCAATGTGGGCGGCAATCGGGCGAGGACTAATCAATTTCTACTACCATGAAAAATGTTGCAGAGGTTCTGTTAATGACAGGAATTATGATTACACTTTGTATGCTATGATTAGTTTCGAGGAAGCGGCTCAGGAAAATTAAATAAAATAACCTGAAAATATAGTCACATGGGGTTTTTCTTAACTATCCAGTCTTGGTAACTTCCATCCATTTCCTTCCACTTTTCCAAGGTCCTGTTCAGAGAAGCAGGTGCCCATCAGATGCCCAAACTGACATCAGATAAACACTGAGCTCCCCCTGGACGAAGAAGCACAAAGCTCCTCACCCAATCTCTAAGACTGAGCTAAGTCACCCTACAGAGGAAGCTCATTTCAGCGACTTCAATTCTGGATCTTGTTCTTTCAGTCATCATCCATTCCTGATGACCATAGGTGGGTGTGAAGTAGACAAAGCAGTAAATTGTGAGCTTTGCCTTTCAGCTCAGCTTCTTCTTAACCAAAGTGATAACTTTGCTTCGAAGAAAACAAATGTCAAACTGAATACTGCTTTAACCATTTACAAATCCACACCTTCATTTATACATATATATATATATATATATATTTATGTGATTAGAATGATTTTTTTAGTTTTGGATTGTTGAATATATGCATGGCTTTTTTTTTTAGATCATTAGAGGCAGTGATTGCTCTTATTGATATTTCTACCAGATTAATGGCTCAATTGAACCCCTGAGATGTGAAAATTATCCACGAATTATCTAAAGTTTGCTCTGGTTTGTGAAAGGTGAAACATGAAATGTCTTTTGCTGTCCATCACACTAGAAAACGCACAACTTGGAGGAGAGAATAAAGCGGGATGAACAACAACTTTAACAAAAGTAAAGCCAGGTTAACTGGTGTTTATCAGAATTTCTCCACTCCAAAAACAGCATTGCAGACTGATAAGAGAGACACCGGCTTTCCTGTCAGTTCAACACTTGAAGGAGAAAAATGGGTCTTGAATATTTCACCAGGCCAGATGGGACACAGCAGGTTCATTTGTGGCTAAAGAAAGGCTGCAGTGGTTGTGCAGAGCATGTTTAAATGAAAATAAATAAATATAAAACTATTCTGAATGTAAGGTGAAGTATCAAGTGTAATGATACATTTCCATTATCTAGAGGACTATACTTAACTTAAGCTTAAGTTAAGTATAGTCCCTTACACAAGAAAGCAAAGGATGCAGTAAAAAAGAAAGGCAACGAGCCCGGGCTCTTCAGAGAATTAAATTAGCATTTACACCATTTTCTTCTAGCACACGTCACATTAAATGACAAATAAGACAACGCTATCTTGCCAGATGTCAGAACGCTCCATCTCTACTGTCTTGCGGAGACCTTTTGCAATTTGCCGAGGCTGGTTTGCATGCCTTCGAGATGTTGCATTGAACATCATTGGGATGTCTTGTTAGCACTCCCTCCAACTGAGGCCCATCTCATAGCCTGCAAGAGACAGAAACAATCTTGAAAAGGTTCTCAGAGGCTGCAAAAAGCAGCATCAAATGAGTGAAGGGTCAGCGCACCAACAGTTAGAGGGAAGCCTCAGGGACATGTATTAAATTGGATCTGCCATTTTCTGAAAAATGTGCTGTTGATTTGATACTTTTCGGTTCTGGATTTTGTTCCTCAGGATGTCCATAATAGTTGATGAAGACAAATTACAGGTGCATACCACTAAAGGAAAAAGAAAGTAAAAGAAAGCAGATGTCAGGGTAGGTCTCTCTTATCTTACACATTTAGACAGGACTGTTCATACTGTAAATGTTAGTACATAACAGAGCAGGGAGGAAAAAGAGGGATTATTAAATACTAATGCAAATTTTTAGGTATTTATGGATTATTTTAGTGTCCCAGGATAGTTTGGGGAAACTGTGAACTTGCATCAGTATTTCATAAAGCTTGACATCAAAGGCAAAACCCTTGAATTTGTGATGTCACTGGGGTGTAAAGTGGAGGGGTGCTGATTTGTGGGTGCCGAGTATTTGCAGCTAAGCTCATTGAAAAAAAAAATCCAGCTCTGTGAAGCAGAATTTAAACCTCATTTGAAAGTAAACTCTTAAAAAAAATAAATTTTCTTTTTTGCTCAAAGTCGGCAACCCAATTCAAAGTCTGTTTTCAGCACAACTATCCAAGGGCAACAGAAAAACACGCAGAACGGGAGTTTCTAAAATGTTTTTGCCTTTCCCTTTGAAAATCAAAACCATAAACTTTGTTTGTTAGCTGCTCTGTAGAGTTGACAAGTGCTATGCTTTCTTTAAACTTGTCCAGTGAAAGTCAATGGGGGTTAAAATATGCTCTTACGATACGCTGAGCTAAGACCGATTTACTCCTCTAAAAAATTATGCTTATACCCAAGCTAGAGTGTTCCTAAGTAAATGTTTTTTCTTCTTTCTTTACTCATGTTTGTGTGTGTTGTATAATTTTCAGCGCTGATGTGTTTGAGTGTTGTGTTGACAGCCTTATTGGCATTTTCTACGGTGATTTCTATGAGCTTACTCCATTAGAATCACAGAGGGCTTCCATCTCGTCGGCAGCAGCCTGCATGCAAAAAGGAGAGTCCCTGGAGCCTCTGTTTACGAACCAAGTCGGATTTGCTGCTGTCTAACGCAGCCAGGCTAAAGCTCAGCTACCCGGCAACAGCAACCCCTTCCAGTGGCCCACCTCCCCCCCCCCCCC
>NC_051438.1:18870050-18879949 GCF_001649575.2 Kryptolebias marmoratus | reverse complement strand
GGGGGGGGGTACTGTGGTTACAAGCCAAATCCACATTCTTAAAATGAATAAATAAAAGAAGGGGGAAAAAGCACAAATAAATAAATTAATAAATAAAAAAAATGTGACACTTCAAACAGAATTGTTTAGGTCTCCAAATAACAAAATTGAAAGGGGGAATTGTACTGTTGTTTTGACAAAGTGGGGGGAGGGACTTTAAGAGCTTGTTAATAAACATTGAATTTTAGTCTTTGCCTGAGCAAGAATGTCTTTCATATCTTTCAAAAAATAAAGAAATAAACAAATGTGGATTTTCTTTCACTCATTCACATGTTTGTAGAGATTTAGTTCTGGAACCAAACTTGGCTCTGTGTTTCTACAACATGGCCTCTCTGTTTTCCCTCATTATAAGGCTTTGACCCGCCAACACACAGAAAACAATACAAGTAAACATAAGGAGTCAGCAAGCAACATGGATGGCAGAATACCAATCATGAAAACAGGTCAACGATGATTCCATGATTTTCATTATTAGCCTTTTTTCTTCTTCTTCTTCTTCTTTTTTCTTGGCTCGAACAGTAATTTGAATTTACACAGAGCTGTTGTCTTGGCTTTCAGGACTGGCAGAGTGCCATAACCTCAGTATAATATCGTCATTCTTTTTTACCAAGAATAGGATCATTTTGAGTTCACAGATGCTTTTTTAACAGCAAGGCACCCGATGTTTGCTTGACACTTTAAGAAAAAGAAATTATTCTCTGCCTGTACAATAAACATCTGCTCGCTGGTTTCTCCGTTCACCTCCTGAGCTGTTCCTTTTTTCGGCGTTCATCTGTCACCAGACGTGAGCTGAGTCACTGACTGTCACTTCCAGCTGCAAGCGTGTGAAGCTCTCCAGACGTGTAATCAATACAACATTTTGCTTCTGATGGACACATACTGCGGACAGACAGATCCCCCTCACAAAGACTGTGGCTGATTGAGCTACACTTAGATTGCTAATGTGACTGATAGACTGACACAGACGGCTCAACAGGAAGTTTCTCTTTGATCCATCACGGCAGCCTTGCTAAAAGCAACGTAACTGAACAATATTTTACTCTTGTCTCTGTTTCACTCCTGTCTACACTTTGCCCAAACAAATGATTTGCTGTAAAATAAAATAAAAAAAACTGCACGATTGACAAAAATGGGGTGGCACAGTGGAATAGTGGTTAGAGCTGTTGCCTCCCAGCAAGAAGGTTGCAGGTTCGCTTCCCGGCCTGAGGCCTTTCTGGGTGGAGTTTGAATGTTCTCCCTGTGCACACGTGGGTTTACTCCGGGTACTCCGGTTTCCTCCCACAGACCAAAAAAACATGCATGTTAGGTTAATTGATGACTCTAAAATTGTCCCTAGGTGTGAGTGAGAGTGTGAATGGTTGTTTGTCTCATTCGTCTATATGTGGCCCTGCGATGGACTTGCGACCTGTCCAGGGTGTCCCCCGCCTCTCGCACAGTGACTGCTGGGGATAGGCACCAGCTACCCGCGACCCAGAATGGAGAAGCGGTTAAAGAAAATGGATGGATTGACAAAAATTCTTTAACATTTGAGCTTTTTCTCATTGACTATTAGGACCAACAATAAAGTCACTGAGTGTGAAACAATGTAACAATACAGGTAGTCATCTGAAAGGCGAAGATAAGCAACGCAAAGGAAAATTCTTTGTTTAAGGCACTCATTAGCTGTAGCACCTGGCTGTGTAGGATGAGGCCACGATCATGTCTTCACACTGCCAGACAGTCACTTTCAAATGTTTAAAAAACGCTCAATTTAATTTACTGTTAAGGCTTGTTGGTGACTGCACACATAATTTAACCCCTGACAAGATGAAACTGAGGAAAGAGATTTTTTTTTTTAACAAACTCTATTCTTTATGCAATAACAGGAGTAACTACAACAATAGATGAGCAGGTACAGTATCCTCATCTTTTCAAAAAGAGGGAGCAAACTTCTGTTTTTGCTTCCCCATTGTGTGTGTTTAATATATGTATATATTTATATATATATATATATATATATATATATAGATTTACAATTGTACAAGACTCAGTACAGTATGTAGCACTTAAAACTCTAGCTGCGCTATTTTTAGTGAATGACAAATAAAAAGACAGGTAAAAAACTCAGTCCAAACAACAACCTGCTGGTTTAGCTGTAACTTCATGTAATTGAATTGTAAACACAGCATATAAAAATGAACCAGTGCACATTAAAAGGTTAGATCAAATGTTTTGAAGTGGGGTTCTACGGAAAGGTTTTGACTAACAGCTAACAGCTCGTTTCAGCCTCTCCAGGACCAGAATGAATTACTGTCAGAAAACAAGTCCAGTCTCAAAGCACAGCAGCTCATGCAAACATCATTGCTGTCAGCTCTGCATTATATGGTTATGTACAATAACAAATAGTACAGTACAATAAAATAACCCAGTTTAGTTTTGTCCCCCGCTCAGATTAGCCATTAGCTCGTCAGTCTGGTCAGAATTAAACTTTATTTGAAGGTCATTCAAAAAGCTATCTACAACAGGTAGGGTATTTATTGGTTATAACCATCCCAGAGAACACCACTTTAAAAGATTTAGATTATCACTTTGAATGAACTTGTTTGCTACACTGATTTAATATAAAAGAGCTACAAGAAAAAAATGTGTTTTCGCATTTAGTAAGGAGGTTTTTGAGCATTTACACTGAAGCTGCCACTACATTTTGCTTTTGATAACATATGCTTAAGACTGAGGTATAAATAACTTCATACATTTCATACGTTTGAATTATATATCATACCAGGACGACCACATAGCAACTGTAAGTTGCCTGAGTTAAGAAAAGTATCTCTATTATGATAAAATGGTTTTTTTTTTTTGGTTTGCTGTCATTTGCTGTCCTTCCTAAATGATTTTATTTGTTTAAAGATATTCAAAAATATTTTTGTTTGTTTATGGTTCATCGAACAACAGCGGCAATTTTCCATGAAAGTGTAAAACCTTCTCAGTTTTTCATTTTGTAGAGTGAAAAAAAAAAAACTTTTTAGGGAATGATAAATATTATCTTACATTCATCATAAAATGCTAACATTTTTTTTTCTTTTTTTAAAGCCTGCATTATCATCCTGATCATATTTATTATTATATTTTTGACTCCTTTGGTAAAGATTTATACATTTTATGGTTCACAAACCACATTCTAGTTTTATTATTTGTTTCATTGCTGCATTTTGCGGCTGAAACCTTATGATATAGCTCTTGTCTCTTTAACATGGCCTCCTGAGGGGCTCTGTCTGTTCTTCTTGGTCAACTGATTTCTCTGAAATGGCCCAGTCCCAGGAAACTACTCATTCTTCATTTGAGTAATGTGCCAAAACATGAAAAGGCTGCCATTAGACAAATATGTTTTGTGGTTATGTTGTCAAGTCCAGGGAGAAAAGCCTGGAAAACAAGGGGGAAAAAAATCCGAATTGGAAGTTGTGCACACTTCAAGTTGAATCTATGTTTTCTTTTACTGAAAATAGATTTCCTGCCGAATACTGCTGCCATCATTATGCGTTGTGTAAGAAATTGTATCACAGGACTGCAGCCTAATGCCCCCCCACGGACACACAATTAAGATTATGCTCGTAATGTGACTGTGCGATCTGATTAGATTGTTGTCCCCTCAATGTACCTTAATAGCATATTGGTTTTCTTGGAGCAACCAAGTTTGTTTTTTTTCTTCCTGACACCCAATTAAAGTAAAATCTACTACAAACATCTTGTTTATTTAGTTTACATTGTGTTACTTTGCATTTCACTTTTTCTGTGCTGCCTTGGAAATAAATGGTTCTCAGATAGCTTTTTTTAAAAAAAATAAGATAAAACTGCTTTACTTAAAAGGATCAGTTCTTGATGATAAAGCTTGCAGTCTTAATTTTTAATGCTTGGTTGCTTAGTGTGTGCGTATATTGCATGCTTTTGTGTTTAGATTCTTTCACCGCATGCAGCATTTTATCATTTGTTATATTTATGTTGAGCTGGATAAGTTAGAGATAAATAAATATAAGTTTTTTTGTTTGTTTGTTTTTCATTCCAGAAGACAAAAATGACCCTTTCCATTTGCTTTTCGACTTTACATGCCATCACATCCAATGACAGATAGCCTTACAGATGGCAACAGTGGTCCTGAAGCAAGGTTTCTGGCACAACAATGATCTCCATTCTGCCGTTGGTGCAGACACATTTTATTCATTTGATCATCACTGTCATGGTAGTGGCATGTAGCCTGTTGCCCTCTCTCCATTTTGTTACCATTCACTCCCCAACCACTTCTGTCCTGTCACCTTCCCACTGTTTTACAATGTCACACTGTAATTCTGTATGTGTAGCTTTGAAAGCATCTTTTTTTTCTGTCTCTCTCTCTCGGTTTTGGCTTATGTTCTGCAGCAGCATGGACTAAAACAACAAGGTCACAAGTTTAAAAGCAGGAGACCATAAATTAGTGTTTGCCTTGGTTAAATTGTTTTTAGTCACAGTTATATTTTAGGCAACATGTCAAAAAACAAAGTGTCTGATTTTGGCATGGCAAACATTTGACCTGTCACAGACCTGTCACTTTGCAGGTCATGTAGCTTGTAACTGGACTTTATTTATCACTCTCTTGGTTTCATCAATCACTCACTCAGATTTACACTTCAAGCTTCAACATTGGCAGTTTTTTCAAGACGACTGCTCAATAAAAATGGACTTTGTTTACAAAAATGCAAGAATACAAGAATGCTAGCTGTTTAACAAAAGCTTCAGAAAACCTTAAAATGCCAGAAGTCAAATTAGGACAGCTACAAGTATAAAGTATTTGTTTTCATTTCATCCAAAAGAACAAAGTAAATGAATTTAATTTTGAGATGAACATCAGTGATGAGTTAAACAGTTTATTTTTGGCCTCATTTTATTGCAGTGTTTTTTTACAACAGGTGCCTGTCATTTCATTCTTTTTCCACTTAATATTTCTAGAGTTCTGATCATCTTCCTATCCACCCTGGCAGTGTGAGGATACAGAGTTACAAAAGAACCAAGTGACCTACAGCATTTTACCATTTTAACTGATCTATGTGGCTGTAATTGTACTGTGAGCTACTGGAATAAAAATGTCAATAAGTTGTATAGATGTGCTGTCAGTTTACTACATATCCACTGGTGAGTGTTGCTTTAGAGCTGTTCTGCGTAGCTGCCTTTGCAACAGCACTCTCTATGTGCACGTGGAATATGTGTGGGATTCGGTAGGGTAGATAAGGCTCAGGTGTGATGGGCACACCGTGCCACTGACTATTGAAGCTTATCTAGAAACTTGGTTCGGATATAAAAACAAGTGTTCTCATAAAATAAACACTTCCTGGATAAATCTAGCAAATGTTACTTTAAAATGTTTGTCGACCACAGAAATTCGGAAATGTGTCATCATAGTTGAAAGTTGTTTCCTTACTTCTGAGTCTCACTGTGGCTATTATGACAGAACTAGTAGGAGAATGAAGACCAAATGGTCACAAAGGTTTTGTTCTTTCCTTTGAAAATCTATAGGTCCTTTTATTTACACTCATTGTGTTTGGGTTGTCTGTAGCTTTTATCCTTTTTCTGGCCCAAAATTCTGCTAGCTTTTGAGCTCAACCCATGATATCATTATGAGAATCAAATGACTCCAGAGTGGTTGCAGGTATTAATAGGCTCTGGCTCTGAATGGTAATAATAGGAACACAACGCCTGTACTCACATGCTAATTTTCAACATGGGTGGTGGGCTCAGGCAGCAAGAATGACTAACATTCACTTTTTCTTTGCAAAAATGCATACTTACAAACTGAAATTTGAAATCTGAAACTGACAACAATGATTTATGGAAATAAAAAATACAGCATTAATCCATGAGTAAGGTAGATTAGTCCAACCTTACTGTTTATGGTTGACATACATAATCCAGTCAATATAAAATTATAACCTAGCCTAGTTATCTTAGAAAGTGATTATCAGACACGATTATCCAACACAGCCTGCAGGATACAGTGTATTGCCATTCCTTGACTCTGCCATGGCTTACAGGCTTGCTCCTGGGAGGCACAGTAGCTCCAGCTCTCTCAGTGCTTTGCTTTTGTGAAAGCAGTGAGGGTAAATACGTTACCAATGGTAAAGAGAATGGATTGCATTGCCTTGTTGCAGCATGTGCAAAGTTAAACCCTGCACATTTGATGCCAAAACATTATGTTTCACAGGACATTTTAAAGGCATATATAATTCTCAGGACAATATTTGCTACTGAAGAAATGTTAACTAAACAGTGGCCAGTGTTGAAGAATAGGTTGTCTGGGAAATAATCTTAAAGTAAACTGTTTCAAATACTCTAAGTTTAAAGTGACTGACTGTCATGGAAAGATATCTGGAATCTGCAATGCAGTTTGAATCTGGCTTTTTTTATTTGCTTTTGTGTGTCACTGTAAACATTTATTTTTAAAATAGTTTGTCCTGTCAGTTGCATTTTTCATCTTGCATCATTGGTGGTGCTTGATTTCTCTCATAAAACTGGGGCAATTTTCTCTTTGTCCCAGTAAAAATAAGAATAACTGAGACACTGTCCTTTTGTTTCACTAAAATTTAAATTGAAAAGTTTTTTTTTTTATTGCTGAACATAAAGAAGGGGGGAAGGAGTAGAAGCGCAGTAAATTTAAACAAATAGATAACTAAAAAAATATGTTGCTATTATGCAATATAATGTTGTTAAGTACACCTGCTGTGAGCAGCTGGAAAGTCATAATTTCATTGTACATGTTTTCACTTTATTTACATAAAAGCAAAAGATGGAAAACAGTCACTATCCATAGTTAGTGTGGTCCTCTAGAATATAGCTGCTGTTCCTGCAGAGACAGTGAGTTTGTTGACCGGATACAAACTAATTAGCAGCAGGTTCCTGTGTATATAGTATATCTGGACTGCTGTATAGACCTGGTTCACTTTGTGTGAGTTCAACAGTTCAATTTACTTAGTCTTTTCTTGTTTGTTGAGCACTTACCAATGGCGTATTATTTTTTTCACCTAATCATAGAAATATTGAATTTTATGTCTGCTTTTAACAGTGAAATGTATATGTATATTCCCATCCATATAACATATTCTTATTTCAAAAAATATAATTTTTTGAAGATTCCTAGCTACTCAGTCTTTGAATCGGCTCTGGACAAACCAGAAAATAATTTTCTCCTGCTTTTCTGTCCATGAAATTTTTCTAGATTTATGTCCCAGGTGTCTCAAGATGAGACTCAACCACTCTCAACTCTTTCTATTCTCCTACGTGAATACACCCAAGTTTTGTATGCATACATTTGTTTAAATATATTTATGAAAAAGTTTATCGATGATGTGGTTTGATGAATTGTGGAAATTTGAAAATGGAGGTTGTTTACACAAAATGTTTGTTAGTCTGAAATAGTGCAGTGTGCCCTAAAATACATTATTTCATCAAGTTTTGTGTGTAGGCTTTCTTTGGTGTGCAGACCAATTTATAATTATTTCTTGGTTGTTACTTTGTTTCCAGCACCCATTCCAGTGAACTGTTGAATCTCCATGTCATTGTTTTGTTTTGCTGACAAAAAAAAGAAAAAAAATCTGAGTAGTACCATTTATCCATGAGTAACTCCTGAAATTCTACTAGTCTCTCTTAAATTAGGATACTAGCCAGTCTGGTAATTGGGGAAAACTTAGTTTGGATTTCACTTTGAACTATTTATTTGCCAAGGTGAATGTTGAAGCTTGGTTAGTTCTGTAAAATCCAATAGGTGTAGATAAATTTTATGTTTTCTTTGATGAGATTTTAATTGGGCATTTTATGAACAACCTCAGACCATTTTACAATCGCTATTCCTGTTAAACAAGATTACTCTTAATTCAAAATGCAAGCCACATATCCTCACACCACTTCAGCCCGCCTTGAATTTCAGAATAATTGGATAATCATTCAGTACATTTAGCTACTCCTCTTCTGTAATCAAGGCCTGTTGACTCTACCAAAGACTTGCAGAAAAGTTTGCATCACTGATGATTAAACCCTGATTCAGTCGTAACCAATCAATTCATGAACTTTGCTTCTTTTTTTAATTTAGTCCTTCAGCTGCACTAGTTGCTTGAGAGTACAGTGTGCGCTATAACTTTTATGGCTTTGTTAGCCAGTTCTGTCATAATAAGGCATTTCTTTTCATGAGAAAGTGTACTAATTTAACTTATTTGCATCGAACTAAAAAAGATGCAAAGCTATTTATCATCTTTGGTAGCATTACAAATAGTGCTTTTCTAAAGTGACATAAATATATTAGATTGAATGGGCTTCTGCAAACAAATATACAGTTTATTCATGCAGACTTTCACATTTCTCTTGGGTAGTTGTGTGGAAAAAGAAGCTCTAGATTTTACAAAAGAAAAGTGAACAAGATCATGAAAGTATATAAAAAATTGTTTCAGTACAGTTGTAACTCTGTATCCTATAGTTTGTGTTTCTAATTATGGTCATTGCATTATCAATCAGTTTATGTTTTATGGGTTTTAGATCAACTTTTACAAGCATACAAGTTCCAAGATATGGTACACGCAATGTTTTGTTTTAGATACAAATAGTTTTTGTCTTTGTTATTTGAAATTTTTTGGATGATCCACCATGCTGTTAAAATTTCCCTTTGGTCCTGTTTACTTTTCAGTGGTCTAGCTGTATATTCACAGTTGCATTTTGCCTATAAATTCTTCAGAAGCTGTCAGGCGCTGCTGCTGCTTCTGTGTGGGATATTCATGGTTGGAATTTTAAGTCCAGCTGAGGGCTGGAAAGTCTGTTCCTTGATAATAATTTGATCAATATATTTGCTCTCTGCAAGCAATGGTCTCCTGACATCACAGGAATTTGAGTAAATGCAGTTTTAAGCTTAGTCTGAATGTCACAAAAAAAAACGCACATACACATACAAAAAAACAAACATTTATTGGGTAGCCAAGTGCAACATCAGAAGTCTCTAATTTACAGCAAATTGCAGATTGCGAGAACAGCTGTACCTCTTGTTATTAATTTTGATGTGATCACAAGTTGTTTATTCTATTATCTCAACATAACCAAGCTTTGTTTTATCCCATAATCTTAAGAGAATGAGCTTTTTTAAAAAAAAAAATGATTATGGTGGAAAAATAAGTGGTTCTTGTCTTACTACCAATTTCATCATTCAGTATCACTGTCATGACACTTGAAGATGATCCATTATAGGAATGATCAACGGTGGATGTTTCTTGATGTGACACTTTCAGCTTGAATCAGTTGTCAGCTTCACTGTACTGATTTCTGATGAAAAAGTACTCCTTGATTCAATTGTGATTTTGAAATAATTTCTATTTATCACAAGAAAGCAAGCTTTTCTAGGTCAGAATAACTGAATACTGTATATTAACCCATTAGCTTGAGAAAACAAGTTTTGTTATCTTGACATAATGATGCAACGCAATTAAACTGTTATTATGACAAAGGGACTCCATAATCAGGAGATGATGAGATAAACAATCTGTTATCTCAAGATAATGTCATCCCTCACAGGAAAAACATGATTTTCCAGTTTTTCACACATGATTTTGTATGGAAACCATGGGATCATGTGTGATTGCATGAAAACGTTGTTGTTCTTTTCTGTATGGGTTGAAATTGTTTTTGTTGGGGTTTTTTTTTGTCAGCTTATGTACCAAATCATCTGTTCCTGTGAGGATCTGGGTTTTGGTTCCGCCCTCTGGGCGGCGCCACTAATTATTGTTCCACAGGTGTTCCTCATACCACTGATGAGACCAGCCAGGATTTAAGCAGCAGGCGGTGATCAGACCTTCGCTGGAGCATCGAACCTACTGGGTTAG
>NC_051438.1:18607249-18864187 GCF_001649575.2 Kryptolebias marmoratus | reverse complement strand
GTAAGCAAACAAAGAGACATTATAACCACTTCCTTGTTGCCGTGTGGATCAAGACCTGTACCCGAGACTCACCTAGCTCTCCTTCTCTTGCAGACCACTACGGACACCGCCCACTGTATATAGTCTCACCCTGTAAATAAATTCACTTACCTTTACTTCCGTCTCTGTGTTTGGTCTTGGTTTCGCTCTTCTGGACAGTACCTCCCGAGTTATGACAGTTCCTGACATTTTTTTTTAATTATTTTTACTTAAGATTTTAAAAAGCCACTGGATCACTGAATTTGTGTACATTCACACACAAGAATATTCTTGTTTAGTAAGTCAAGAAGGTCAATTTGAAAAATTGGCATTTTCATTTTCCCAAAAAATAATTTTTTGGGTTGAGGTCAGAGATTTGAATTGATGTCATGTCCAACATCCTTTCCTGCTTTGCCATGCTCAGAGTCATTGCTGTTAAAAAAAAAAACTGGCAAAAATATTAGACCATGATTGGATTACATTTTCCTTAAGCAGACCAAAAGTATTTAAAATTATACGGTATATACATGCATATCAGCATTGACAAAAGATCCTTATCACCCAAGTAGATGTCCCATACAGATAGATCTGGGACAAGGTCATTTGGAAGGCAATACTTGGAAAACTGATGTCTTGAAAACAGTTTGCTGTGCTGTGTTTGCGCCATTACTATGAAAAACAAACAAATGAGTTTGGAGATAGATAGGATAAGTGGATAGGATAAATAGATGGACAGATGGGTGAAACAATTTCTAAGTTAAGTGGTTGGAGGTTGATTGATAGTGGATATGCTTTACGTTTGTGCAGTGCTCCCAAAAGCTCTTATATCAGTAAGAATGTCTGATTAAGTAAATCTCATAAAATATACATAAAAAAGAAATGTAACAGATTTCCCCTTTGTAGCCCTTGCTAAGGGAGATATAGAAAATAAGCATATATGTTCTGCATCGACTGAGGGGATATTTTGTGCACAGAAAGAGTCATCCGCAGTGTGATCAAACCTATAGTTGTATTTTCATCCCACGTGCATGTGATTTGAGCATGTAAGGGGAAAAATAGATGAAAAATAAATATGAAAGGGATTTTAAATTTAAGTGCCTATTTACTTTTTGCAGCAGACATTGTTCCATGTAAGATATTGTTTTCCTCCTTTTGGAAGCACTTTCATATACAAGCACTATTTTTGTATACAAGCCTTCCCAAAAAAATACAATTACAGCTTGTAGGAGGTATTCATCCATCCATCCATCCATTTTCTTTACCCGCTTCTCCATTCCGGGTCACGGGGAGCTGGTGCCTATCCCCAGCAGAGGCAGGTGACACCCTGGACAGGTCGCAAGTCCATCGCAGAGCCACATAGAGACAAAGAGGTATTCGAGGGTAATCATAATAACTCTGACCTGACATGAATGTTTTACATAGTATTGGATTTGTTGTGGTGACATGGCAGTGCAGTGGTTAGAGCTGTCACCTCACAGTGAGAAGGTTGCAGGATCGCCTCCCATCTTTTCGATGTGGACTTTGCCTGTTCTCCCTGTGCACAAGTGAGTTTCTCTGAGTACTCCGGTTTTCTCCCACAGATCAAAAACATGCATGTTAGGTTCCTTGATAACTTTAAAATGTCTCTGATTTGAGAGTGTGAATGGTTGTTTATCTCCTTTGTCCCTCTGTATCCCTGTGATGGACTTGTGACCTGTCCAGGGTGTCTCCCACCTCTCGTACAGTGACCGCTGGCACCAGCTCCCCCTCAACCCGGAAAGGAAAAGTGAGCAAAAAAAAAAAAAGATGGATGTAATTGTAGTTTAACATAAAGCCAATATGATGAAAAGTTATTTTACTTCAGATGTCATAAAGCACAAAAACGGTTGTCAAGTTTTCCTCCACATAACACAATCTTTTTTTCTCTCTCAAGCCTCAAGCTAAGTACCATGAAGTCCCGAGAGTGCAAAAGAGATGTCTGCACACATTGTCTTTGCAGTTCCATGTCTTTGGCAAGGGGGCATCCACAGTTTACAAGGCTTGCCTTCAATTTTACTCATCAAACAATGGTTGTGTACACAGCCCATTCAAGGCGGGGAGAACGCAACAGAACGTGACAAGAACATCAAGCGTTTGGCCATCTGGGGAGGAAGAGTTCCAAATGATCACTCCTAAGCGATCATAGAAGTGTTTTTCTTATTCTCACTTGGCACACCCCAAAACGGCCCTAGATAAAAGAGAAATATGTTTCTGTGACACTGGTCAGATTCTCCATGTGAGAAACACGACAGTAAATGTTTAATAAAGCTGCCATTTCAAAGGTGTTGATTGATTAAAACCCCTCCTGTCCTTCCAAACACACCTCGGTGCAATTTAATTTCCACTTCCTTTTGTTGCCACCAGGGCCTGTCACGTTCGCGGCCTCACAAAGGCTCATCATTAAGATTGAAATCTTCCACACATAAATTTTTATTTGAAATCAATTCAGTGACCTTCACCATGCAAAGGCAAGCACATTGTCAACCACGTCTCAAATTGGAGGCACTGTGTTAAACAAATGTTGCATGTCTTTAATGAGAAGTCCCTTGTGAAAACTATAAAAGATATTGAAATTTCTTCCAATCTAGTTTTCAGCAATTTTGATTAAAGCATACTATGAACAAAATGTTTTATGTGATTTTAGATTTTCTTGCAACTATAAACATTCAAATACTGCAGTACTGCTTACAACTGAACATATACAGCCAAGAATACTGTTCTTGTCTGAGAGTGTTGCCCCAGGCTCAGCTTCACAGTAGACAGATGGAAGAAAGCATTGCCACAGCATGTTCTATCGCCTTCATCAAACAACACACAAAGGACAGTTTAACAGTCAGTTACTTCTTTGGAAAAGAAAAGCTTTCCAGAGAGCAGTATTGAAATAGTTTTAGAATATACCTTAGAAAACAATACAAAAATAAGTAGGCTCTTTATCCAGTGTTATTTTGAACATTTCTGAAAATGTGTATTTTGGATATTGGAATTTGAGATTTTTTTTTCCTTTCATTCTAAGTTGATTACATTAGATTGTGGTGTTATTTTTGTCTTTAGTCTGCATACCTTTGGTCAAAGGTAGTCTGGTAAAGAAGTAAAGAATTGTGTTGTCATCTCTGGTGCTTAATCACTATCAGCTAGAATTTAGTATGACTCAGAAACATAATTTTTTGTTATATTTGTAAACTTTATCAAAAAGTTGTTTGTAGTCTTGAACAATAGACTTTAGATGAAATGAGTCTGGTCATGTTATCAGGATTTAAGGAACACAACTAGACCAGTTTAGGGCAGATTTATCTGACAGACAGCAGTTTAAATGATGAATCTTCCCCAATAAAAAACATTCAATTTATTTTACATTATACATGCCTTCCATTGGTATTATTGTTATGCATCAAGGCTTATATTTCCATTTGCAAACATAATCAAATATAATTATCCATGAAGCCAAATTAAAGCAATCAATGAGTCCATTCTATACAAGCTTGAATACCAGCTTGTCTTTAAGACATAAAAGTTGAACCTTTTTATTTTTTTAACTTCTGAATTTGTTGTACCTGAACCCAGTGTTGTCTGACCAATTACTTTCTCTGCAAGACATTATTTTGGTCTCGAGTACCACAACAAGAAAACGTGGGGTAATCTTTGACTAGGCCAAGATTTCTCATTTGGCTCTCATCAGTAAGGTGGTAAGATCTGCTTCTTTGGCCAGAATCAACACAAATAGAAATATCCTGTCCAATACGACACAGAAAAGCTAGACCAAATATTTCCAATTTGCAGGCTGGATTACTGCAATTCTTTATTATAAGGATATCTTTAAAAAATATCTGAAAAGCCAAGTGCCCAAGCAAAATTCTGTTGCAAAAGGTCTGATTAGAATTTGCAGGAGATATTATATCTTGGCTACTCTTCACATCTTCCTGTAAAATCAAGAATATACTTTAAAATTCCTTATTTTTTTCTTTTTTTACAAAAAAGCTTTTTAATATGTTGAAGCTCTCGTAGTTCCATATTATTCCAATGAGGCACTTTACACAAAAATGCAGGTATAGTGGAAGAAAAGGAATGATCTAATGCTCCTCTCTTGTGGAATCAGCTACGAGTTGCTACCTTAAAAAAAAAGGCTATAACGTACCTTTCATATAAATCTTATAGTTAGGGTTGGATTTGGTTACAAGCTATCCCTTGAGTTATTTTGCTAAAGGAAATAGTGGTCACTTTTCCTCACTCTTCTGTCTTTAATCGCTTAACTCTACATGAATGTATATGCTATTATTACTATCATTACCTTTGTAGTTTTTCTTTTTAACTTTCCCATAGAAGATATTCTTGAACTGACAGTTTATTTGTTTGTTTGTCTCCTTCCTCNCCCCCAACTGGTCGAGGCAGATGGCTGTCCTTTCTGGTTCTGGTTCTACTGGAGTTCTCTTCCTGTTCAAAGGGAGTTCTTCGCTCCACTGTCTCCCACCTCTCCATGAAGGCTCAGAGTGGGGGGACAAAATCAAAGTGAAGATCCAGTGCAATCTGTTGGCTTCCTTTTGTCAAAGAACATGGTGAAGATGGAGGACCCAAATGCTGCACAGCAGGCGGCAGGAAGCAGATGAGGAGCAAACACCAACTTTCATGACTTACAAGTAGGAGAGGAAAAGCCATGAGTGATGCTGAAGAAGGAAAATCAAATAAATCCCAGAACTGACAGTGATTCAAAGCATGGCAGTGATCTGGTAGAGCGCAAAAGAAACCAAATTTAGTATGTATGAAGAAACAAAAAGACAATTGAGCAACTGGTTGGTACCAAACAGCAAACAAAGGCCAGATGTGTCAAAGGCAGAAGCAAAAGTAACTCAAGTAATCAGGGTGGCAAAACTAGCTTAACACTGAACAACAATAAGACACAAGCAGATATTGTAAAAAATAAAATAATTAATTAAAAATATATTTGTCAGGGTTACGCTACTTTTAACCAATGGGCATCATCCTAACTTTAACAAATATGGGCGGTTTTGGTTGTTTGCACTGGAAAGCTTTAGCCACCCTTGTTTTCAAAATCAAAATGAAAAAAAATATATATTTGGGAAGAATGTTTCATTGCTCCAGCTGAGTTTCAGAATCAGTGTCAAGGTGCATTGATGCTTGTCTGAAAATATGTGGGTGGCAAACCAACTTACTAACACAACAGGCTTTCCCTTTAATTTGTAACCTCTGTGTACAGGAAACAGAGCAGAACAGCAAAACACTTCCATGAAATCATTATTTATTTAGAGACAAAACAGGGTCATTACTGGTGTTCTTTACACTATTACATTATAATAATCACATGTAGTTTGCATAATTTAGAACATTGGACAGGTCCGAGCACACACAGACCTTTCATGCTTGTGTTGTAAATCAGTGGTTCCCAAGTAACTAACGTTGCTTATTTCCCATTTAAGGACTCACAATGAGCTGAAAAAGGGGAAAGTCATCTTTAAGAATACTTTAAAACTCAAAAGTGTAAGAAAATGACAACAGTTATCCTGACAAGAGCGCTTTGAAGTGTTAGCTTGTAAAAAGCAATTTGCAGTTTTGCACTTGCACCTGTCAAGGTCAGAAATTACTTTGCACAACCACAGAAAAGGCACGCTCAGTTGAAATGTCCTCACAAAAAACAAATTTGTGCATCCAGACTCAGACACGTTAATTTGATATTTTGGGAGGACATGCAAACTGACAATAATGGTGGTACATAAATCGGCCCTGGTCTAATTGGTGCATTGCAGCTACACACCACTCAATGTTGAACCCTTCATTAGCCTTAAGAGTTGTTTACTTTCTAATGAAGTCTGTCTTATTCTGTTTTAGTGTGCTTCAGCCATCTCTGACAAGATATTATTGACGGGGTCCTCTCAGCTGCAAGATTTAATGGTGTGTTTCAGCTGATGGGTAGATAGAAACCAGAGGAAAAGAAAATGTTCAGTGTTTCAAGATTAAAAAGCTAAAGGTTTAGAAAATCATGAGCATACCTTTGCAGAGAAAATTCTACCATTGATCTAAAATCGTCCATGATGTATTCCATTCCGAGCTAGCTTAGTCAGAAAATTAAGACTCTTAAGTCTGACATTATCTGTAAACATTTTTATAAGAAATGACATCGCTTTTCCCACAGTGGATTTTCAGCATTTGCTGTAGAAGCAATTTCAGAAGACTTAACTGATTTTGCAACATTTCCTGGTAATGTTTCTTTTAAAAGCACTAGTTCAGATTTTTTGAGGTGGGGTTCTGTGTTTATGAGCAGGTTTATGAACAAATAATATTTTACCTGTTTTTGAACAACCTCACTTTGGAGAAACAGAGTTAAGCTCTGTCTGAGCTGACAAACTAATGGCTGGTTCGAGTGGGGTCGAGTCCAAAGTGGATTTCTGCCATCTTAAAACACCTATAGTCCCAATTGTTTCATTCATAGCAGTTTAAGCAAAAGCTCTTTTACAAACAATTCTATTGCAGCTAGTTTTGCATCACAGGTATTTATAAGGAATTTCGTGGGAGGTTTTTTTGCTAGTGAAACTAGCAGCTGCAGCAACTAGCTTTAACACTTCCAATGCAGCTTGGGGCACTTCTAATAAGATTATTGTCTTAAGTAACTTTGTAATGCAAAATAATTGGGAATAAAAAAGTTTATAAAGTGGTATTTGTTTGAACTGCTATAAAATATGTAAGACTGTAGGTAAATAAAGATGTTAACAATCCACTTTGGTTCTGTTTCTTCTTATTATTTCTTCAGAGTGAGGTCTGTCAATCTGACATCTACAACAGGTCAGATATTAGTTGTTCATAACCTTCCCATAGAACCTCACGTCAAGTGAGCAAAAGTAAAACTAAAAGCTTGAATACCAGAATAACAGAACTTCTTTTTTAAACTGTAGAACCCTGCAGATGTATTTCATTTTTCGCTCTGTAATTTATATTTCTGTTTCGAGCCATATTACACCAGCCATGCCAGACTTCTTCACTATCTAAAGCTCAGGTATGCTGCATAATCATGCTGCATAAAAAAAAGTTCAAATATTTTTTCTCTCAAATATTAGTTCATTCAGGGCCTCTTTTTGTCTTTCTTTTTATTTTATTACCTTTTCTCTGAAATTCCATCTCTTTCCAATAAGATAAAAGCAAATATTGAATTGTCCTCACTCTGTCCACTCCATCTTTCTCACATCTCTTATTTTTTTTTCTTTCTCCAGAGATCCTTGAGAAAGTGGGAGATAGAGAAACAGAAAGGAAGAAAGAACGCAGTAGCAATAGTTTCAACTCAGTGTGGTAAATCTCAGCGGTTGTTGAAAGTTGCCATGACTACAAACCAGGCTTGTATGGATGAGACAAAAAAAAATGTTTTGCCAGTATGTCTTGAACTCCTCGATAATGCCTTCTTTATTTTTATTTTTTTAACAGAAAATACATTTGGATTTGAGTGGCAAGCTGGGGGAAAACTTTAATCTTTTTTAACTGTTGGGAAAAAACAAAAAATACCATAACCAATTTAGGCTAAAATATGAATAAAAAGGAAATATCCATGGCAACTCACAGAGCGTTGAACAAAGGTGAAGGTACAGCAGCTACTGCAGTGTCGTCTCTTTAGACAAGTTATGCTGTTAAGGCTGAAAGGAAAATACAAAACTAAAGAATGGCATTGAGTCAGTTATGGTCGGTAAAGAAGCGCTCTATTCTGAACCCCTCTGAATAGTAATATGCAGCGACCTTGCAATTTAGTTCTGCAACTCTTTCCTTTACCCGTTGCCTCTGCCGGCTGAGCTTGACTGATAAGGTAGATCAGTGAATGTGTTCTTTTTGTGCCTTTCACCTCAGTTCAGAACAAGTCCTGAATTGTTTTGTAGGCTAATGGCAAACATCATAAAAAAGCCTTGTTGAAGTATTTTTATATCATATCTCGCGGCAACATTTGTGACACCTGTCAACTACACCCATTGTTTTTCTTAATTTTGCTCTCGACCATAAATGTACGCCTTGTGAATCTCATAATCTGTTCACAAACATTTTCAGATCTGCAAATGTACTCAACTTTAACTTCGCCTCTCCTGGGCCACAGTTTCCAACTACAACACCCACACAGTCAGACTCTCAGTGCAACACACACAAAAAAAAAAGAAAGCAAAAAGCATTTCATTTGATTTCATACTGATTATTGTTGTTAGCTCAGGTTGAGGAAAATATCACAATGTGGAGTGAAACAGACAGCATTAACCATGTGTTAAACAGGAAGCGTCTTCTGTCTGCAACAAGCACTTTTTTTGTTTCCTTGATTGACATTTCAGACTGACGATGAAGAAAAATCATATTGCGGAAAACACATGGGTCATTTCACCCCCTTCAAACAATCAGCTATTACTGTCGATTCTCACTTGTGAACACCAGCCTTTATAAGGTACATGTTTTGAAGTCTGTGTTTTTAATGTCGCTGAAAGCAGCCGGTAGATTCGATTACATCTTATACACATTTCTTGTTAATGCAATTCATTGTTTACAGTTTTTGAGGCACTAAAGAAAACTATGGACTGCATTTATAATTGCCCGCTAAAAGGCGATGGCGGAGAGATAATGTTCTTTTTTTTTTTCTGTGTGCGTGTGTTAATTTGTCTGTACCATTAGCAAAATATCTCATGAATAACTGAATAAATTTGAATGAAAACTCAGAAAGAAAACACTGGATGCACATCTACAAATTATACACTTTTGGAGTCCATCCCATGCCAGATGGCCACCACAGCTAAGTGACCTTAACAAACACAAAAATGGCTATAACTCAGCCAATTTTATAGATGCTGAGCTCAAAATCTGTGTGGTAGTAGATAAGATTCATCCACTACACTTCTTTTAGGTCCTATACATTGCACAAGATCTTTGCCTTAAACATTTATTTTAACTGTTGGGGTCAACCCTGGTTGTCTGTTAGCAAAATATCTCATAAAATCCAGGGCCATTTTGAATGGATCTCTCAGAATATAATCATTTGATGTGCATCTACAACTGATTACATTTTGGAATCACCTCCATTCAAATGGCCACCACAGCTAATCAACATTAGCCAATACAAATTGCTAATATTCAGTCAATTTCACAGATTTTGAGCTAAAATTTGGTGTGGTAGTTCCTGAGAGTCATCCTCAGAATGCTATTCCTTGTGCAACATTTTTCCCTAAAACTATGGCATTAACTGTCACAGCCAACACCGTCTGTTAGAAAATTATCTCAACCATCAACCATTCGACAGAATTTGATGAAATTCTCAGAAAGTAATGGTTCCCTCTGCCAAGGAGGTTATATTTTTGGTAGTGTTGGTGGTTTGTCCATCCGTCTGTCAGTCTGTCTGTTAGCAAGACCACTTATAAAGTATTGAACAGATTTTCATGAAATTTTCTGGAAATGTCCAGGATGTCACAAAAAAACAAGTGATTAAAGTTTGATGGTGATCACAATCTATATCCTACAGTTTCCTAATGACTCTGTGAGACTGGTGGAGGTTTGCTGATTGACATTTTTGAAGTTAGCTACATTCAAGATGGCTGCCACAGCTAATCTACTTTTGCCAACACAAAAACGGCTTTATGTGGTAGTAGCTGAGCATCATCCTCAACACAAACTCCAAGCATTACCACATCAGCTGTGAATTAAAACATGAAAGGCGGCGGGCAATATGCATCCCTTACTGATGTGACGTTACATGAGCTCTACTGGAGGTTTAATGATGAATAAAATCCTCAACCCTTTATTATCTTTAATAACAACGATCTAAAAAAGGGGTGAAATGTTGTCTTTGCACTAAGATGCTACAAGTGTTAATTTGTTTTTAACTTTATTTTTTCATGTTTTCACAAATTTGTTCAAAGATTAAACATCAGTGGGATTTTACCCACAAGCACACACACACACACACACACACACAAATACACAAAAACTGTACAGTGACAAAAAAAAAATAATGTTCAATTATAGTCTGACACAGTTAAAGTAATAGATTTCTGCCAATTTATTGTTGCCTCTGAAGGAAAATAAACCCAAACTTCCTTCCCCTTATAATTCTCTTTGGCTTTTCAGATTACATTCTCGGTGTGTATGTTGTGTTTTGTCGCAATAAAAACGGTGTGGTTGTTTCTAGTATTCTTTAGTGTTCTGCAAACTCTCTGCAGCCTCTATTGATCACCTGGCGAAGTCACTTGATGAGAGGTAAGATGTGAAATAATGTGGAAGAAAATAACGGAAGCTTTTCTCTGAAACGCTGCAATACTTGAGTTAAAGCAGTTGTTCCACCTTTTTTTTCCTGCTTCTAATCCACAGAACAGCAGCAGACGAGACAACTGTTTCAAGTAATCATAGCTAAAATGACAATTAAACAAGACATAATGACAACAGCTTCGACAACCACTACATCAAGGTTTATTTGGTTTATCACTTCTCATTTTTATCTCTTAACAATTATGGTGAAATTTGGCTTTTATCTGAGAGTTGTTGCATTTAATTCAAATTTCTAAGATCGCCACAAAACCACCTGATTGGTGTTTTACATCCCACAGTGGGAGTCTTCGGCTTCAGGAGCTCGATCTAAAGAACAAACCAGCTGTAACATGATACTTTTAGAAAATAAAAATACCTTTTGAGATTAAAGGCCTATCCTTGAAAGAATGCATATTGCCTAAAACCTTTCATGCCACGGTTTTACACTGAGATTGTCTTATGCGGAGGACTTGTTGACTGAGTTAGAGCCTTTTTGTGTTTGCTAAGATCCCTTTTGCCGTGGCAGCCATCTCGAACCTGGTTGACTCAAAAATGTCAACCCAGTGATTGTGTTCTAAAAGTTTCATTAAATTCTGTTCCGTGGGATATTTTACCAAAGGTAGAGACACATGAACACTCACATAGACACAGGCAAAAGTATTATCACCGTTTTGCCCTCTGAGGGCGGGTGATAATTACAAAAACTGGTGAGTGGATATTTATCACATTTCCCACAGCTGGGGTGTAACAGCTTGGCATTGTTTGATTAGTGATTTTTAAAGCGATCAATATACATAGCTTTTGTATTGATTGGACAATGAGTCCCACAGCTGCAACATGAACTGCTGATGTTTCACATCTGAAGGTTAACCAAAGGTTATTTGCAAACAACTGGGTTTTGATGACTAATATATACAGTATAATATATGTAACTCACTCTTTTTCCCTTCAGTTTGTCCAATAATTTATTGTTATCTTTTTTTTTGGCTCATGTCAAACATTTAAGTGGTTTGCATGCAGTTGCCGCCTCATACGTTATATGGAATTGTTTCTTTACAATATTTTTAGGATGGTTTGGAGCATTTATCCCTCATCTCTGGCTGCATGTTGCCACCAGGAAAGCTTTGAGAGAATTTGAGTCTCTTCATTGTGTGAAGACGCCAAACTTAGCAGCAGCGAGCAAACTGGAAGCTGAGACAAGGCTTTTAAAAGAGAACAGTGCCCCCATTTTGCTTCCAGGCATATTTCTGGACCATACGGAGGCAACATTACTGCAAGCAGCCGAGGCTGCTCTGGTCCTCTTCCTCACCTATGGTGCGTCTCTGTGCGAGCATGGCTCTCCAACGCAGTGCGGCTTTAAGAGGAGCCGGGGCTCTTAAATCTGCGCCTGGCTCCTCCTTCAGCCATGATGTCAGGCGGATGGAGAGAGAGAGAGAGAGAGAGAGAGAGAGAGAGAGAGAGAGAGAGGGAGCGAGGTGGGCAGTGTTCAGCAGCCGAGTTCATACAATACTACTGAGACATCTACAGCTTAGCAGACAGATACGGTGAACCGCCTATCCCGGCTCCTGTAAGTGATGCTGCACAGAGGCACACTTTGATCCAACTCCACTGGGGGGGTTGATGCGCTCCCTGCATCCCTCATTTAAGAGTTTTCTGAGGAAGCGTGCGCAACCTTAACCCAGTCTAAAAACAAGTGACTGCTTCACCAATTAGGCTCATTAGAAGTCTATCTTTTTTTTTTTTAATTACTATTGTTGTTATTATTTGTGCTCACTTGGATGTCTTAAAGTCGTTCTGTTCGCGCAATAAAAAAAGGCGCACGTGAAAATTGCTGGTCAAATTTCGAGGCAAATTAGGTTAGGGATTTACAACAAAAAAAAGAAAAAGAAAGAAAGAAAAGTTAATGTAAAGCAAGCCTGGATCACTGCGCATCTCTCCGACTGTGGGATTGAGAGTCCAAGATATCCGAAGAAGAGGAAGTACAGCCTCCTTTTTTTTCATAAAAACTAACTTGATCGCTTGTTTTTTCCCCCCTCTTACAGTCGAGGACCGCATTTTTCAGCACATGGATAAGTTTTTGTAGTGGATAACACCTTTTTTCCCCCCAACCTCTCCTCTACTTCGCTTGCCTTTTTCCTGCCGACTCTGATGAGGATTCTTCCTCCCCGTTTCCCCCCACTCAAGCTCCATTCATGGCACTTCTTCTTTTTGTGTAAATCAGAGATGTCTCTTCGCGACGGCACTCACGGCTGATTTCTCCACCGTTCCAAGCGAAGAAGGTGAGCTGTGCTTTTCAAAAATTTTCTCCAACCCCGCATTCTCATCCAAGTATGTTGCTTTGCCTTTTTCTGTTCTCTTCTGATCTGTTCAGAGCGCATTTGGAAACATGAGAGCCCAATGGTTTCATTTGGTCCGCATTAAATCAAACTCAGGTCCTTCTACCTGCGCGGATGTGTTCTGTTTACCCAATAACTGCTGGAAACAGTCTGAGATGTAGTTCAGTGGCTCGTTTTGCTGAGACAGGAGCTCTTTTTATTTTTTTGAGATTCACTGGATTTTCCTAAAGCTGTTCCAAAGACATAACCGAGCGTAAATCGACTGGAAACCCCAAGTTGTCGCATTAAGAGACTGTGCTGCGCAGATGATCGTGACTTCGGGCGTTATTAGTCTCATTTCGCACTGATTAGCACACAGTCAGGCCTTAAAGTGGATTCAACTGCAGGTACTTTTCAGCCCGGGTTTCTCGGCGTCTTGGGCGCTGAGCTGGATGCGTGGGTGCGCGGCAGCAGCGCGCGCCTGCCACAGCGGTTCACGTGTTACAGACCTGAGGGACTATCCATAGACATATATACTGTATGTATATATACCGACCTGCCTGAAGATTAAAGCCATAGTTGGTTACTTAGGTTTTTAATCTACCAATTTTAATATGCTGTCTGTTATTATTATCAGTTGTTTGACTTGAGCCTTTAATTTGCTGCAGAATCAGATGGAATTGTGATCTGAACTTTCCAAAAGATCAGTCAAATATTTTACCTGTGCTAAAAAAAATAAAAATTAAGGGCAGTGGTGTGAGCAGAACTGCAGTTTGATTTGTTTAATCAAATAAAACCATTGTACTTCAGTCCAATCAGTATTTTAATTTCTCATGCATAGGTTCAAAGAATTAAGCACCAAAAACTGCAAAAGACAAAAACAAAAAGCAACACATTTCTGGAAAAAAAAAACCCCACGTCTTATAATATAGGTTTTGCCTTGGATTATTTTTGAAATATTGACCGCTGAGTGTTGAGTTTTTAGGGTGTTTTCTTGCAGGGAAACAATCACCAGTATATTTTGTTCTTGGAGTGCCCCTGGTCTTACTGCTTCTTCCAGGAGTCAGATGTTATCTCTTTACATTGATGTTAGTTTTCAGCCTCATGTTTTTTTGTTTGTTTGTTTGTTTGCTTGTTGTTGTTGTTTTTTTTTTCCTGTAGCCTTTAACCAAAGTCACTACGAAAGTCATTAAAAAGTTAACAGATTTGTCCCCCTCCTTCTACGTCTTCTATTGAATGAATTAGTGCTATTTACTAAAACAAGCAAGTCCTTCTCATTTACAGTAAACAGGGATTTAATTAATATGACTAACCCCACTGAACTTGTCTTTGGGGATTGATTTTAGAATCCATCATGTTTTCAACTAATGCTTAAAATATGAAAAGTGATGGAATTCTAATGAATTTATTTAGCATTTTTTTCCAATTGGATTAACCCTGAAGTTTATGCCCTGCTATTTAACGGTGTTATGAGCTGTTATGGATTGTCATATTCTTTCACTTTACTTTAGCGTTGGGTTCTTCGACACTTCTTTCTCAGTAAAAAAAAAAAAAAAAACCTGACATTTTAACAAATATTTCGTCATTGATGGGTAATAACTTGCATGGACTGCCCTCTTCAGGTCCACGATTACAGCGCTGAAAATTAGCATGCCATTTTGCTAATGGAAAGGGGCAAGAAATATTCCTCAGAGACAATTTAATTGCCAAGAAGCGCAGCCCTATGTAAATATTTTGGCCCTCAATAAACTATGAAAATACACAGGTTTATTTAACCCAGAAAGGTGTTTGCTGACTTTATATTAACATGTTACCACATATATACAAATTGTAGTATTATTAGATATTTTTATCCATACATTTTCAGTGATGGTTATAGTATTACTAATATAAAAGTAAAGATTTTTATCCCGTATTGCACCACAAATTTGGTGGCAGTTTTCTGAAAGGAAACAACTTTAATTCCTCTACTTTGTTAAGAGAACTCCTATGACTTTGGAGACAGAAAAAGATGTCTGATCACGACAGAAATCTGTTTTGTCAGGTTGCCATGACCCTTAAAGATCATTGTCTTCTTTTATGGAAACATCCACAGCCAATAATAACAATAATAGATGCAGCAGAAAATAAATAGAAAAAAAAAAGCCTTTGACAGTTTAAAAGGACTCCAAACCTCTTGGGTGCCAACCTCAGAGTAACCACACTGAAACTTTCTGATAAGGCCATCTTTGAGGTGAAGGTAGGGAGTGACAGTTGCGTTACGTCCCCCTCCTTCCACTCACCGCTACATTCAGCGGACGCAAACACCAGGAGGACCCGTCCATCATGCTGTCGCGCAAAGGGATCTTGGGGCTGGTCAGCTCCTCTCCACTGTGTCTCTCAAGAGGAAAGTTTGAGTTTGCCTACTGGATTCAACCTGCTGTCTAGGGCTCAAAATAGCACTTTAGGAGACTAGTGAAATGTAAGCAATGGAGACACTCTGACTGACACCTGGAATCTGCCCCCCTCTTACCTTTTTTTTTTTTTTTCTCCCCTGCAGCACAATTTCTTCTCTCACCTAGCTTATCCCTCGTGGACAGGTTTGTAAAGAGTTGTGACAAGTGAAAAGAAGTGCAAATGTTGGGAAATCATGGCACTGAAGAAAATACATGAAAATAATAAAAGACAGGAAATAAATTTAACCACGAGATGTTCGAGACTAACTTACATCTACGCAACATCTAATCACGTTTTAAGGCAAGTAACTATATCTGTCAGTGCATATCTCATGTACTAGTAAATTTTCGCTTTCTAACATTATGGTAAACTGCAAGTGTGTCTTTTTTTACTGCATTTGCACCCCTTCATCCAGCAGAACATCATTATCACTTACAATGAAGAGGAAATCTAGATCATCCTTTGATCTGTTCTGATTTTTCTCTTCACCAAATCACATCCCATTTTAAGGATGTAATTTAAACTTCATTATGCGAGCTCAGGCTTGGACAGTGTGGCGATCATCACAGCTTCGAAGAAGCACATTTCTAACTAAAGTGTGTCACTGGTACTAATAGGATATATTTCATCAGTGTGTTGACAGGAAAGTGCTGCCTGTACTCGATGTGTAGAGTAAAAAAAAATGATAATAATAATAAAAATCCTTACACATGGTCAGTGTCAGCCATGCATTTTTAGTCCAACCGCTCTGTAATGAGTCTCATGTGACTTTGCTTTATGAGATGCGTGGAGTTTGCCTGCACACGGTTCATGAGTGCCTTGCAATTGTTGCAGATTCAAAACCAGCTTAATGAAATCCTTATTTTTAATCAATTCCCTTCTGTCAACCAGAAGAGAGTTTTAGTGCCTATGAACACCGTTGCCTTGCCAATTTAGAGGACCCCCTGTTGTTCAGTTTAGGTAGTCACACCGTTTTGGGGCTCGTGTAAGGGGATAGAAATTTTCTAAAGCAGAAAATATTATAATTCTCCAAGAAATCTCTTTTTACAACAGGTAGGCTCTGCACATTAAAAAGCACCATCTGTAAACTGTTTGTGTGAGGACTGTCACGCAGCCTTTGCCATTCTTTGAGAGAAATGAATGTTTGATTTCAAGGCAGCTGCATTATGAATACAAACCAATATCAGGAGGAAAGTCATATGCAGGTAATAAACACTCAAGGGGGGTTTAGATCTAAACACACAGTGGGAAAACTAGTAATAAAATTAGCTGGTATATATACTGTGCTGGACTGCAGATAAGCAGCCCGTATTTTTATGAGAAGGAAATATATTGTACCTGAAATATGGTGGCTTCACTTTGAAATGATAAAAAAGGCAGGGATAAAAATCTGTTGTTTCTACTGTACACAAATGCATGTTTACATTTACATCAGATTTCAGCTGCCAGAAGCTTATTATAAACCCTGTGTGGCCAAACCTGAATTGACCTGCGCGGTTGTGATAGAAATGATGGAATGCATTTGTTAAACATGCCTGATAATGTGCTAAATGAATGAATAAGTCAAAATGTCAGCTAGCAAACCACACAAAGTAACTCCCCAGTAACCTACTAATTAACTGGTGGAAAGCAGTCAATATTTTATTCTAGTGTCTACTGGCAGGGAAGGCATTGCCGAGCGTGACTCCTTCATCATATTCCAATGACCTACTTGGGTGTTGGCAATTTGGGTTCCTGCCCTTTGGCGAGCGTTTACACATATCAAACAGTCAAAGATTTTGTAAAACAACAGCATGAAATGAACTGGAACACCTCGCAAGTTTTTTGCTCTGCATTTAAGGGTTTTTAGCAATCCATACAAACAGCCATCTAGGAACTGGTTAGATTTGATGTTAATGAAAAAAAAAGAGAAAGAAAACATTTGTTGAGATTTAGTGGAGTTAAAATTAAATGTCACTAATTTGACTGATGGTGGCTTTCACAATAAAGAATTTTACAGTGTTGTTTGCCTCCCTTCTAAACAGAGCTCTTATCATACTGTGCTTGCTTACACACATGGGCCAACATGAAATGTTTGAGAGCTCGATTGTTTACATTCAGAACAAATGAGGCTCTCCATTAATAGCTTCTGTCAAGCAGCACAAGTGCAAGTGTTTATGTGTATTCTTGCGTGAAAGCACCATTCCTTAAGGCTTAGTTCTGCTTCCTCCAAATGAGCTGAAATCTGGATGTTGGGTGCATTTTATGAAGACACTTCGTTTTGACTGATTCAGATGTAAATTCTTTTTTTTTCTTTTTTTTTTTGCATACTTACTATTTTTCCCGCGAGGTAGCTTGTGAAAAAGCTTTTTAAAGCAACAGTAAACTCAACAGCTTTCACAGTTCTGAATACTGATTCATATACAACAATGAAATGAATTGATGGAAAGCACGAACCACTAACCTTTTCTTGTGTCCTTGTTCAGTCGATGTCATCAAAGGTTAATTGTGTAAAACTGCCATTAATTTGCTCTCAAAGACATGGGAGGGATGTTGGTTCATAAAGAGGTCACGATGAGAACTCTCTGTGTGAGAAAATAGTACTAATTACAACAGAACATGAATGCAATGTCATTTTCTTCATTGACGTTGTGCATTCTGTCTTTCTCTCGCTTTTCTTTTCTCTCTTTTGTGTTTCTTCAGAGTGAATTGCTGCAGTAGAAGTGAAGCTCCCATCGAGTTTTGAGTATGAACTTGGCAAGTCAGGTGCATGCACTGGCGATCTTGCTCTCCTGTTTGGTCTTACTATGCAAGGCCCAGGAGAGGGACTACATCGTGAAGGAGGAGCAGCCAGAGAACGTCCGCATTGGGAATCTGCGCAAGGACCTCGACCTCCATCTAGACCCTAACATCAGGCTATCCTCGCCGCTGCAGTTCAAGCCTGTGTATAAAACAGGCGATGTGCCTTTGGTGAGGGTGGAGGCCAACACGGGGGAGATTTTTACCACGAATCACAGAATTGACCGGGAGAAGCTGTGCTCAGGGGTCTTCAATGAGAAACGCTGCTACTATGAGATCGAGGTGGCCGTGCTGCCCGATGAGATCTTCAGATTGGTTAAGATCCGTTTCCTGATCGAGGACGTGAACGACAACGCACCCCTTTTCCAATCCACTGTTATAAACATCTCAATCCCTGAGAACACAGCCATCAACACTAGATACCCGGTGCCATCTGCCTTTGACCCTGACGTGGGGATAAATGGGATTCAACATTACGAGCTGGTCAAGGTGAGGTTTCATCCTTCATTTGTGTACAGAAAAACAGAACTGTATGAACTATTTTGCAGCTCAGGTTTAAAATGAAGGTCTTCCTAACTTTTCTAATTTAAAATAGAATTTTTATGACTACGTGTAAAAACATAGAATCTGAGGCTACAAACTGTTTTTTTTAGGTATTTCAAAACCTTATTCTGGAGGTCTTCTTGTGTGCATATGGTGATTTTGTCTAACTCAAAGAGACTTACTGTTTCTGAACTTCAAAAAAACTTTTAGCATGTGGCATAAGGTTCTTTTGCAGTACTAACTCAAAGATGATCATCAAAATTAACCTTTAAGTTTTTTTTTTTGTTTTTTTTTTAAACATGTAAGCTATTTTAAAACACTATTTTTTTAAGAGAAGAACTTGTGATTTTAGGAGCCTTATTTTGTTTCTGTTTGCTACTATCATTCAAAATTAGATTAAGACGTGTTCTAATATATATATATATATATATATATATATATATATTGTAGGTATTATTTAGCATTTAGATTTCCATCACTGATGGCAAGCTATGCTGGTGCTGATGCAATAAAACAGCTCAAAACATGATAATACCACAGCCATGTTTCAAATTATATAATGTAGTTTTGCAAAAATGGCAGATTTATCCTTTTCCAAAGATACCAGAGGTGTTGTAAATAAAAATGTTACACTTTTAGGAAATGTTTCACAAAATATTGATTCATCAAAATGCAGACAGTGTTTTTTATTGGAAGCCACTGGCTTTCTCCATGCATCTTTCCAAAATAAGTGTTGTCTTTAAAATTCGTAAAACTTTTACACATCTTGCTGCACACTTGATTGTGATCCCATTGATGGAAAATATCTGACTCCTGTCGAATATTCATGCTAAGCGATACTCTAAGAGGTTTGTTTACTAGGTTCCAGTACATAATATCACACATATTATTTCAACAGAAAAGGATAGTATCCTTTATTTGTTTCAGTTCTCATTAGCAATCCTTTCTTTGGCCAGCTGTATGTAACGCCATTTTACTTGACATTTGCTTCCCTGATATTGGCAGCAAAAGTGTTCAAAAAGGAAATTTTACTTACGATGTTCCAAGATCTACGCAACTAACATTAATGATAAAAAGTATTGATGGATATGTTCAATGATAAGGATTAAATAGAATAAATAGGTTTAGATGAGTTTCAGGAAAATAAGCAAAGAGTTATTCTACAACCTTATATGTGATATACTAAAGGCCAACATAGTGATGTCTTGAAGTAATTGTTAAGAAAAATGAATTCAAGTATAAAATAATTGGCTTTTTCAAATACTCAAATGACTGTCTTCTGTAATAGAAGAATATCCAGCAAACATGTTTTTGATAGAACTCTGACATACTTTTTTTGCCCACAGCAGGCCACGTGACTGCCTCAGGTCTGATTAATTTACCATTTTTAATTAGTTGTTGCTTGCATTATTTTAGAAATTTCCACGTGTTGCGCTTCAGGTCCTGTATTAGTTTAATTTACAAACCTGCTTCAGAATTTAGTTCTGCTGCACTCATTTGTGCATTTACAAATTGAATTAATTTGGAATCCACATTAAAAGTATAACCACCTTTGACATAAACTGGAATACATTGCAAAGTCTAAAATATTTTACAACAGCTGTTAATATTTTATTTTTATTTTATTAGGAGAGAAGCAAAAGCAGGTTGAGCTTTCGCCGTGTGTATCAGAGAACACGCAGTGAAGAGTGCAGACACAGCACAAACACTCCATATCCAATTTCCTGCAAGTTACATGTACTAAACAAAGTGTGGTATATTAAAGCAAGTGAAAAGGAATGAATTGTATTATGTTAATAGATGCTTCTTGTAGGTGTATGAAAAGCCTTTTTTTTATTCATCTAATTGATGCTGTTTTAAAGTGTAGTGCAATGTTTGCTGTTACCTAATGGAATCAGCTGTAAATTCTGCATTATAAGACACTGCAATAAATTCTTCATTTACAATCTATGCAAAACATAATGCGTTGTGTATTGCAATGAGCACATACAAATTAAACTGAATTAAAGAGGAAAATGCTGGCACTCTGGAGGAAGCACTGAACATTATACATACAGAATGGTTTCTGTGTTTGAAAGCACATTGCAAGACAGAATTGACACGTCCCTCCGTAGTCTCAGATGGAGTCAACACTGTGATGGGATGAACAGACCAATTGCTGTTGGCCTTGCTTACTAATTTTTAAGATATCTCCATACTGCCGAGACATCACCAGTTCTATGTCTTGAATTGTTCATGCCTGGAAAATCACCACCCAAATGTTCAGCTCATTATAATGATCATCTGCAATCATTTTCTTTGCCCTTTTCACAATATATAGCTCTCTAAACCCTGTGCCTACTCATTCATTTTACAGCATCTGTGGCTTTACGTCCCTGACTCGGTTCTTCTCATTATATCCTCATTGTACCTGAGATTAATGTCTCAGGTTCTATATGAGTAAAACGTAGGAAGAAGCATTAAAGGAGCCAAAGACATTTTCAGCCTTTGGTGTCGTTTATTTCCGAAGTGCAGCAGAAAGCCAGGGGTTTAGTGGGGAAGGACTGTGCAAGCATTTCCTAGAATAGCTCTTGGCTGCTAAGCCACCCGTGGTCTATCTCTGTTTGGTCCTGAGAGATTTGACTCAGAAGCTCCCTAAGAGTGATATTTTGTCAAGTTTTCTTGTGTTGTTCAGGGCACAGTTCTAAAATTGCTACCATGCTGTAGCATAGTCAGTCAGCCATGTTCAGTGATGTGTCACTCCACGTTACCTGTCCATGTTGTCAACATACAAATGATGAAAAAGAAACACAGTAGCTTCCTTTCTATCCTTTTTCAAAGCTAAGAGTAGACAAAAGCTCATTTGCTCTACACAGTGTCACAGCTCCACACATAATGGTTGGCAATCATGCTCATACTCTGCCATCATTGCAGCTGAGTGTTACATCATGTGAATTACACAGAAATTATCCAAAGTAACAGTCAAAGGCAGAGTAAGCCATAACATGAATGGTTAGTGTTGGATTTTCTATAAACAGGACAACAAAAATTTCAAGTTTCAACTGTTACCTGGTGTAAATTCTCAGTCATCCAGAAAAAGGCAAATAAAGAAAACTTTAAAAAAGGAATGATTAAAAAAGAAACAAGTGGACTTCTATTCTGTAGTTGAAGAGGTTTTGCTTCCCATCCAGGAAGTTTTTTTCTGAGGAAGCGCCTCATGGGAAGTGAAATGTTTTCAGCTACAGGAAAAAAGCCCAGTTGTTTTTTTTAATTTATTATTTATTATTTTGTATTTGCATTTACCACATTTCTTTAGGTCAGCATTCTGTCATAACCTAAAACTTTTGCACTGATGAAAATTATTTTATAGAAGACATTTAGCTCTAGCATTGTGCTTCAAACCCAGATTTTCTCACAAGTAGTTCCAACTAACAATTAACTTTGTTCATGTGTCTATTCCTTACATTTTAACATTAAGCTTTTAGTCTATGCAGTAGTTTTGTATGTGAGTGTGACCAATTTTCCTCCCAAAATGATTCAAAGATGATAATTATATTCAAGCTTTGATCTGAGGTAGCAAGGACAACTTGATTAATTCATTTTTCTGCTAACTATATGTGAAAACGTATAGGAGTTTTGAACAGAGAGCTCAATGCTAAGATTATTCACGTTTTCATTACAACTTTATGTTGGCACATTATCCTCGGGGATGGCAAAATGAGACAATTCTCAGCTTCTTTTGTTCTAATTATACACATGCTTCATGGCATGAAAGACAGAAAGACAGAAACAAAAGTGAGACAAAAGTAAGTTTCTATCAGCAAAATAAAGAAATGCAAAACCTGGCAATGAGCTTCTTTCGTCATTTTGTCCCATTGATGGGTTCCATAGTGATTACCATCCTCCTGATATGTTCACAGTTCAATCTTAGTCTCCGAGAAAGATGGAGGCAGTGATAATCTTTGGTACTCTTTGCAAAAGCAGGGTTCAGAGTGTTCATTTTCTCTTAATCAACCATCTCTGCTTTTGTTAGTGTCCCTCAGTTGTTTTCATAGAACTTAGCCAATTCTCATTAAAACATGCATTGTGCCTCTCCTTTGTCCTGCTATTTGGAATAAGAACCAACTCTAACAAGTGCAAGAAGGCATGCATATTTACAGTATTTATGTGCCGAAAAAAAAAGGCGAGGTGTAATGTGCACACTTAGCCGTTTAGTGAGTTTTGTCCTTCTTGCTCAGCCTTAAGGTTTCCAGAGAGTGATTCATGCTAGTATTTGGCCTTTTCTTAGCCTGCCCCAGATCTTATCACAATCCACTAGACTAATTCTGTATTCAGAAGAATGCACACCCGCAGAGAAAGCGTTCTTCAACTTATTGAAATGCGGTGAGGGCTGTCTTGTCAGTTGTAAAATTGTCTGAAACCAAGACAAAAGCACAGTGGAACTGCTAGCTCATAAATCACTGTGCAACATTCCCTTTGACACATGCTAACTCAACATCCTACTATTATCAGGCTTTTCCAAATATCACTGCACAGATACTGAGCTACTGTGCAGAATCAATGAACTAGTCAAACAACTGAGGATTGAAGAGCTTTGCATGGATGGAATAGCTGATAACAATGCAGCCCCCAGAATGTTGTCCTGGACCTTTCAGTTGTGCGAAAACTCATTTTGCTGCATCTGTGTATAAATATTCAGCAGAGTTAAGCCATATGGCAATTTCTCCACATTCTATATGCCATATCTGTTTTTCCTGTATGACTTTAGCTTGCCAGAAGGATCCCTAAATAAGGTCTGAAAGATCATTGCCGCAGTGTTGGCTGTTTTAAGTAGTTCTGTCAATCAGTAACGTGTTGACAACACTCCCACTGCATGCAATTTTTCAGAGTACACAATAATTTACATGCTGCAGCTGGACGTTCTTGTGCAGGTTACAACGCCGCGCTGGCATAGGGACAGCTCTACATTCTGAAATATAGTGCATACTCTTGTGCTTGCAATTTGGTTAAAATGGTCCCCCCTTGAATAACAAGAATGTACATATCTTAATCTCATTTGATAGCTGTGCCTAGACAGAGTAATCTCTTCCAACATTATGTGCAGCATGAAGCTTATCTCTTTAAAGAGGATGCTTTTTCTTGTTTTACCATGAAACTGCTTCTGACTGAGAGAGCTTCAAAGGGCTTCTTTGTTTCATAATGTGCATGCAGCTCATTCATAGGCTTGATCTTCTTCTTTTTTCCTCCCCCCGTTCTCCTTTTCACATCTTTTTCTGTCCCTTCTCTCCATCTCTTACTTGCTTTATTCCTTTTTTCTCTCCACTGATGTATGAGTCCTTACCATACACAAATTATTGTAAACATTAGGAAAGCATTTACTCCTAACAACTATTGCCAGTTTTTCTGGTTTCTCATGTGGATTACTGATGCAGTTCTTTTCATTCTATTCCAGCTTTACTTTTGCACAGATTTGACTCTTCTTGAGCAAAAAGCCTTTCTAATATGTAGGAATTCTACTATTCCACTCCTTTTGATTTAAGATGATGTGGTCCTGCAGTGTACCTAAATACATGTTTATTGGAGTGTCTCCATTTTCATCAGTCTTTTTCTCTCTGATAATGAAACTGGAATAGTGCAAGGTTGCCTGCTCTATTCTAACATGACACAAGATAGGAGGATAAAGTGAAATCTCATTTTAGTGAAGTCAGAAGAAATTTGATGAGAGGGCTAAAAAGAAGTAAATTAATCCATTCAAACTGTAGTTACACAGAGGACAGAGAGACTTAATTTACAACAAGGTCTGGTCACATTTAAATAGGATTAATTACTTCTTTTTAAGTTTTTTACATACTTGTGTTTCATAGACTGTGTAAAAAATTAAAATGTGAAACAATTTGATGATACGCGTGCTTTCACATTCATTCAACTGAGATGAATAGATCCATACCAATAATTTAGCTTCCCAGGATGTTAAACTTATGCTCGACTTCCATCAGAATGTATCAAAAGAGCTGCACATAAACCTGACTAACCTGAGAAAATAAGCAGTTGTTTGTGTTTTAAAGGAAATTAACAAAATTACTGTCAAATAACCAAAGGCTTTTTGGGGATCATTTTGGTATTTTTAATCGTATTGAATGTAAAATGTTTAGTTTAAAATGTATGTAGTATTCAAATTGTTTAAAAGTAAATGCAGTATAACTTACGGAATCTGTCTTGTCTTTTCAGAGTGTCAATGAGTTTGGCTTAGACATCATTGAAACCCCTGAAGGGGACAAGTGGCCTCAACTCATTGTTCAGCAGAACCTTGATCGGGAGCAAAAAGACACCTTTGTAATGAAGATCAAGGTGGAGGATGGTGGCAGCCCTCCCAAGTCCAGCACTGCTATTCTCCAAGTTACCATCTCAGATGTCAATGACAATCGTCCTATCTTCAAGGACAGTGAGCTGGAGGTCTCCGTGCCAGAGAATGCTCCAATGGGGACATCAGTTGCTCAGCTTCATGCCACAGATGCAGACTTGGGTTCCAACGCGCAAATTCACTTTGCTTTCAGCAACCAGGTCTCTTCCTCAACCAAACGCCACTTTGCCATCAACAGTTCTACTGGGCTGATCACTGTGAAGCAACCGTTGGACAGGGAGGTAACTCCTGTTCATAAACTCATCGTCCTTGCGAGCGATGGCAGCTCAACCCCATCTAGAGCTACAGTGGTTGTTAATGTCACCGATGTCAATGACAATGTGCCCTCCATAGACACTCGCTACATAATCAACCTGGTAAATGGGACTGTTCTGCTGTCTGAAAATGCACCCCTCAACACCAAAATAGCCCTTATTACTGTTACTGACAAGGATGCAGATCTATATGGCAAAGTGGCTTGCTACACCGACCATGATGTTCCTTTCCGGTTAAAGCCAGTTTTCAATGATCAGTTCTTGCTAGAGACAGCTGCTCCTCTTGATTATGAGACAACCCGAGAATATGCTATTAAGATAGTGGCCTCGGATAGAGGGACACCTCCTTTGAACACTTCAGCTATGGTTCTAATTAAAATCAAGGATGAGAATGACAATGCACCCATCTTTTCCCAGCCTGAAATTCAGCTTTCTATACCAGAGAACAATGACCCCTCAACACAGTTAATAAAAATCAGTGCCACAGATGCGGATAGTGGACATAATGCTGAAATTATTTATACTCTTGGCCCTGATGCACCTGATGGGTTTAACATAGACAGACAGTCAGGAATTCTCTCTGTTGGGAAGCGACTAGACAGAGAGAAACAAGAGAGGTACTCATTCACTGTCATCGCAAGAGACAATGGTTCAACCCCCTTACAGAGTAATGTCACTGTTAGGCTAATTGTCCAGGACCTTAATGACAACAGCCCAGCTTTCACGCACCCTGAGTACAACTTCTATGTGCCTGAGAACCTGCCTCTCTATGGAACTGTTGGCTTAATCACAGTGACTGATTCAGATGCAGGAGATAATGCTGTTATAACCCTGTCCATTTTAAATGGGAAAGATAATTTCATCATTGACCCACAAACTGGTGTGATTAAACCAAACATCACTTTTGACAGGGAGCAGCAAAGCTCCTACACATTTATGGTCAAAGCAATTGATGGAGGGCAGCCTCCCAGCACTTCTTATGCCAAGGTCACTATTAATGTAGTGGATGTGAATGACAATCGCCCTGTGTTTGTCATCCCTTCCTCCAATTACTCATATGACCTAGTCCGGACCACCGCCACACCTGGTTCTGTTGTCACCAGAGTGTTTGCCATTGACAATGACACAGGTATGAACGCTGAGCTGCATTACAGTATTATCAGCAGCATCATCATAACATCTAGGGTCTCTCCTCGAGGTCTCTTTTCCATTGACAAAACAACAGGTAACATAACGCTGCAAGAGAAAATAGTATTCGCTGATCAGGGACTGCATAGGCTGGTAGTCAAGGTCAAAGATTTAGGCCAGCCTGAGTCATTACACGCTATCACTCTTGTTCACTTGTTTGTCAATGACACTGTGTCAAATGCTACCTTTATCCAAGAGCAGCTGCGGAAAAGTATGGAAACACCATTGGATCGTAATATAGGGAACAATGACGTAACACCTCAAGCTAATGGATATGTAATTGTTGTGATAGCTATCATAGCAGGGACCATGACTGTCATCTTGGTGATATTTGTTACTGCCTTGGTGCGCTGCCGGCAGACACCCAGACATAAAGTAGTTCAGAAGGGCAAGCAGAGTGGAGAGTGGGTGTCACCCAATCAAGAAAATCGTCAGATCAAAAAGAAGAAGAAGCGAAAGAAGCGATCTCCCAAGAGCCTTCTCCTGAACTTTGTGACCATAGATGAGTCAAAGCCTGAAGACCCCACGCATGAGCATGTTAATGGTACACTGGATCTCCCTGTGGAGCTGGAGGAGCAAACCATGGGAAAGTACAATTGGGCGACCACACCCACGACCTTCAAACCCGACAGCCCAGATTTAGCCAAGCATTACAAGTCTGCGTCCCCTCAGCCTACATTTCAAATCAAACCAGAAACTCCTGTGGCCCCTAAGAAACACCACGTGATCCAGGAGCTCCCCTTGGACAACACATTTGTGGTGGGCTGTGACTCACTCTCCAAGTGTTCATCGACTAGCTCCGACCCGTACAGTGTCTCAGAGTGCGGCTGTCAGGGGGGATTCAAGACTGCGGGGCAAATCACCACCCGGCAGGTAATTCATGACTTCCTTTTTAAACCCACCCACACTAGTCCCCACTCACACTCCCATTGCTGTTCCCTGGTAGATGATGTAAAAGAGGGGAGGTGGAGGCATGAAGAGAGGGGAATTTCTCACACAAACCATGACCGTGTCTACATGAATGTCATTTGCACTTAAAAATGGGAATACAAAATGGGAATGATACATAGTTTGTCACAATTATTAGTCCAGACTTTTCAGTAGCTGTTAATTCTCATATTCACCGTACTTTATGGGCAGCCATAACTTCAATGCCAAAATACATTTGCAGGTTAATTTGATATTCATAAGCTTCAGTAATAACAGGAATAATGATGCCTAGCTATTCTTACCTCAGCTGTGAATAGTTGGTGGCAATAGCTTGATTTAGAGGGTTGTATGAAAGGGGACTGTGATTGAACTCTACAGATGAATTTGAGGTCAAAGGGAAATGAGGCTGTGTATATCTGGCAGATATGTTTAACAACGCATATAAAAAGAATTAAAGACTACTCATTTCATCAGGTATTCATTGAGCCATAAAGTGTGAAACAAATAACAAAAAAACACACACAAAAAAAGCTGTTGGTGTGCTAAAATGGCTTGATAAATAACCAGACCCTTTTTTTGGCTTCTGTCCTTAAACTAGTGTCTTAAAATGTGCCTGAGAGGCTGTGAGAAAGTGAGGCTCATTTGAATACCAAGGTGCAGCAAAGGGCTTATGATTCCCTAAAAGATACTTGCCAAATGCGAAGTGCCCCAATAAATAAAAGCTGGCAAGGGAAATAAATGTAAATCAGATGTGAGTAGAGGTGGCCTTACTCAGTCCTGACAGCCCAAGCTCAGTGCTGTTTGGAAGACTGAGTACTGCTTGGGACAGGGGAGGGGGTCACAAGGATCAAGGTGATGCAGAGCCTTGAGACCAATATACTTAAACACCAAGGGAGCAATAGTCCATAAAAAGCCTGCCAGGCCAACTCTGTACTAAGCCCATAAATGTTCTCCTTTAATGACCCCAATTATTGTTATAAATGGCATATGTAGATACATTCTTTGCATTCCTTAAATTGGCTGATCTAGAGTTTGACTAATCTTTCTCACTTTAACGTGTTTTAGTGAGTGTTTGATGCTGAAAAATATTAATTGTTGTATCTCAAATATATAACTATGTATCTGACCTGCTGTTAGCACAGTTGAATTAAACAGGGCTGACTGAGCACAGGGAAGCATTTTATTCATATTGGCATAGGGATTGCCTTGGTTTTACCTCAAACATCAAGTCAATTTAATTGTTTTTTTTCAACCATTTCTTTAGGAGTTCTTTCAGATTTGTTTGTTGTCTTGTTGCAATGGTTTTTGTTTCTGTTCTAGTTTTGATCATAATTATTATAACTGCCACTCATCCATTTCTGGGTCAATTTCATGATATTGCATCAATAATGTATTTATAATTTCATTTATTTCACAAGGTGCATTCCTTTGTTTGTGTCTACAACCTCATATTGCTCAATGTTTTCCACATTTCTGGTTGTATTATGCCTTTTTTTACTCACAGTATTTTTCTGTGTGACACAGAGCAAGCATTCCTCATAACATAGTTGTTGTAAATGACTGTTGATCCTGTAAAGTACAGTACTTAGGCTAATTTACGAAGACACCCACACAGAGCTGATCGTCATTTCTCTCATCCACCTTTTATTTGAAACCCTAGTTAAAAGCTATGCCCTGCCATGCTGCATCATACATAAGCCTACCACATGCCCCTGGTACTGAAGATTTAATCCATAATGTGTTTATACGACACACTGTCAAGTTGTCAGGATGATTTTCCCCTTCTTACGTGTAATGACTTCCAGAGAAGATGCAGAAATATTCAGTTTGTGTTCAACAATTCTGAATTATTATCCCTTGCGAATTTAATGCATCACAGATTTAAATTGATTTTCACTTATGGTGCTGATCAGAGTGGAGTATTTTTGTGCAGATAATTTAAAAATCTATGAATATTTGATTAGTAAACATTCTTCCAAATCTTCAGGCTATGTTTATATCTCATTATTTCTAAGGTATATTTATTCACGCATCTAACTGAAGACAGGTTTCATGTGTACAATCTTCTCATATTTTGATGTCAGCAATTGAAAACAATAATAAAAAGTATTCTCAGTGGATATACTTACCAACAGCCATCTTTGGTGATGTTACACTGACAGCATATCTAATTTTTGTGTTGCCTTAAGCAAATGACAAGTGATTCCTCCCACTTTAGACATTACATTTCCCACCAGTTTAAAGTGTGCTTATTTAAAGCCTGTGTCACAGAAAAAAATAGCATGAAGCTTTGCCCGATGAGAATCAGTGGTTGCAAAGGTTAATTAAATGTACTAAAGGGTTAATCACTTGTAATACAGTATGATTAAAATCACCGTAATTGGTTTGCGAATGAGGCTGATAAGGAATACAGGGGAAAAAAGGCAGCCGTTCTTTAAGATTATCAGGAATGCCACAAACTATCCTTGGGCAATTCATGCTCGAGTGATGTGAGGTAGATGACCAGCAGCCCTGTTTGTTCGGGCCCAATTACAACTTCATCTTGCTTTGATTTAATCTTTGTGCTTTCTTAGAAAAAATAAAACCCTCTATTTTCTAAGTCTTAAGAAGAATACTTGAAAACAGCTCTTCTTCAAAAGATGTGGTTCTTGCTTTATTAGATGAGGCAAAAAGAATGCTCAAGCACTCTGGAGTTTGTCAAGATGATCTGAAGTGCTGTTCTTAAAACCAAAGCGGCATTTGTTCTTTAAGCACCAGGCATTCTGTCTTTCTTCAGTGCAACCTTATTGCCAGAACTCCAAAAGCAAAGATCATAGGCAAGTTGTTAAGTTTTTCCCTTTTTCCTTCATCAAAGTGACAGACAATGCCTTAGTAACTTTGTAGTGATCTGCCATGCACCTAATGCCAGTGAAAATATCTCACAGACAAAAATCCCACCCATGGAATACCAATCAAGGGGGAACACAGGAGGAGATAATTATGGTTGAAGGTCACCAAAATGTTTTCAGGGACTTTACAGATGTAGCTGATAAGAAGTAAAGCTTATAAAAATACTTCAGAGACTCCAGATTTGTGCCACCATATGGCTTCATTATACAGCAAGAAAAGTATTTGCAAATGCCAGCTTCCCTTTTCCCTCCCTTCTCTTCACAAGTCTCATCATTTTCTTTTAACCCCTACACCCTTTGATATTAGAGGTCAATCTGCCTCCAGTGATGAGGAACTCTTGTTAGAGCATGTGCGTTTGAGGGAGACGGATCAAATAACTTCTCGAGTGACTTCAGACATCACACTTACAGGGAAAAAAAGGGTTAATGAATTCCTTTGTTGAAAGCTTGCTGTTTTATAAGTCGAACCTCCTGTGACAAAATGCAAAATAATGTTTAGATAGAATTGTTTAGTATCACGTATGAATAAATTACACTTTGATTAAATACTCCTTAGATTAATAGGGACAATGTTTTGCTTTATTTGGATATGAATTTCTGTGATTATTATTTTTTGTAATTAGATTTTAAAAGTGTTACAGAACTAGGTCAGTCATGAATTTCTCCATTTCATCAAGGCATGAGACCGTACCATAACTAGGAGAAAAAAATACCACAAATTCTTAATATTAAAACAAAAATTAAAGCAAATAAAAAATAAAAGCATAATAACTATGATTAATATTATTATGTATTGCTATAATAATATTACTAATAATGTAGTCTTAATATTACGTAATATACTAGAACTACAAACAGTTATCATTGGGATCCAAGCCCCTTATTTACCTATTTAACATTTGACCCCGGCCCCCATTTTCCTCAGAAATCTGTCAAAACACCGGCTTGTAATCTCAAAAGTCATTACCTTGATGCCTACTTGTGTCCCCAGTCTCTTAAATTATGCCATATTATATGTTCTCATACTGTATGTAGTATACATTGCTATCATAATATTAATAATAATGTAGATGTAATAACTATCTAAATATTGTATATGCATTTTAAATTTGATGCACAGACATAAACAAAATAATGAGAGAACATGAGTGAATGTGTTGACAAATGTCAGACATCCCATGTTTTTTGATACAGATGTTAATTTTGTGTCATCTATTTAAATTCAAAATTTTAGTTTATCTACATGTACTGAGATTAAATTCAAAATCAATATGAAATAAAACAGCAGAAAAAAAGGCAAAAGGTATTTTAATTTTTAAAACAGGTGTACAAAAAGGTAGAATAATTGAACAAATAAAGAGACTAAACATCAGGTAAATTTAGCTATAGTTCTGAAGTAAATGTGCTAACTTATTCCTTCTAAGTCATTTTGTTCTTTGTAAAGTAAGTTGGAAGCCTAACAAAGTCATGTTAGCTAGTTAATTAGCAGTTAATTAGCCAAGCCTGCAGTCAGGTTCTTGTTTCACTGATATTTATGGTAAATCTCGTAGTTTATAGCTATTTAAACACGTTTTTACTTTAATAGAGAGATGGATGACACATCTTTGTTAAACAATCCATGAATGATGGTCTTTTTGATAACAAAAATATTTTCAAACAGTTAACCTAAGTTTGGTAGAATTTCCATTATCCCATTGTCATACACAGCTGACTGACAGCATGCACCAACATGCACCACAAATGACCAGAAAAACTCCAAACTCATACTTTTCCATGGTTAAGTGTGAAAATATTGCGAAGAACAGAAATTATCTCAACTTTTGAATCTATTAGATATTGGCATCATGTTCTAGAAATTGACCGTTTTTCCTTGTCTTGTTATCATTATTATCTTTTGTTGATTTTTTATTTCGTGTTTCTATTTCTGTTGAGCCATTGCGTCTGCAGTCACAACCTAATGTAAGCCCTTTCAGATCAGATTGATTATCCCTGTTTCAGGTACTTGCAGATGTGCTGCTAACTGTCTGAGGAACAGCAAAATGTTATCTTCTGTACATATCAGAGGACCCAACTGGCAAGGGTCCGAATGAAAGAGTGGGCCTAAATTGATTCAAATGGTTGTTTTTTAGGGGAAATGAGGAGTGCTGCACTAGTGTGGTGGGAGACAAAAAATGGCAAATTGGGAGTCATAATTGGATGAGATTGCATGCTCTGATAAGTACAGGAAAATACACAAACTTGTGACACCTGGGGCATTCTTCAAGGAAACCTGACATGATACCGACTTGATTGCCAGCAGTTCCTTGAAGAATGTTTTTTTTACATATATATTTACACTGTTTTCAAAAATGTTTTTATTTTTGTTCAGTGTCAATTTAGCCTCGCACCAATAAGGCTACAGCTCAGGTTGCTCAGAGCTCATTGATATTGTAACCACAATCTCCCTATATCTGTCTGTCTCTCTATATTTCAGGAGATGGCACTGAACCCACCACACTATGGCACACTCTGTGGCACAGGTACAGCTCGCTCCCACAGGATTAAAATCAATCTCTAGCTCCCACTTCCTAAAGAGAGAGAAAAAGAGAGAAAAGAGAGAGGGCAAAGAAAGAGAAAAGATGGAAGAACTGAAGAGGTGAAACAAGTACTTTACTGTCTCTACAGCCTCAAACTGCACCTCTTCATTCAATTGAGTGCATAAGATGAATTTGAAGAGGGATGGGTGGGTGGGTGGGGCGTCTCAGAAAAGAAGACACGCTTCGTGTTGATGTCTGAAACTTGACAAAGCTCCTCTTGTGAATCTGTTGGATGTCTAAAATGCTTTACTGAGTCCTATGCTACATTTTACCTGTTTCCTTGAGGAGGATTTGCCCCAAACCCCCCAAGAAAATGTCCCAGTCGAACTCCCAAACTGTAAAATAGGTGTCAAATACAGTCAGTAGAGCTGTAAAGTATGTTTATATGTATGTATGTATATCTATCACAAACTTGATGGTGTTTATATTTATTGACTGCTTTTTTTTGCCTTGTTTTAAAAACTGCCTGGTGGCCATTTTATTTTCTTACCTTCTATGTTTTATATTGTTAATTACTTACAATGTATTTATGCTGCAACGCCTTCCACCTGTAGGCTTACACTGCTCACAATTTGTTACCCTTTGCCTCTTTCTGTTCCACTTTTGATGCCAATGATAGCATTGTGAGTGACGAGTAAAAGAACTGCACTCAGCCCCTCAACACAACCACAACAATAATGCTTTTTTTCATGTGTGTATGTGTGTGCTAAAGATCACCAAGCTGTTATTACACAGGAAGAAATGGTAGGACAAGTTTAATACTTTGAGCTAAGCCACAATCACAAGGGACTAACTGCTCGGGTCATAATCAAAAGCTGTTTATGTAGGGCAGATTCAAAGCGTGCTAAGCCTAACCTTTTGTGTGTCGCTTTCTGTTCCTAAATCAGAAGTGATTTACCCACGAGATCTACATTTAAATGACTCCAGATGGTTAAAAAAGGAATAATAATAATAATCCTCAAGCACTGGTTGAGTTGATAGTGAACAAAAAGGACTCCGACATTTTCCTGAAAATGTAACCCAGGATTTACTTTAAAAACAGCAATAAAATTTACACGTGACAGCATCACAAAGATCACTGGGCCCCTTTTATGGAGCACAATTTCACTCAAATTTTTCTTTACATATAGGATCATCATGTTCTAAAATCAGTTTTTCCTACCGTTATCAAACATATCTGGCTTGATGGGTTAGCGGCATGATTGTTCAATATTCCTGTTAAATGGTGAGCTAAAAATTTATTCAATAGGTTAAGGCCTAACAGGCACTGTCAGTACATGCATATGGCCATAGAATTAGAGACGTTATTATAGACATAGCCTGTGTATTCATTCAGAAATGTACAGACGAAGTGAACCAGAGGCTGTTTCCCCTTCTGTGAGAGACTGTTTATAGGTAAATCAAATTACTGCATGGAACAGCAGCCCTTTTGATTTTGTTCCAGTCTAAATTTGTCATGGTTGTACAGACTATGTCTATTTTAAAGCTTTTAATTTTATGTACTCTTGCCTCTTCGTGAGGCAGGTTGTTATTATTTAAAGAAAGTATATTTGTGCAATTATGGTATCAAATGTATTCACTACTGCGTAGGAGCCACAATATAAAATACACACAGCAACTTAGAACTGTGTAATAATTAGATTTACCTGATCTTTGGGGGAAAGGGAAAAAAATACATTGGGAAAGCTTTTTGTCTTTGTAAGGGAGACAGGAAACCTCACTTTTATTCAATGTGAAGTACAATATGCACCTTACATGATCTTTGTAATTGACTTTTATTTGCCAGTGTGGAGAAAATTGTAAATGTTTTGTTTATGTATGTGTGAGCTTCTGAAATTTATTAAAGTCTTTTTGCATTGTACTGAATATTTTTGATGACTCTTCTTACCCACTGTTCTTGGCATTTAATATTAGTGTCAGTTGTTTGCACATTACAGCTCCTGCGTCTGCTTGGCACAAACTGTCAGACTAAAATTAAGGAGAAAATATGCCTGGAAATAATCTGTTGTCAGACAGGTTGTGGCCTTTAGAAGTAAATGTAGCTGCGCTGGTTTGGACACCATTAATGGGTGCTATATACAGTAAGTGCAGACAATTAACTGGCTCATTTCAGCCACAGAAAAACACCCATACATTCCATCTCCATTTTTGCAACAGTATGGTTATGGTATTGAATCAGAGCAGGAAATGAATGAAGTGTTAGATATACATCACTAATTAGGAACAGATTACAGATAAAAAGTTATGTAAATGTGGTGAGAATGCATCCTTTGAAGTGCACAGTCCAAAAACAGCAGAACAGAATCTGTTTCAGATCAACATTTTCCGTTTTATTGTTTTTCCCCTTCTATGTTAGCTCGTAATGATCATTTGATAATGATAGCTTTCCTATTACAATTGCACACAAATCCAGAGCTTTATACATCTGAGCGAGATTGATATGAGAAGGTACAACAACCAGCCCTCAGACATTCTGTTATACGGTCTTTATGTAGATTTGATCCAAAAATACAGACTTGAAAGGCATAAAACAAAGCCTGACAACAGAAAATGTTTAATTGCTTATCAAAGTTGCTTTGGATTTCTCAACTGAGAGAGAACTAATCAGTCCCCTCGGGAAAAGTGTCCTTGGTGATTTGAGAAAATGGTGCATACGCAAGGAGAGCGTTCTGGTAGTGTTTAAATGTCATATTTCTATTAATAGATGAATGTTAACCTGTTAAATGCATCACGGTTACTCACAACTGGAGATCCAAGAGGGTTATTGCTCAAGGTAGTATTGTCTGTTTAAGCAGGGATATTAAGGTTGTATTTCTTTTGCATTATGCATACTTAGGTAATGAAATTTAAATGAGCTTCAAAATATGAAAAACACTCATGACACCACATCAATAAGTCTTAACTTTTGTGTACAAATATTAAGGTAACAGCTTTGATTGTTTGAAGTGGGATTTTTTTTGGAAACGTTCTGAATGATTACAGATGGGAAGAATAGAGTTCAATTCTGACTAGAATGATGAGGTAATGGCTAAATCAAGTGGGGTCAAGACCAGCGTGGATTGCTGCTATCTTGATACAACTCCAAATTCCAAATGGCTCATACAAACGTTGTTTTTTTTACATTGCCATCAATTTCACATTACACAATTAATCTGACAGAAAAATCATATTTCTGCTGGAGGTGCTACAGTTTGCTGCTGTTGCCAACATTTGCATTTGCTAACAACTGTTAAATACTATGTAATTAACCATGTAATATAAAATGAAGGGTAACATAAAGGTTGCAGAATAGGAGCTTTTGTAAAACAGTTTCGTGAAATAGTGGCAAAAACCTCTCTTTAAGCTTCCTCTGACCGTAAACAAATCTCTACTCAAACCAGCCACATCCTGCTTAGAGCTTTCAGAAGTGAAGCGAGCTTCATGGAACCATAAGAGGTGTGGAGCACAATTCAGCTGTGTGGACGTGCAGCTCTACACATTAGGTGTGTAACGGACGTCATTTCGTTTTTAAAACATGTCAAATTAACTCAGTTTAGCAATTATTTTATTGGGTAACTTATTCTTAAAATAACCTTAAAAAATCTAAACTATTACTGCAGGCTGGTAAAGAATAACTTTCTTATATGCGTTGGAAAAAAAAGTTGATGAAGAAAAAAGGTGTTCTTGAAAGCAAAAAAACTCCTTTTAACGCTTCAGTTTTCTTAGAAATTTGTGAATCGTCTTGGTGATTTCATTATTTTAAGATGACTTTTTAAACACTTTTTTTTTTTTTTTTTTACTGGAGACATATTTTGGTGAAAACACCACTTTTTTAAGTTTCTTTGTTGACATATTGATTCATGATTTATGAGGACACATTATTCAATTTCATCTAACAGACCAAGAGGGCCGTTCGATGTGGTGAATTTGATTACATATAATGCAATGATACCTCTGGAGTGCATACAGACGAACACACAGACGTTTACACAGAAACACATGTATCCAGTTATTCTGCTGTGACGGTAAGACCATCCATATGGTCTTTAATAGCATTTTTTTCCTAATTTTCCTGTTTTTCTTTCTTTCCTATTTATACATTGAGTGTAGGGGACTTAGTTTCTGTATGTAAACTGTTTGACAGACTAAGTAGTAATCAAGCAGGCATGTTTATAATTAGTTAAGAATAATGACCCTTAAGATTAATCAGAAATCACATGTGAGGTTTGTTATTTCAGCTGGCCCAGTGACTTTCCTCAACCTTGAGAATGCAATCAGTGCAATCAGTACTCACTGTTATCAGTTCCCTGCCTGAAACATAAAACTAGAACATATCCGTTATTAATGTAGCTAACATTGCTGCTGAAATGGCCGGGAAAAAAAAAAGTGTTTGTTACATTGATTTTACAAGTCTCTTTCATTCTCCTCTGAGATTCCTGTTGTCTGCTGCAGGTGGGATAGAGTGACAATTCAAGATTTCAGATTGTTTGACCTAAATGATTACTGCATTTGCCGTTTCAACTGATCTTTTAAAAGCAACGTGTATTTAGTGGGATCAGCAGCACTGCAGATATTTTATATTACTAAACCAGAGTTGAAGCAGCAGTTGTGACAGTTTGTATATATTTCTTTTCTTCTTTCTGCTTGCCTTGTAAAATTGATCAAAGCAGTTTTGGCAGCCACTCATGCTTTCATACACTTAGATGGCAATGTGTGTGCTTATTGGTGACTTTGGGTGCCTTAAACGTGAACTTTGTACTTTGTGGTTCTGCAGCTCTCTTGAGAACACACCTCTCTTTTTTCACTTTGTTAATTCAAACACTATAAATTGCCTAAAATCCAAACCATTTAATATCATGGGTGTCTACGGGAAGGTGAAAGTCAATTTACCAAGCAGCAAGCATGTTCAGGTTCTGATGTGAAGTTGTCCTGAAGCAATACTGGCTGTCTAAGCAGAAGCTGTTTATGCATGAACTGTGCAGTGGTGCAGGAAACAAGAAGATGCTGTTTTTCTGTTGCACTCCAAGGCAACACTCCACACAATTACTGCCAAATCTTTGCCAAACTGAATAATTCAATCATAGCCCATGTATAGGGTTAGATATATTTTTTTTGTTTGTTTGTTTGTTTGTTATTTTATTTTATTTTATTTTTTTTTTTTTTTTCGGGAGGGCATTTTTGCAAGAATCAAATCTGTGTGGAAGCCCACCCAGCGGTTCTGTCTGAGACATCGAGTACAGTTGTACAGCCCGGAGATTGTTTTCATAGAAAACAATTCTGTTGATTAAACAAGGTGTGACTATGGAGCGGGGATCTGAAGAACATCGATTGCTTGTACAATTGTTTGTTCCTTGTTAAAAGTATGATCTAAAACTGTGGCTGCAGTGTGCAAGGAGTGGTTTGCTGCTGGTTTGCTGACCCGCCAATGTAGTTTCTTAACTATTCTGAGAAATCCATCCTGATCTGATGTGCATGGTTAAGATTAAAAAAAAAATAGCAGTTTGACATACTGATGGAATTGTGTGGCTATGTCAGAGCTTCTATATTTTATTGTATGTGTGTTAATGCAACTGTTTTAGTCGGGTTGACCGAGCTTTAAAAACATTCTCTGGTGATATGCCCATCCCTTCACCCTTGCCCCCCCACCCCCCTCCTTTGGGATAATTACATGCTTTAGGCTTTAGTTTTACCCATGTACTTTTAACTGTAATCCTGGTAAACACAAAGACAAAGATAAAGCAAAATCTGACCAAGCTTTCTTTTTGCATCTGGGTTTTGTTTTTTGTTTTTTTGGTACAAGCAAATTCATTTTTGAATTTCTTCCCTCTGTACACACTCACTAAAGCTTGTAGTCAGAAACCTGTGCAGCATTCTAGATTGCAGTTTGAGCAAATCAGTGCAAATTTTCATCACCTTATCCCTCTGAGGTTTATTGCTTAACAATATGAGAGCTGCCAAAGGTGTGTAGAGCAGACTCTTCTCTGAAGTGTAACTGAGCTGGATGACTGAAAAAAAGCATGTATTTCAACATTAACCACATATTGCAAACCAGTCCTGGAAACAATGTTTTAGCCCAAAGAAAAAAAATCTACTGTTGACAGATTCATGATGAGATGCAGTTGCTTGTTTGCAAGCTGAAGGAAGCTAGACTTAAAGACAAGGCAGCGACTTAAAGACATAGTCCAAGGAGGGCTACGTCTGTGTCCTCCTTAATCCGGGTAATCCTTGCTCAGAATTCTTGATTTGCCTTTGTAAAAGAGATTGGGAGATGATAAGATGCTCGTCCGCCTCCTTAGAATAGTTGATAATCTGGTTTGAACAGAGGACTCAGGGGGTATTTAGCCAGCCTTAACATTTGCCCAAGCAGATGGCGCTGACGGAGGAAGGCACAACCTTAGCCTCCAAACTCCGCCTTCTCCGCATGGGCCACTTCTGGGGAGAGAAAAAAAAGAACAGAGGGATGATAATCAATGTTGTTTATTTTGCTGCTTGACTCTTTAAGTACTTTCAGTCAGATTATAAGCTTTTGTAGGGGATAATCAGAAGAATGCAGACAATTGCCTTTTTGTGAATCCCAACAAAATTCCCCTGTGAATGCATAAAGATAACAATTTAATGGAGATGCCAGTGCCTAATTCCTGATTAGTCCCTATGCAAACATTGTTAAAATTAACTGGACACTGTACTAATCGTTGTATTTACACACTTGATTTTTTGGTGAAGTCATGTCTAATTGTAGAAAAAACACCCAACAAGTCATTTATTCATCAATACTTGTGAGTGAAAATAGTTGTTCTCATTTGACCTGTAAAAACTATTGTTGATAATAAAATTAACAGCTGTGATTATGTTATCATATGTGTCTGTTTAACAGGCACCTTTTAAATGTAATAATGTGATTCAGTTTCCTTTGGTGCATTGTTTTTAAAAAGCAATATATTTGATAACATCCATGGAATCTGGAATGACTGCTTATAACCTTTTTTCCATTGGTTTCCTGAGCCTACCTCTCTAACTTAATGCCTCCGGCAATCTTCTCAGCTCGGACTGGACACCTGCAGCAAAAAGCATTTGAACAAATGAGATCAGCCCATTGACTAATTAGAGCTGCGCACAGCACAAGTGAGCTAACTGGGAAGATTTGCATGGACCAAAGAGCTGTTTAACCAAAACATTTGATTTATCCAATTTTCTTTCTTTTTTTTATCGTTGTCCCTGTGTTAACAGGATGTTGCACATAGCTGTCAGGCTCAGTCTGGGTTAGACACAGAAAAGACAAACAATGGGCACAAATGCTTCACACTAAACCATGTACACAGTGGAAAGTTAATCTGCACATACCCAGTGACGTGCGGATTTTCTTTCTTTGCTCTCCATCCACAAAGACAAAATCAGAAGGACACTGTTAAATGATCATTTGACATGAATGATTGAACTGAAAGTTACAGGTTGGAGCTGCTACTAACACCATTGACGAAAACTTTTGAGTTTCTTTCAAAGATTTATAATTATTGCTTTGTATTTCTCTCATCATTCAAGAGTTCTCCTACAGCATATACAGTATATGCTTAAAAGCTGATGTCAGCAAGGAGGCATGCACCAAGCCATTAACAGAATTTCAAATGGTGAACCACACAAAGCTAATGTTGTCCTTGGTAATACACTTTGTGCAGCTCAGTCTAATACCTTGGACCATTATAAAGACACTGATGTATCTAGAGGTAAAAACAAAAGCAAACACCACTATTCATTGTTCTAGATTAATATTTTTATCCAAACATCTGTTTGCTTTAAAAGGCAGTTGTTAATATTGTGAAATTTACAGACACAATGCTAAGCACCATCTTCCACCAGTAAAAATGGAGCTGGCTGGAGCTTAAAACATGAAAGGATAATAGAATCAAGGATATTTTGAAGAGTCTTCGTAAATAATGCTTGTGATATTCACCAATGGTCATAAAGAATTTACGTGCATGCAGTCTTCAAAAAGAGCAGCAACTCATTTTCAAGATCAGTCACTATTACACGTCTTTCGGATGGTTTTCAATGGCAGAGCTTTATGTTGCTTGAATAGCGGGACAGTCATTGTGAAATGATATGACTTCACATCTACATTTCTCACACATCCTTTGAAATACAGTTTCTTTCTTTCCTCTCCTCATGCAGACCAGGATTTCAGCACGTTCTCGTGGAGAGTTGTGAAATAGTCACAAACGGATAACTTTTTATTTATGCAAGTGAGCATCTTTTTTCATTTTCCTTCTGTGCAATCCAGAGTAATGATCTGTGTGTCCAGACTGTACCAATGAGGCAAAAATTATAAAATAGTATCAATTTTAATAAAAAAGGGGAAAATATAATTTAAAGTAACATTACTTTAAACATGGGTAGATAAAATGGAAACTGAAATTGAATTCAAAATTTTAACAGGTTTGTGTGAAGCACCATCCTCCAATTTCTGAGCTCAGACTTTGTTGTGTCTCAAATCTGATGCAACATTCATTTATGAAAATTTTATAGAATGTGACGATGCATAGTCCTTTCATGTGATTTTCTCTTGCATGGTAGCAAAAGGAAAAATCAACACAAAAAAATCAAAATAAGGACTTATGTTAGTTAAGTGAATATTTCACATTTTGCACTGGAAGTGGGTTGTAGACTCAAAACAACAGTTCACATCCTTTCATGGGGGGTTTTGTGAAAAAGGTTTTGCACAATAATATATTACGTGTTGTAGATAGCTCTAACACAATGTGGCGAAATTGAGTTTAATTTTGATGGCTTGACAAGCTAATGGCTAGTTTGATCAGGCATTAAACCAAAATAGATTGGAAAAAATGACAGCCATGTAAAAGTTTATAAAATAGCGTTTTTAAATTACTATGACATTCAAAATATTGGAATTATCTCTTTAATGGGCGCAAAAGCAAAAAATAATTTACAGGTAGTACTCAATTCACAATTTTGTATAATAGAATGATATAGCTTTTGATGTTTATCTTGCTAACAAAACCAAGCAAGAGTTGAGCAACTTTTATAATCTTTGGTCCAAAGTATTCACCTTCACTGAATGCAACAACTTTTTAGTTCACTTCAGATGGTTTTCTGCTTTTTCTAGGTCCAGAATTCTAATACATATTTCCCACAAAAAAAGAGAAATTGTCATGAGAATTGTACATATATATATTATAACCTGTGTGTCACTATATAGACAGGTGGTGCTGGGTGAAGCACATGTTTTTAAACCCAGAGGTAATGGACAACACTTCACTGACTTCAGTGAATTGTGCCGACCTTATTGTATTGTGTGGATGATTGCGTTATGCTCCCTCAGATAATGACTGTGCCCTAGATTGACTTTGAGGCAGTGACCTGAAATAAGGCACACAAGTGAAATCCGAGTCTGGATGAACCTGGAAGTGATTAAGGTCACCCAGACACACCACATTTGTTTGACCCCCCCACCACAGACTGATAGCGACTGATATCAGCCAGTGTCTGCAAAAATTCTATAAAAGTATTTTAAAGGAATCCTCCTCGATGCTAACAGTGAGCATTTATAACATGTTTAGGAAAAGTGTCAAGATGATTAAATGCACCCTTATACCGCAAAAACAGAGATCCGATTTTTTCTTCTTTATTATCCAAAGGCAAAAAAACATGTGACTTCCTCCTTACGTGGCATAAGCTTTTAGATTATAGTAACCAATAAAGCTCAGCTTAATATGTAGTCTTTTTTCCCCTTTATTGTTTTTTTTTCTTTTTGTAAAGTCCCCTTTATTTATGGATTGCCAGCTCAAAACAAAAAGTCAATTTAGTGCACTTTAAGCATAAGAGACACTTCAGTATTTGTTTTAGACTGGACAACAATATGATATTGAGTATAATCAATGAATGGGGCACAGTCTGCTGCTCGTGTGTCCAATATTGCAATGTACGTATGAGCCGAGAATGCTGAGTGCACAAAGAAAAAGGTCACAAATAGTTCAAAGGCATGTATCAGTAGAGGTGCACAATACAGCAAGTCACTGCAATATAAAAAAAAAATCTATCCAAATACCTTACCATGTACTAGACACCTATCTATCAGGCGATTCAAGAGAACAAATGATGCAACATGGAGTCCTGGATTTGTCTCAAATTAAGTTTCATTTAGCTCCTTGTTGCATTATTTATCATCGTGACTGAAGAGGCTGAGTTTTGCAGTCCAAATCTCAGTGACACGATGCATACATGTCTTAATGCTTGAGGGGAAACAGGGATAACATGAGATCATGTCTGCCTCTTGAGGGTGGCATGCCGGTGAGTTTCAGGCTTGTTTTTGTGCGTGCCCTACTCTGCTGGGGATCAGTACACAGCTTCTGTGAGCAGCCCTGATGCTCAGATAAAAAATTCTCCTCCTCTGGTGTGTATGTAAATCAGGATGGGGGAATATAATGAAATAATGAAGTGTGCCTCTGCCTTTTTTTCCAAGAGAGACCGCCTGGGAACCTCTATTTTTAGACACAACAAAGAGATTGCCAGGGGTGTCCAGTCTCTCTGGTTGGGGTATGGAGTGCTATCCACTTGTCGGTGTAAAACTGCTTGTCTCTAGGCTTAAATAAACGCAGAAATGGAGGCCAATGTCTTCCTTCAGACAGAGTCAATTAATGCCCTGTGTTAGCTAGTGAATGGATGTGTTTGTTAATGGACTTCTTTTTTCTCTCTCTACCCTAATAGATGGTAGACATCATCAATAAAATCAAGGTAGATGACTCTGAGTTTTGTCTGGTGCTCACCTATTGGTAACCCTGTAAGATGACCCTTTCTGCCAGCGGGAAATGCTTTGTCACTCAGATAAATGTGGCAGATGAATGCTCAGCATGATCCTTGGGTATTTGTCATCTGGTGTTCTCTTTCTAATGAGTTTACACTTGACGATCCAGGTCAGAGAAGGACAAAGTGATCCACACCGCAAGTTAAGAACAGATTCTTAGAAGGGATCACTGTACACACACACTGACCTTTCAACCTTTGAGAAAAAAATAAATCTTCTTCTTGATGTGAATGCAGACATAACATCAACCCCTACTAAAATAACCTCTTTTGTTTGTAGTCTTCTTTCTTTCAGTTTGTCTGTCTGCACCATAAGTCAGACCATGTTTTGCCTTTATTTTCATCCCTAATGACTGTTTAACTATCAGCATAATTGACTGGAACTATTTTGATAACTTAGACTTGTAATTTGTTTTAAAATCATTACCTTCCATTTACTCAAGACAGCTTTTGACCTTGAAATAATGATGCCGCAGACGCAGTTGGAGTAAATCTTTGCAAAGTCAGATGTTTTCAAGCATCTTGGGCAAGTAGGAGGGGGAAGTTGTACTGCCATGTTTGCCGTTTGAAGATAACACCTAAGAGGTCAAACGAATGATTCGGTGTAATGTGGGTCACCTCAAAATCAACTGATTTTCTGATGTGCAATTCTTTCCCCCCAAGCAGTGTGTATGTATGTTTATATATATATATATATATATATATATATATATATATATATATATATATATATATATAAAATACGACAGTGACTAGTTGCTTAAATTTGTATGATTACTTTGTAGGTTATTTCCTGAGTGCAAGGCCACACACATGGGGCTGGCCTACCTGTACACATCAGATTGCTTTAGTGAGAGCGTCTTATATTACAGTTCTCATAAAAATATACATTTTAGTACTAAAAGGTGAGAACTCGTAAATGTATCCTTAATATTCAAGATTTGAATGCCTCCAAAACTAACTGTCCTTGACGACGTTAAAGGGAAACATAAAAGGCAGTGCATGTCAAGACACACGTTCCCCAGCAAAGTGAAGATTCCTGCCTCTTATCTGTTTGATTTTGCACTTAGGGATTTTTTTTTCTTCATTTTGTTTCTCTTCAAACATCAAGTGCCAAAGTCAATTACATGTGCTAGGGGCAACCAGCGTTAAGACACAGCCACATGACTTACTGCTTGTCTTCAGGCAGTCAATGAAGAAAATAAGGACGTTTTAAAGGGATGGGTAAAATTAGGCAACGAAGAACGCACAAGGAAAAAATGGGTGGAGGAGAAGGAAAAATGGGGACAGCAAGGGTGAGAGCAGCAAAACACGGAACGTAATTCAATTTGACTAAAATTCTCTGTCGCCTTATACAACTGGGGGATTGGCCTAACCACCAGGATGAATTAAAATTCATGAACTATTGAAGAGTGAGCTGCCAGTAGAAGGAGGGACTGATGATACTCTTTTTCAAGCAGGATATTATTTTTTTCTGATTGCGAATAAATGAAGCTATTAGTTTACCTTAAATTAAATGCAGAAGGGATCCCACAAAGATATCTGATCCCATGTGTAAGTCATTAAAAACTGATTTGGGCCCCCATTGAGCTGACAGGCAAAGTGAAATTAGGGTAGCAGAACATAAATGGATAGTTCAGCTGCATGGGTATTGTGTAACTCCTGCTGGCTCACAGTCCTTCTTTTAGCCTGGAACCAGATGACATACTCAGGCTTGAAAATTATATTTGCAAAGTAGCCCTAAGTTTAAAAAAAAGACTAAACTTTATGCTTGCAAACAATTCCTCACTCTAGTTTGTAATCCATCCTCACAAATATCTTTGCAATTGAATCTGCTGTGTGAAGTACACACACAGATGATTATTTGTAATGCTTCCCAAAGCAGACGAATCAAAAGAAAATCCAGTGTCTGACTTTGATCCATTCACAATATAAATAACTAATTTATCAGTTGTGCTTAAAGAGGCATACAATGGGCAGAACAGAGAACATTGTGTAGCTGGGATAATCCCTTAGAAGATTTATCCTTACGCTGCCTTGAGGGGAACAGTCAGAGCAAGAAGCAGATCCCGTTCCCTTCCTCTCTGTCTCTCTATCTCAGTTCCTTCGGATACATAGCCACTATCTCAGCTACCGATCAGCTCTATTTAGTTATATTGCATTGTGTTCTTTGATTTTCCACTTAATCCTTCAAGTGAAGAGATTCAGACTAAGATTACAGTGATTCACTGAACTTTTGATTACAAATGTACTGTATGTAGCCCTAAAGCATCTTCTCCTCCCACTGTATGTGCATTTAAAATACTGTTAAGTAGTCTTGGGTGATGATGAGTTGTTTTGTGTAAATAAAATGCAATAACTATAATTGTTTTGTGTGGGAGATTTTGACTGTTCCGAGATAAAGTAGCAACAATGATGCCGGTGATGATCTGGCAGCCCCACAGGACGCCTCAGCTTACTCAGAAGCTGCAGTAGAGGTTTTTAAAGTGAGTGACAGCACACACAGCCTCAGAGAGTTTAAAGCAGTAGTTCAGACCTTTTGAAGTGGGGGTTTATGGAAATGGTATAAAGTATTAATATCTTACCTGTTGTAGATATCTCTTTGAACGACCTAAGTCTGGAGAAATGGTTTGATGAGCTAATGGCTACGTCCAAACAGATCTTAAGCTAAACTTTATGACAATTCATGCAAATATTACTTTAAAAATCTCTAAATTACTGTTAATTTTGCAGTGCATTGTTGTTTATAAACAATTTTATACATTTTTGCAAGTGAAAATATCAAATAGTCATGACAAATAGTTTGCACACATAAAGTGCCTTTCAATCTCACAGGTTCTGCAAATTACTTTACAATGTACTGCTCATTTATCAGTTCATACACACACACAGCTTATGCTTTCTACTACATACATTTACACTCTGGAAACACTACTTGTTTATCCTAAGTCCAACACATTTAAGAAAATCTGGGAAAGTGTGGTGTCCTTTGACTGGTTCAGAGACACTTTGGTATGCGGCAGGGTTGGAGTTTGAACCCCCGATCCTCCAACTGAGGGAAAACTTCCCTACCATTGGACCAAAGCCACCCCCAAATTGCAGTAGAAGTTGGCTGTAGCATTTCCAGTGCAGCCTGAGGCAATATTAAAACATTTTTGCTGGAATAATTGTGAAATGTGAAACTGTCAGTGATTCACAGGTTTATAGAATAGTGTTTGTATGAATCACTATGAATTTTTTGTGACATGGGTTTTTTTCAAGAATCATCAAACCATCAAACTACTTCGGTCTTAGCTCATTAGGTTTGTCAGAACTAATCTGCATTTCTCCAAACTTGCAACAGCAGTAACAGCCACTAGCTGTTTGAAAGGTTGTTAAAAAATATCTTCAACAGGTACGATTTTAACTGTTCACAACTTTTCCACAGAATCTTACTTCAAATGATTTGGACTGTATCTTTAATGTGTAAAAAGAAATTCAAAAAGAAGCTAAGGGTTTACAATGGAACAAATCTAGTTCCAAGGCACCTGACTTTATGCTTAGCTGGAATAAAAACTCTCGGAGGTTCAGTCCTGAGCACAGAAGCGAGCATGGAGTCATGAGCAGATTAACAAGGTTTGGTTAGGGAGCTTAGTTACTTGTTCTCAAGGCAGAACTTCAGCGAAAAGTCCACTTTAGAACTGCCCAAGCCCATCTCAAAAATATAATTTGTTATTTCTTATGGTGAGGCACGTTGCCTAGCAACAACACAAACAAGCCAGCATAGATAACATCTAATTTCAGTTCACACTTTCAATCATTTGCAGCATTCTGTATGTGCAGTTGCTTGAACCAATCACATGCAAAAGCTTTTTCAGTCTGGCTCCTTGAGTGTTGTCACTAGTTATTACAGTGTCTGCTATTTAGCAAAAGTGCATTTGCAGTTTAAAGAGCATCCCAAGATATTAGTGGCATCTAATTGCATTACCTGGAGGAGACTGATGGCGCCAGTTAAAATGGCTTGGCCCTTCTTGGGCTGTGTTGAAGTCAAGTGCTTCTTTACAGGTTATACGTCATGTTTCTAACTGGAATCTTTTGTGGAGTAAGTGATTTTCTGACAGCTTTAAGCCTCCACTCGCCTTAGCCAAATACCCCTATTCCCTCAGCAATCATACATCTTACCATTAATCCACTTTCATCCATGTGAAACCAAAACAATGACAGAATGAGAATGGCAGCGAATGCAGCCAAATTTTGATTGGATAAGTAAGATTTGTTCTCATTATCTTGTTCCGAATTGATTCATGAATCCATGCTTGTTTACGTAACTATATAGTAAAATGTCCCAACAGGGCAATCCATATTCCAGCAGACAAGCTGTGAGGCTCACTGCAATAATTTGTCCATTTAAGTCCTGAAAAAGCCAGATTGCATTTTTGCTCTTTCATCATTCAATTGCTTCTAAATAACCACTGATCAAATTTTTACATCCCCTCAACAATCCATTAGCCCACAAGCGTTTTTATGTATAATGTTCATCACATAAAGCTATCTGACAAGGTGGCAAAGAATGGCTCTTTAAAATGGACCGTTCCCATAAGAATAAAAGAAGTCAGCTTATGGACAGCTCAACATAATTTTCCGAAAGGCCACAGGCAAATCTTGATGACCGAAAAGACAACATGGTGAAAACTGCCATGTGACCCTGACAGAATATGTCTATAGCACTTTCCGTCTTCCACTTCTAGATTTAGTGAGGACTGGAGGGCTTTTTTTTTTACCTTACAGTCCTCTCTTATTCCGGTGGGAATCTCATCTTGGGAATAGCAAGGCAGCTTTATTGTGCAGGAAGTGGCAGCAGGCAGAGAAAAAATAAAAAGAGAGAGAGAGAGAGAGAGAGAGAGAGAGAGAGAGAGAGAGAGAGAGAGAGAGAGAGAGAGAGAGAGAAGGGCCCTCAGAGAAGCCTGGATGTTTTCCATATTAAACTGAAGAGATCAAGACTTAAGATCTCAGTGGTGAAACGACTCATTTTCAATATCAAAATGCCAGTTCAAGTAGATAATCAGAGAAACTGTGACATATCTGTGCCTGCTGGTCTAAGATTTTCACCCACCAACCTTATCCTTCTGCCTCACCCTTTTTTTACTCATTTTCACTTTTGACCCACCTACACATTCCTCTAATCATTTTCCATCCTCTTTCTTTCCCTAGGCCCCTCCCGTTCACCAGCAGGCTTCTTACTAATTCCCCATCCTCTAACTCCTCCTTTGTTCTGCCTCACTTCCTGCAGAGAGTCTATGGGCATTTATATTCACATTAACGTGAGCATAGGATGCGGGGTAATATATCGCTCCCTTCTCTCAATGAGCCATAAGAAGTGGTGATAAAAACAACTTTTGCCTGTTGTCGTGCGCTTTTCCCTTATGAAGCGAGGGGGAAAAAAAGCTGTATTTGAAGTTCAGATGAGTCTTCAGGGAGTCCCACCTATCGGGACTGTTAACCTTTAGCCATTCAGCCATAAAGCAAGAGAGTTCCATTAAAATACATAATGCATGAAGTGCAGAGATTGCATGCCATTGATCAGCACTTGAATAAATTGAGTTGAAATCCTATTAACATAACCAGGTACACATAAAGTGGGATGAATAAAGTGCAGTGTAACACCTGCAAAAATTAGCTGCCATCAGCCTCTGTTGTGTGACTGTAGAGGTGTTCAGGATAACTGAGAGCAATTTAAAAATAAATAGTAATGAGCTCTAATTTCAGCCAATTTAAGCAATTTGCACAATTGCACCCTTTTGTTGTCTTTCTGCTTTTTTACATCAAATATTATTACAAGTTTTTACATAGATTTGATATATTTTTACTGTGTGTTAACAACCTAAGGTCAAACTGAGCTTCAGTATTGGTCCAATCATGGGAGCGATTTTATATGAGAATAAAACATTTTTACTGTGTCAGTAAAGGCAGCACAATTCTCCTAGACTTTATGCAATTTCTCACCTTTTACTCTCTGTTCTACTGGCATTTTTGTTGTTGTTGTTTAGATATTGTGTGTTAGCTTTTGGCTGTGCATGAAAAGTTGCTATGAGACACATATAAGCGCCGTTTAGCTCGGTGGTGTGTGGTCTCCAAGGCATCACTGACTCATACCTACTGGCTGCTTCGAATGTGGTAACAAAGATGCCCCCAACCCTCAACACCCACACTCCACTAAAAACAATTTAGGGCTACTGCGGGTTTATGACAGGTAGCTTTCATTTCCTCAAATGCAATCCACTGTAATAAGTCATTTTAGGACTAAATTCCCATTTAAATTCTGTATTTAATTGTTTACAAGTTTTTGTTTTCTTGTTTCTAATTCAGCCTCTCTTCTGTATCAGGAATATTTAGGGCAATTATTCAGGTGGATACCCATTACAGCATATGTGTTTTCAGATTAGGTGCGGGGGCTCTGTCATCCGACCCCATGCATACTGGGAGATGACCCAAATTAGAGCCCATTTCCTCCCACCTAAAGCTCCCCCTTCCTCCTCAGTTCCCCTCTCCGGCACCCCGAGCCCTTATCCCTGCCCCCACCTCTTCCCGTGCCAGGCCAGCCCTCCCCACAACAATGCCAGAGAACGTCTGCCAATGGCAGCAGCTCCTTAATGAAATAGTAATTGTGACTGTGACTTGCATGCCTCAGTCGCTTTCCTGCCCTGTTCTGTTTTATCGCACAACACACACAGGAGTCTGCTGAGTTCCAACTCTGTAATTTCATTATTGCTCAGTGTTGCACCTCTGTGTATAGTTTGTTTTCATTACAGTTTTACATTAGCCGTGATTGCTTTACTAAATCCTTTGCGTTATTATTCAAGGTCCGAACATTTTAAGAAATGCTGTGGGCATTAAGTCCGACACATGCGCCAGTAGAGCTGCTTTTGCTGCAGTCTCATCCAGTGAAGGATATTACTGAAATTCATTGATCTTGCTTAAAAAAAGGATATGGGGGTGAGGGGGTGGGGGGTGGCCGTAACAACTATTCAGGAAGACACAAGAGAGTGGAATATTTAAAATCTCTCATACAGATGATACATCTTGGATATATCATTTATTCATCACTGGGAGTCTATAATGGGCCTGCAATTGTACGCTCCATTACTGGACACAAGGGCTTACACTGCTGACCAAGCCCATCTAATGAAAATAAATGCACTCGCAGACTGAAGAAAAGAAATACACTACACCAGAGTTAAGATTCCACTGTCATGGTATACAAAGACTGCAGCCCTGGCCCATTCAAATTGGCAACATTAAAGGGATAGTTCTGATCTTTTGTGGAAAAGTCATGAACAATTTTCATCTTACCTGTTGTAGATAGTTATTTGAACATCTTCAGTGTGGAGGAACAGAGTTTAATTCTGCCTGGATTAAAGGGCTAATGGCTCATTAATCTAATGATCTGATCAAGGCCGAGACCAAAGTGGACTGATGCAGTTTTTGAACACCTTCAAAATTTCAGAATTGTTTATGTAAATACAAAAAAAAATCTTTGCAGCAATATCACATTGCACAATTATCATAGAAGAAATGTTATGATATTCCTGCCAAAAGTGCCTTAGGCTGCAAAATAACTGCTACAGCTAGTGGCTGATGCTGCTGTTTCCTCTTGCAAATAAATAGACTTTTTCTGTAAGTTTGTGTGTAATTTAAAAATTAACAGCAAGATAACAATTTATAAAATAGTGTTCACATAACTCATTATGAAATATTGTATTGGAGTTGTTTTAAATGGGCAGTAATCAACTTAAGTCTTTACTTTTTCTCGACTAGCCACGAGCTTGTCATTCAGATTTCAACTTTATTTCTTTTTTGTTCATTAAAATCTTTGGATGGCGTACTGACATCTTCAAAAACAAGGTTGTCTTTTATAACTCTTTCATCAAAATACAAATTAGATTAGCACTAGTATTTCTAAAGTGTGCATGCTGCTCTAACATCAGTTTTATCTTTAGATCATGTTGAGAATGGAAGAAAAATAAAGACATTTTTAGTGATCCCGGATCAGCGCACCCCCNCCCGGAGGAGTTTGATGAGTGCAGCTCTAGATTCGATTAGAGGCCTTGCTCCTGATGAATGCAATCCATCATCTTGTAAGCAGCAAGAATGTATGACAATTTAGTTTCAGTATCTCTGTCATAAGCCTTTAGATTTTCATTTTTAGAGTTGCTTAACTATAAACAGAATGTAGAAGTAAAATTGAATGCTCTCTCTCTGGCATGTTTTGTAAAACAGAAGGGAGTTTGATTTGTGGCCATGACAGAGATTGAAAATACATCATCTGCGTTGAAAGTGCCTTTTGTTTTTCTATTTCCTGCTTTTTGTTTCTTGTTTTCACCTTTTGCCTTTCCACTACAGGCAAAACAAAATGTGTGGCAGTTCCATTTTATCAGCCAAACTCAGAGATAAAACAGAAATAAACCTGGGTGTTTTGTGAATGTTTCACCACTTTATTCCACTTTATGAAATGACAACCTCTTTGAAGTAGATCCTCCCCCCATGGTGCAGCCACTGTGTAACCCACAAAGTAAGTTGTCTTACTGGGCACCAAGGGAATGAGAGGATCAGCCTCTCACTACAAATCTTTTGTTTTTGTTCTTCATGTCATCTTTCTGTCAGGTGTGGCAGCTCATAAAGCTGAAATAATGAGGCCACCTTCTATGATTAGTGACAAATCTCTTTAGATATTTATGTGACCATAAGTGTTTTCTTTTGTCACATATTTGGCTCTTTGATAATTTCACCAAAGACACTGTACTGCTTCTTTGTGTTGTTTACATTTAGAATACACATTAAAATGGCACTAATTGTATAATGTCAATGCATTTCTGTATATTCTGTGCCAGGAGCTGTAGACCTACACAGTACCTTAGTTCTTCCTAGGACTGTACTCTTCTGGACAGAGATTTGTGAGGTTGTTCCCAGGATCTGCTCGTGCCACTCTCCCAATTTGGAGGTCACGGTCCTGAGTGCTTCAATGACCACTGGCACCACTGAGGCCTTGACTTTCCACAATTTCTCTAAGTCCTCTTTCAGCTCCCGGTAATTTGTCTGCCATTCTTTTTGATGTTGCTGTTGCCTGCAACATCTATCATTACTGCCTTCTTCTGTAGTTTGTAGACCACCATGTCTGGTTAGTTATCCATCACCTGTTTGTCAGTCTAGTCTACGTCTGGAAGTTCCACAGAACCTTAGCTCTGTCGTACTCCATTACAGTTGGCGATGTATCCCGCTGAATTGCATAGGATTATATCTTTTCGGTTTTTTTGTATTGATTGAACTGAATCGTATTGGGTTGGATCAAAACTCATGTTGAATCACATTGCATCAAGACTGAGGGATGAACTTATTGTGTTCCTATAGCTTTTAGCTGCAGTTCTGGCAATTATTATGATACATATTACATCTCTATCTATCTATCTATCTATCTATCTATCTATCTATCTATCTATCTATCTATCTATCTATCTATCTATCTATCTATCTATCTATCTATCTATCTATCTATCTATCTATCTATCTATCTATCTATCTATCTATCTATCTATCTATCTATCTATCTATCACCACACAAATTTTAATGAAACATCAGGACATCTACAACTGATTAACTTGAGAGGTCAACCCTGTTCAAGATGGCTGCCACAACCAGCAGTGAGTTTAAACAGACTGCTCAAGATCTTTGTTTAAAGGTTTGCTAATAACTACTTGCAGTCAACTCTGTCTGTCAGGTAGAAAAATATCTCATGAACCACTGGACAGATTTACAAACAAACAAAAAACCTTCAGGAACTAATCACTAGATATCTGTTTACAAGTGATTACCTTCCGGGACAAATTCATTTCAAGATGAGTGCCACAGCCAACTGACCTTGGAAAACACAAAAATAGCTATAATTTCATCAAGTTTATTGTGCTAAAGTTTAGTGTGGGTGTAGCTGAGAGTCATTCACAACACGTACTTCAAGTGCTATTCAGTGCACAAGGTTTTTGTATAAAACTTCTGCATAATTTTTTGGAGACAGTCCTGTTTGTTTGTCACCAAAATAGCGCATGATTCACTGGACAAATTTTCATGAAACTTTTAGAAAGTAATCATTGCATGCACAACTGATTAACTTTAGGAGTCAGATCAATTTAAGATGGCTGCCACAGCTAAGTGACATTAGCCGGCACATAACTGCCTATAATTCAGTCAATTTTACCAACAATGAGCTAAAATTAGATATGATTGTAGCTGAGAGTCATTTAAAACTTATACCTTATTTGTGATGTTACATGAGAGTTTGCATAAATTTGTTATATGCATACATACCAAACTTTTGTTATGTATATACATAATGACTATTTAGACTTTTTAAATAATGTCAATAAGTGCTTCTACACTGTTGTTTCTGGATTTAGGAAGATCTTACTCTGAAACTCTGGCATGAAAGGCAGTAGGGGCTGTATAGTGTATTTTTTAAGGAATGCTAGGCCTTTAATTTACAGTCTGTAAATATTTTTTTCCCATTATATATTATACATTTTTAGCTACACATTAAAGATCAATTTTTTTCATCCCAAGCTCAAAATTTGAACTAAACACATCTACGAAATAGAAAATCAAAACAGTAAATGGAAATGTTTGTGCAGAGGCTGAAAGCAGAAAATCAGAAATACACTTTATAAGTGGGTGTATTAATTTAATTTAGGGAGAATTTGCTGTGTGCCATGATAGACAGATGTGGGTGGTGAGTTTTGGCAGCTATGGAGTTTAATCGTGTATTCCGTTTGATTTTATGATTCCTAATACACAGCGAGTGGCGCAAAATAGCCTAATTTTAATTGCATATATCAGTGATAGCATATTACGATTATAATTCAAATTGTACTATTTAGAATGAAGCTACATACAGAAGAGATACAGAGTGATGCTTGTCTTAAAAAATATCTCACACAGTGTGAGCTGAGCCAAGTGTGCATTTAAGCGCATCAAAAAACTAAATGCAGGTTTTGGATAAACTCTTTGTATGCTGCCTGCACAGACAACAGCTTGACAGTTGGTTTCAAACAACGACTGAGTACCTGAAGGTGTGCAAGGAGATGTTCAAGGAAGGAAAGAAACACCAAAGTTGTTCAGTCATGCACATCGCATTGTTCTTGTTTTTATTAATCCCGAGAGTACATCTTCACAACACTTAAAAACAGACTTTAGCTAGCGCCTTTTAACTCACATCAGAGTCAGCACCAAGTTGAAGTATAGACATTTGCACGAACTACCGGCAGTAACACCTTTTATGCAAATAAGCAAGAACGACATTTGATGGGGTTTTTTTTCTATGTAACACTGTTTTTATACAAGGTTACAGGTGCAAGAAAAGTGATTCACTAGCTGGATTAGATTTTTGTTTATTTTTGCTTCACTGCCAAAAAGTGGTGACTGAGTGCCGCTGATTTTAAGTTGCTAAATTCTGCAGCTTCTGTACTATAATTAAGCCTTTCTAATCTTTACTCACATTTATTTATATGGATTTTTAATTACTAGCAAAGTTAGAAGATTTTTTTTTTTCACCATAGTTTGCAGAAGTGACTTTTCTGTGTGTCACCTCCCCTTTCAATATTAGTTTATTTGCATCGGATCTCTTCATTTTGGTGCACATGTCACATGGAAACTTAATTAAGTCTCCTTCCACCATCAAGAGGAGCCCGCTGTGAGCCGAATGCCAATAACGCACTGTAGAGAGAGAATGCTTCGTGAGGCACGATGTGCTAAAATCATGCTAATTTAAATAATTGATATTACACATAGTGCGTTGAATAAATAATTAAATAAATAAATAACACCTCTGGTTCATAGCTTGGGTTCCTCATTAGCAGGCAAACTGTGAAACTCTGAGCTTAGGAATGAAAGTTAAGGGAAGCAATTGCAATAATTACAGCTGCGAGAAAAATGTGTGTGCGCACATCAGGAAGGGTATAAGGTCTTCACGGAAAGCAATGAGGAAGGAGGTGCTGGGGGTCTACAGGTGCATCTGATAATCGGGGCATCACTCCCCCTTTTTTTATCTCTGCAACAAGCTCTGCTTCTTATGGATGCCTTGAGCCCTGTGGCTGCCTGGTGTAATGAGCTCCACAGCCACATGGAAGATGCCCTGCAGGACGGTCCCTACAGAGCCATAATGAGCACTCCAGTGTACCAATTCATGCTCCCCACCAAGGGGCCCCAAAGTCTGCCTTCCCTCAGACATGGGTGGGCACGGCTTGTTCGCCAAACCTTCCAAAGCCACTTCAACTCCCTTTCTGAGGTAATGGAATCCTTTCTGGTTTCAGCGTGAAGTCCCCGTGTGTGCAGTAGGAAGGATGGCCCAGAGCCTACGCTTGGCATCAATCACTACATCTGGAGCAAAGTGTGAGGCAAAGGTGGCAACAGAGACTGAGCTGCTGAAATAGTGAGGAGGCACAGGACGCCAGGAAGGAGAGCCGGGTGAAGAGTGACGACAGCTCGAGTAGCTGGGGATGGGGGAAAAGGTAAATGATGGTCGGAGGGATGTAGAGAGTGAGATACCTGACAGATTGAGTGGATGTGAGTGAGGGAACTAAAGATAAATCGTTCTGTGGGGGAGCTGCACAGTTAGCAGTGGACGGGGGAAAGAGGTGTGGAGAGAAACAGAGATGAGTATCTGGGTTTAATGAGATCTATGGAGGGGGAAATGGGTGAAGAGATGCGCGTGAGGGAGGTGGGGTGTCAGCGTCCAAGGTAAGAAGAAATAGTGGAGGAGTGAGGCATGAAAAGAGCAAAGGAGGAAGAGAGGCTCTTTTGCCAAACCGCAACCCCTCTGCTGGCGCTAGGCTGGATCTGTGTGTTTAACTGCACTGCTGTGCTTTTGCCCTCTTGAACAACCAGGAGGTGGGTGAGAGGACTGACGGGCCTGACCATCGAGCGGGGCTTTGAAGCTGCCTCATGCAGCGAGAAACTGTATCGGATTTAGAGAGACTGCTTTTCAAAAAGAAAAAGTGCAAACTGAAAGATGAAAAAACATTTAAAGAAAAATAAATTAAATAAATACATTTGAGTTGTGGATGCACATGTATTTTCCCCCCACACTCATTCAGAATGATCAGTGGAATAATTAACATTTTCCACTGGCTTCTGTCCAAAAGTGAGATGGCAATCATTAACGTGGTGTAACGGCATTCATTAGGATTATGCACCATCATTAACTGTGGTCATAGACATTTTTTCTTTTCTTTTTTTGAGTTGGAATGATTCTCAAGTTGTTTATCTCTTTTCAAAGTCTCGTGTTTGCCTGCATTTTGGGTTTGTGGAAATGTTTTCCTGTGTGAGTGAACGCGTGTATGTGTGTGTGTGTTAGAGTCTTGTGAAGTCCGGGAGTTTAAAAAAAAGAGGCGCTCATCGGTTTTCATCCGTGCTGCATTCATTCCACCGTCGAAGGACAGCATCTGTTGCAGCCACATTTTTTGTCTTCACCCCCCACAAATGTTGTAAACTTGCTACCTTTGAACTGAAAAAAAATGTGTGCATCTTCAATTCATGCCCACTGGCATCTGAAAAGAATACATTATCATTTTCTGAAGAAATTCACACAGGGACACAGTTGGTGAAACATTACACCAAGGAGCACAATAGAAACAGCAAAATGAGAAACTTTTTCTCGCCGCAGTTGTTACAAATGTATCAGAGAGGATTAGCATGGTGGGACGAATTGGACGGTGTCTCTTATTGTTATTGCTGTGTATTTAAAAAAAAACAACAACATCCCATCACTTCTTGTTGAATAGATCGTCAGTGGGACCACAAACTCTTTTGAGAAAATAGTTCCATCTGGGAATAAGGATTACATTATTGTTATTATCTTGTGGGGGATTAAAGATTTGTCTCAATTTGTCCCAGTGAGTGGTGTTGCCAAGCAAAAGAAAAAAAAAGAAAATCAACTCACTATGCATATAGAGCATGTGTTTTTTAAAATATAAAATAGGTGTATGTGTGTAATACATACATAGTTAAAGGCCTAACATTCCTTGAATCCTTGAAGGAATACATATCACCCTGCAGCTTATATACCAAAATTTTAGACTAAGATCATCTTATGCTGAGAACTGATAAAGTTGTAACTAATTTAGTCAAACCTAAGAAATAATAACAGCTTGCTCAATCGCATGAGATATCGCAAAATCTTTCACGATCTGTTATCACTTTCTGGTGGTGTTGTGAATGACTGTCAGCTACTACCACACCAAATTATATCTCAATTTCTTTGAAATGGACTGAATTAGAGACATTTTTATGTTGGCTAATTTTAGATAGCTTTGGTGGCTATGTTAAGCTGTGGTGAATCCAAAAGTTAATGAGTTGCAGATGTACATCCAGTGATTACTTTCTGAGTTTTATTGCGCATACACATGGGCAAAAACAATAACGCTCCACCTGTGCCTTCAGGGGTGGCAGACAAAAAAAAAGTGCAATGCTTCTTGCTGCAGAGATCAACAACAGTGTGCAGTTTCTATTGAGATTGGGTCTGTAAATGTCCAAAATGAACATAAACTGTGCTTCGTTTCTTGTTTTCGAATGTGTCACTTGACTTCGGTGCAGTGTAAACAGAGAAGGACACCATAACAAAGCGCTGCCCACAGCCACAATTGACCTTTGGGGTTCTGATCTCTTAATGTGTTTCTCTGTGTTGGTGCTGATAAAGCCTTCCTCTGCCTCCGTCCAAATCTATAAAGCTCATATCAAGACGTTGGTAATGCAGAGTGGGAGACACAAATATCCTCTCTGCTCCATGGTCATAACCTCTGCCTCCACCATCGATTGCTCTAATAGGTGTTTAGCAGGCCTTGCATGTACCTTGGGTTGATAGCTTTTTGATGGTTCAACATGTCATTCTGAGGAGAAGATTTGTCTGGAGGGTGCAGAGTGAAAGTAGATGCTTCGTTTGTTATTTGATTTACTTCATTGTAATTTAATTTTTTAGGTTAATTTCCCAGTAGACTTATATATTTCATCTATGTCCACTAGAAATTGAGAAAAAAAACCTATATCATTTACAATCATGACATTGACTTTTTAAAATTATATACATATTGATAAATCAAGCAGCCTAACGAAGAGCTAAAAAGATTTGTTTACCTCAAGTTAGAGTGTATTTTAAAACAAAACTTTATCCCAAATAATGGTCATCATTGATGTTACTTATTATTTATTTGATTTACAAACAAACATAGAAAAAAAAACAACTTCCACCAATTCTGGTTAGAGAAGAAAATATTGTTTTCACTTTTAACCATACTGTCATGAGTTCCTTCAAAGGTCCTGTATTTGCATTGACAAAAGTACACTCAAACAAATACAGTAACAGTAAGGTTTGTTTATGAAGAAATTTACATCTAAGCAATGAGACACCAAATTTACTGATTTTAATTTAAGAGCAACCTTGTTTGCATGGTTTGTTTGTTCGGCCTGTAAGTCTTTAATGGTCATGTGACTTCGATAAAAACAAAGATAAAAACTGGTTGCAACATGCAGATTACTCGTGAGTAAAGTCTCTTTTTCAATAAATGTAATAGCGTAGTACAGTGAGATACAATTTGGTATTTTTTATAAATGTCTGTGGTTAGTACAGCCAATGGCATAACTGATCGACATGGATTGAAAAAGTCACTGCTGATACAAAGCATGTGATCAGGTTCAGTCTTGGTTGTGCTGTGTAGTGCTTTGGTGACAGGTATAAACATATCACTTTTAGCTATGACTGTTTTGTTGGGCAGAAAATTACGTTTAGGATTGAAAACTCGTATTTTTGTATTTGCTAAAAAAAGGCACCATCTAATTTCATTGAACACTTGGAACCAAAATGAAAAATCTGCAGAAGTCAGTTATGATGTTCAAAATAAATTGGTAAAATGAAACTTAAAAGCATGAGGTAGTTAATATGGATGGCTTTAGATTGTTTATGTGGTGATTGTCTAAAACATGATGAATCATTTATTTATTTAGAAAATATGTTGATGTAGACTTTAACACAGTTTAATAAAGGAACAGTTGACTGCCTTAAAACCATTGTTCAGAATTTTTAAAGTGCAGTTCTGTGGAAAGGTTATAAACAATTAAGATTTTACCTGTTGTAGATACCTCCTTGAACCCCAGTTTGGACTAAAAGAGTTTATTTTTGATTAGACTGACAAATTGACAGCTAGTACAAGCAGAACCAAGGGCAACATGGATGACAGCAATGTCAAAGGTTTATAACAGAGATGCCTTTTTTGGAACAATTCACTTCAGTCTTGGCCATGCTCTGATTAGCCAATACCTCATATATCCAGACAAAATTGAACTCAACTTATTCAAAATAAGGTTGTCTATAAAGTTATCTACAACTGGTAAGCTATTATTTGTCTGTACCCTTTTGACAGAACCACAGTTCAAAAGATTTGAGCTATTGTTTAAAACATTGAGATAATTTTATAGAAAACAAACATCTGTTACCAGAATGATTTAAACAAAGGCTTTTTGACCACCAATTTGAAGAAGAACTTGGCTTCATTATATCGGTTACCTTCTGTCTTAGCACTGTTTTCTACGACAGGCTTCAGGAGCTTACCACTGCTTGGCCCAAAGAGCTCTTCGTTGAGGGATATTGCAACCAACGAGATTATTTCTGCTTGCATAGCAGCTCTGCCTCTGATAAATGTTTGTACAGCTAAACCTCCAATCTGTCTACATGTCCTGGTTCATGTGTGGCCCTGACTCTCGCAACTGGGGGTTTGGTTGAGGCCTGTCTGCCTGCTACTAGTGTGGAACAAATTCCTGGCACAGTAGGGACCACTGGGGAAATGGCACACAGCTGGTTTGATTGGACTCTGGCCTTAATCGCCCATGTCCCTGCCATCAGCGCTCAAGGAGCAGTCGCACACATGTCAACCGTGCTTATACAAGGGAAACTGATTGAAGCTTTCTAGATTCATTCCCAATCAAATGCTGAATTGTGCTCAGACAGATAAAAGTCTGATGTTGCTTTTGTGAGATGGGTATCAATGTATAACAGGAGCAGTTTGGCTGGGCATTCAATGAGCTACCATAGGGCCTCAATGCTCAGACAAATGAACGGGTTTCAGAGAGCTGATTGTTGGGTGCAGAATGGACAGCTTATTGCTAAGATAAATACATCTACCTTTGTGGAAATGCTATTAGCCATGCACAGCTTAATCACCTTTGAAAAGCCTGGAAAACTAAAACACAGAAGTCTGAACAATCGATATTTAGCATCTCTGCTTAGAGATTAGTAGAACACTCATCACAACAGAGGTTTTTGTCGAAAGACACATTTGTACTTTAAATCTACTATTTTAGAATAAAAAATACTTTAAAGCGGTTTGTGTGTGTGTGTGTGTTTAGCTTATCTTTTAAGTGTCTTGACAAGATGGTGTTAAATTTATCAACAGAAAGTTTTGTCTGACCACAAGAAGCAGTCAATCACGTGCAGCTAATAAAAATTTGAATATCCTTAATGCCTTGCTTAACCGACTAGAGAAAGAACTCCAGGAGTAAATTGAGTAAGTTGCTGATAAGCCTAACAGCAAAGCAGCATCCAGGCATTTCAATGAGGGCATTAATGGTAGGTTTAAACAAGAATAATGAAGTGGTGACAGTCATGTTCTGTTGCTTCTTGCTCTTCACAGAAATGTTGAAAAAAGTAGACTTTAGACTAACCTCTCAAGGACATTGGTGGAAAAGTAGTGCTGTAGGTCATCAGAACAAAGTGAACATTATAATTGTGAACCAAAAAAGAAAGTCTTAGCCTCCTTTCTGTCTTTATATTAAAAGCAGCCTGTTACGCAGATAAAACGAGTGAACACTCAAGCGTACGCTCTTAATCTTTCTAACACACACGTACATTCTCATGCACACCAGCTCATGTAATACACAAACAAACCCAAATGCAGTGCAGAAGCACAAAGCAAATGCTCTCACAAAGTAGATGAGCTCCATTCTGTGTCGAATCGAAAGCATCTGCAAAGCTAGTTTTTCCTCGGCCGTGGAGGCGTGCATCAGCCGGCAGAAGCGCCTGCTCGGGGTCCCAGGGTGGCTCTCGTAACACTTGGCCTGCTCCCTTGCCACTGCCTGGATCAGAAAGGCCCGCTGCTATCATCCTGGCACTGGCAGCGGCGAGGCTGGGCTTAGAATGACAAATTGGTTAGAGGGAGTGAGTGACGAGAGCAGGCCAAGAAACATACTTTGAAGAGAGAAATGCATTGCGCGTTTCAACAAACATGGCACATTATATGGTCAAGTGTACAAGTCTGACTCCCATCATGTGGATTGATCCGGATCCCAAAGACACTTAAATGAGGCTAGGCTCTTTTTGTCCAAACAATGCCAAAGTATTTATCTTAGAAAGTCACCCAAAATATGACTGGATTAGAAAGCTTTTTAGCACAGAGTTTCTAGTCTCGTGGCCTCAATTTGTATTAAATCTGCCCCCTTTTCTCCGAACTGCTTGAGCAATAATTATTGGGTTGTTTCACACATATATTTTGTACATAAAACAAAATGATTTTCCACATGACTTGTTCAATACCATCTGTGATCACAGTCAGTAAAATTGCTGTTCTAATCTTTCTTTTTTCTAAAATATAACATATTTGACTTATTGTGTTTCTTAAATAGTCTTTTTGTTCAGAATGTTGTAAATCACAACTACTTTTCTCATGTCAAAAACCTAAAAATAGGGACAACTTTTAGAACACATTTAGCACATAGATATCTTTGATGATGCCCAGCTTTTAGTAGCACCTTTTTCCTCTTGTAAAACAACAGCTTAAGAAGTTTTGTTCTTATGTTTGTTTTTACAAGTTTGTAAAATTGACTCAAACCACCTCCAGTAGCAACACTTCATAGTCAATAAAAACAAAATTAAGCTTCCTTGATATCTGTAGATTATTGAAAAATGAGGGGGGGGCGGGGTACAGAAATCCCCATACAACAAAATCCTGGTTGAGTTAATCCACACAAATGTTATACTTATAAAAACAAAAATCTGTGGTACCAGAGGCTGTTCAAAAACAGACAGACAAGAAAAATAAAGGCTCTCAATCTTATTTACCCAAAAACATGAAGTCTAGCACATTTTGATTTAAAACATATTTAAACATAAAATTGTGAATTTAAATAAGTCCAACTGTCTCAGGAGAATTGATTTAGATACCAGTTTAAATATTAGGTTTTAGTTACAAAAAAAGTATAGGGTGTTTTTTTCCCAACACAACAGCTTTGTATGCATTAAAAGGAGTAGTTTAGATTCTTTTAAGTGATGTTCTGTGGAGTTGTTATTAGTAATCAATCTTTTACATGCAGTAAGATATTGATCCTGGAAGCACTAAGAATCACTCAGAGCATAATCATTTTGAAATGTCAGGCAGAAGTTTTTACAAGAGAGACAATCTAATTGTTTGAAAGAGTCGGGCCAAGATTAAAGCAGATGTCTGCCATCTTAAAGCATCACTAGACTCAAGAATATTATTGTTTTTTATATAAATAATATTTTACAAACTTTTACACCTTGGTCACTTTTGTTTTAAATGTTTATTTATATAGAAGTCATTGGTTATTTACTCAAGGAAACAGGCAACTTAAAGAAACAAGATTTACATTGCCAATTTATCCCATTAGATAGGTAAGCATTAAATGTTTAAGACTTAAGTAAAGATGGCAGAAATCAGTTTTGGTCTTCCTAACTTTTGGCTTGAATCTTGCTTGAAAACTTCTGCCTGGCATTTTTAAACTGATAATACTTCAGGTAAATTGCTGACTGCTAATAACAACTCCACAGAACTCCACTTCAAAAAATTTTAAGTATCCTTTTAATTACACACTTTTTTTTTGAAGACTTGGTCAAACGCAAGCTCTCCTGTATTTCCAGTACTCCCTCTCATGTAAATTAGGCCCCCTTACCTTGCCAAATCAGTCATGACATTGCACTGGTGCAGTGCAAGGTCTGCAAATAAGCCATGTCAGAGGCACACAGACAGGACACCGGATGCAAACCTCTTGAATTCCCTCTCTCAGCAGCTCTAGAATTGGGTTTGAGGTTGCAGAGTATTTTACTTTTGTTGTCAAATTGCTTTGCAAATGAGGCCCACCCTGGCAGAATTTCAAAGAACGTGTGCTATATGTGCAGCTTCCTTCAGGCACTAGTTTCTGAACCTTCATCATTCTGTATGCATATGCACAGTACTGCACTAAGCTCACATGGAAGACTAGATAAACATGCCAAGCTGGGAGGAAGATGGAGGGCGGTATGCTTATGTCTTGTCAGCCTGTCTGTATGTTGATTTTGTGTTCCTCGACTTGACTGACATGGTCTATCTAATAACATGGCAGGTAGATAGTATGAAAGCCTAGTAGGGATCTACCCATTAAAATGATATTCAATCATTTTTTTGATGGACTATTTTTTTTTCTTGCCTGAAACCACGCCTTTAAAATGATTCAAGGTTCGGGTGCCATTCACGTTGAAATGTTGTGTTGCTTGAAGCCACATCAAAATAATTGGTTTGATATGCTCCATTTTTGCCTTGGCAATGACATTAATATGAGGTGATTGTGTAATGTCTACAAAGAACATTTTGTTGTGTTATGTTGACTAAATTTGAGCCATGGATCCCCTAGTTGGCTCACAATTACATGTTCCTAGTCTGGGCATCATGGAACAGGCAATGTAAGTATAGCAGATATGGCTTGCCTTTTTGATTGCATGTTCAATTCAGCCACTAAATAATAATTTTGCATCAACTGAAATTTGCAGTATAGCCCAAAGGCTCAGAAATTGGTAATGAACAGCAGCAGGGTGCAGTTGCAGTGGGAATAAAAGCGACTAAAACCTAACTTTATGTTTCAAACACAAATAACAAGCTGTGGGGTTTCTTTCTTTAAACTCCAATCAGTGGTGCCACTGGCTCAGAACAAGTAAAATACATTAACTGTTTGTTATGAAATGAATATATATATATATATATATATATATATATATATATTAGGACTCATAACTGGGATAAAAGCTTATTCATCAGCATAGAAATTCAGTGTCTCTCATCCTGTCTGTGAGCGTGATTGCCTTCATCAGAAAATCACAAAAACATATATGTGTTTTTATGCTTGCTACAGTCTCTTCTTCCACTGCCTGTCGAGAACTATTCTTACATTGCAGAGAAACTGCAAGCAAGGGGAAATCCACAGAGAGGCAAAGAGACAGAAGGCATGAAAAAAAAGAATAAATTTGGTGCTATGTTCTGTAGATCAAAAACATGGTAGTCACATGATCAAAGGCATTTGATAATCCTTGAACTACATTGCTCCTTTAATCCTAGTCAGAGAACTGTTTTTATTGGGTAGGGTGAGGGGGTAAAGGACAGTGTTGGGGTGGTAAATGGTGCTGGAAAAGCAACTAACTGGTTTGGATACAGTTTAGAAAATGTAGCCCAGTACTTAGGAGAGTGCAGAGGAAGATGACAGTATAAAGCCTCCTTGTATGAGCTGAAAATGGAGGCTGAGCTGATGGGGGCGAGAAACACAAATGTGCCACAAGTCCCTGTCCACTCAGAACTGAATCGTGCTCTTGTTTCTCTTTCGTGGGGCTTCTTGGGGAAGTAATGAATGTGACTAGACTGCTATGTGCTACATCTAAACAGACCCGATGAAAAGGTTAGAGATTATATGTCGTCCAAGCAAGTTGTGCCAAATATAAAAATCCGCAGTGGAAAATTAACATTTAGACAATTTGTGGATTTTGTGGTTTTTCATTGAGCATAAAAGGTTAAAAAAATCTTCAGACAAAGCAAAATTTTTTTTTTTTTTCTTTCTTTCTCATTTTTTTTTTTTTTTTTTACTAAATCAGCATGTCTCCAAGAAACCAGACAAAAAAACATCATGTTTCAGTAATCTTTCTACTTCCTCAGAAAACAACTTTTGTTATATATCATAGAAGTGTGCTCTCTGGGCCTCATCAAATTACAACCACCCGAAGCACTCGGCAAATACAAAAAACATCAATATGCGGTGTAATCAAAAGCCCTCTGTTGCAAGTTCTGTCAATAGCGTTTCTTTATCAGATGCAAAATGTCCCTGACCAAAGTTGAAAAATGACAGCTGCTTTTCCTTTTTGTGTTTCCCCTCTGGTTTCTCTCCTGAATACATCATCTTCTTCTGTCTCTTGTAAAAATGCAGAGATGAGCTATGAGCAATTTCTCACCAAAGCTGCATGGTTTCCACACTGATGAAACACTAATGATTAATAATTACTGTCTGCATGTGTGAGTTATACAAGGGCTGTGTGACAAAGGGAGGTGATGTTAATAAAAAGTGACATTTTGCTCTACTCAGAGATGAAAATCAGGCTCCACAATATCCCCCAAAATAGGGTGACTGCTGTAGCAAGATGAGATCTTAGTCACTCTCTTTAAACTCAAACCATCATGTACAGCATCATGTAGAAAGAAAGCGAATGACTTCCTGTTATCTGTAGTGGGCAATGCAATACAACATTCCTTTCTATTTAAATTTACTAATGAGCCAAATCCACTTAATGTTAAGAAACACATCTGTACTTATTTTAAGATGGCACCTAGCTCATTGTTTGTGATTTTTAATATCTGCTTAACATTAAAAATAAACTCTGCTATTTGCGTTCTATAATAAAACATCTCCTAATTTCATAAAAAAATTGAATAGCTAATTTATATAAAAAACTGAAACGTTGTTAAAATAAGTGTTAGCACGAGCATGAATCCCTCCTATTTAGGTGATATTTTAATTTTTTAAGTGAGGTTCAGGGTTATGAACAATAATATTTTACGTGTTATAAATAGCTTTTTTAATGGCCTCAAGAAATATAGTATTCTAATGGGACTAACAAGCTAACAGCCAGTCTGAGTGAGGCCAGATCTGAATTCAGCTCAAAACTCAAAAGTTTAATAGCAGTTCATTCTGATGCTATTTTATAACCCTTTACATTCTCAATAATTTGTATTATTTGGTCATTTGCATAGAATTTTACAGTTATTTGCAAGCACAAATGGCAGCAGCCGCAGGTAGCTATAGCTGTAGCTCTTTTGGTTCAACAGGACTGACTTCTGATGAGAATATTGTAATTTTTCTTCCAAACTAACCATTTATTGCAGAGTTGACACCAAGTTGTTGGGTTTTTTTTTTTTTTATAAAATACCCCTAGCCGGTAACCAGAAACTTTGAAGTTTGGAGTAATTTTGCACCAATCCATTTTGCTCTTGGCCCCAGTCAAATTAGCCATTAGCTTGTCAAGTTGGTCAGAATTAAACTCAAAATATATATTTTTTTACCTTTGTGGTGTTGATGTGGTATGCAAATATCATATATAGTTATCATATAGTTAACTGGACAAACGTCACTCTTCTATCCCTCTACTTATATGGTAAACAATAAACTGAATTATCTAAAGCCATTATTTTGGAACCAAAGGAAGAAGCCACAGTCAACTGGTTTGACTCTCTTGAGTAAGAACCTACAAAAATCCTTCCCTTGTTTCTTGAATCACCAAAGAAAATAATTTGTCTTTACTTGTCACATCAGTTAAGATATCATAGTTACATAGCCTGCTTAATCTGTAGGGAAAATCTTGTTTTACTAATTCTACCATCCCAGCAAGACCCATTTAATCATTTATTTTTCATGAAATGGTGTTTACGCTACTGTGAAAGCCTGGCTGTCTCTCTCTCTCTCCTTTAGCTCCTCTGGCCGGTGAGGTGTTCTCCTCCTACGTTGTGATGAAATATAGATGTTAAGAGTCTGGAGAGTTGAGCGCCTCATCTGTCCCGGTGATACCATAAGGCAGCCATTAATAGTGTCACAGAGCATCAGACGTACCACAGGCACATAATTGGATCTGAGGACATAACTGAAAGCTCCTGCTTGAAAATCAACAGGGCCTTCCCAGGAGGCAGGCCCTTAGTAGATTCCCAAAGACATTTGCAAAGCCCATCCACTTCCCTGCTGGGTTTGCCTTCCCCATTGCTCTTTTTCTTCACACCTAGGTCAATTCAAGATAGCTTTTTGTTTCCTTTCTTTTTTTTCTTTCTTTTTTTTTACAGTGGCTTTGCGAGTATGCAAATACTTTGGATCTTTGCATAATCACAAGCAGCGGGACCATCTGTTGTTGGCTTGTTGACTTACCTTGTGTCTGCTTTTTAATGGTGTTTTCCTGTGTCTGAGTGATGTATTGGTGTATTAACAATGTGATAATCATTTAACCTCAAAAACTGCAGTCAGGCGTATGTGCAAACGTCTGAACATATGTTCAGTGAAATCTTCTGACAAAGAAGGATTTATAATCCTTGTGCAGGGATGGAACTGAGAGGAACTGGGAAACAAAACAAAAAAAAGCATTACGTTTATCTCTGGGATGGTGTGTGGAGGTCAACAGGAGATAAAATGGTTGTCTTTGAATCGAAAAGTTGCTGCCACAAATTGTGACACAAAAAGATTTGTGTTGAAATGGCCTCCACTTTCAAAAAAATGTTCTTGATTATGTGTTTTTCTTGCAGAACCCGAACCAAACACCAGAGAAGGCTTTTAACTCACCACCACCCATTTGTCCCCATAAGGTAAGCTTCAGCTTGAATTCAGAGAAAGAGTGAACAACACCAAATCATAGCTAATATTTGAAGAATTTAGTGTTTTTCAGTTGCTTCTGTCTGTTTGTGTTTTGATTTGTATTAATCAGATCAGTCTCATGTCAAGATCCTCTTCATATATCTGATGATCAGCACCTTAATCAATGTGGCATTCTTTTCATAGTTAATTTGTACACTAAAACAACAATTTCTTTGTCTCCGCTCTTCGTCTTTATGCTCTGTTAATCATTCAAGACTTATTCAACATGAGTTGAGAAGGGAAGATTTATTCAATGCTAATTAGTACTTAACGGCCACAGTCAAAGTCATTATTTCACTCTGATGGTCTCAAGTCATCTCACCACTCTCTAGTAACTCTCCCCTTCAACCTTTACTCTTGATGCACGCCTCTTGCAAACTGTTAATGTGCTATACAGTGAAATTCACACAATTTGAGTTCACTTAGCGCCAAGCGTGTCAAAAATGCCCGCGTCCTTTACTGGATGAATGGCTGTTATGGTGGAGAGTGGCATATTGCGAAAGTGGACCTTGGTAAAAGGAGCCCAATGGATGGAAGCTGTCTGACAGCCTGTCATCAACCGCTCAGTCTAACACTGCTCTGCGTCTCTAATGCACAGCTAGCTGGCCAAATGACTCTGGCTGCGTTCACATGTGCAGTAAATAATAACAAAGTACGGATGGCCCTCCTCCTGCTACGTCAATGAGAAATTACATGGAAGGCAATTAACTTCTATGTAATTAATTCTTGTTTTGTTTTGTTGCCATGTAGGGTGTCTTTCCCAATGTTCTATGTACTGCTGCTGTATCAGAGCATCAACAAGCAGAGTTTGTAGTGTGAAACTGTGTATTTTAAGGCAACAGTTCTTTTACTAATTCTAGGCTTTTGTTTTTTGTTTGTTTTCTGGGCATAGGGCTGCACAATACTAAAAAAACATGCAATTTGCATTATTATAGTTTATTATTGCGATTCTGATATCAGTTGTGAAGAACCTATTTTTTTCCTTATTCTTTTATTTCTCTTCAGGCATCACTTTCATCTAAACAAGGTGCAACCATCAAGGTCTATTAGATGGACCAAAACTATTATTTACTTACATGTGAATGCTTGATACTTAAAATATAATGAGTCATGATTTACTTCTGTCCAATCAGAAACATTTACTTGGTTGAACATTCTTAAAATGAGTTCAAACTTTATACATTTTTGTGTTTTTGGAATAGAAATGCCAGTCTCACATGTTAGTGAAAGATGGCCTGCTGGAACATCTTTCTAAATAATGTCCTGCAAAAGAATGTGTGCTGTCTGTGCCATTTCATCCGTCCACCAAATTTCTGTCGCTTTCTACATCTTTATTTGACTCCTTCTCTTTCTTTTTTTCAAACAGCTGATCAGGGCTGATGTAATGGGGGGAACACCGGGGGTTTGTGGATGGTGTTATTCACGTTTTAGCTGTTAGCAGCGGAACATAATCTCCCTCTAGTCAGCTCACATTAGTCTCCATGATTCGCACCAGCCCAATATGTGCAGCGAATGCAATGGGCCAGCTGGGGTAATTTAGGATGTCAGTCAGCTCAGGAGGCTGGTAAAATGAGTAAATGGCTGAATATGATTTATATGTAGAGTATTCTGATTATAATGTCTCTCAGAATAGAATATTCTCTCTTTTTAAACTTTTTTTTCATCTGTATTGTGTGCATCCCCCCGATAGACACTGAAATGAACAGAGGGCTTTTAAACTGACTGCTCTATGATTATATTAAGAGTGCGAGAGAGCGACGAAAGAGGAGGAGGGAGGAGATCTGATGCCCGAGCACTAAGTATATATAATTGCTTCTTGACACACTGGCCAAATTCTGCGGTGCCAGGATCTGAGCGAAGATGATTAACGGCTGTCCAAGTGGGTGGGCACTGCAGGTCGTTCAGGGCCTTTGGTTTCCATAGTGATACTAGTCTAAAGGCCATATATTGCATGGTGAATATCCCCAAGGTCCCCACATTGTTAAACTACAATTATAACTCACATCAAGAGCATTGTCTGTCCACCGCAAATTCTGCTATTCATCCACCCAGCATTTTCCTCCTTTTTTTCTTCTTCCTCTATCTTTTGTTCACCTCTGCTTCCCTTAAACGGTCCTCTCTTGCTAGCAAGAAGATAAAGAGTGAAAATATCGCATTGTGTGAATAATTGATGTATGGGTTCACCTCAGAGCATCATTACAGTACGGTATTCAGAGTAAGAGGTGAAGGTAAGATCATATTTCTGACACGAGGCTTCAGGCAATAGAAATCTTGAACGGTTTTCTTTTGGATCTGCAGCACGCATTACCGTTTCTTAGTACTGCATGACAGGGACAAAATAAAATCTAATTAGAAATGCAAACACAACTGTCGGAAAGTATTTTAATAACACAGCTGGTAAATATGTTTTTTGTTTGTTAGTCAAAATGTATAAAGCAGGTGATTTTAAATTTATCACTGCATACGTAAGCACATATAAGACATATTTATAGGTACATGTATATAAAAGCACAACAAAAATAGACGACAGATGGAGGAGGTAAAGGGTGGGGGTTGAGATCAAGCACTCCTGACAACATGGGGTCTGCACTACGCCTTGTTCCTGCCATTTCTGAAGTCGGTAGCCTAAATTGTGCATTCCACAGATTTATTTTCCCACATTTATTTTATTTATTTATTTTTTGTTATGATATTATATGTACAGTATAGGTGTAGTGCCAAAAATGCTCAACAAACACCCTACTACTTAAAGTACTTCATCCCTGTAACTTAAATGAATGTGAACTCACTGGTGGTCATGGATAAAATGCTTAACACATCTTGTGTGCAGCAGTGTTTTGAAGCCAAGTAAAGGCCAATGATGATTCATTTTGTATAATAAAAGTAAATCCCCCTGGCATCCAAACAACAGGCTTGTCATGCAGCAATTAAGCTTAGTTTTAAGCATCACAGAGACTATCGGTGGTTAGTGATGCATCTTCCTGAACACGTAGATCCAAATTTGTCTTTCATGCAAGTGCACTGACATATGCATTCATTCAATCAATCTCGCTCTCTGACATACACATGCACACACACAGACACACAAGACTCAACTGAGGTAAATGTGATCCCAGAAGACAAGCAGCAACAACCCATGGCTCCATCAGGGTGCCCGGGGTTGCATTGGTGGCTATCGTCAAACAAATAATGCTTTGTGACTGAAAAAAGGCTATCCGAAAGGTCATTTGTGACCTCTGGGACCAATGCTGTGCAGCATCTGTCACTAGCAAACACCGCATGTCTGTGTCAAATGGCAAAAGGTATGCAGCACAGTCAGCCTGCTATGTAATAAAGGCAGCAGGGCCTACATATACCCAGCATCACTGTCACAGCTGCAATAACAAGCCGCTGCAGCGTGCAGGCTTACCTGCAGAACATCCAACATGTTTTACTGTACACATGACTGGATGGATAACTTGAAGCTGGTCAGAGCATGGCAAAATATTTTACATATGCATAAACTTTTAAGGTCACACTTAGAAGCTGTGTGCATAAATATGACTACATTCACATCTATACTTGGTCTGCAGTTATTCCACTTTTTTATAAAAAAATCCCCAAAAACCATTGGACATGGCAAATAGTCTGCACTTACATAGAGCTTCTGCCTGAGCAAAATGCTTTACAGGTGTTGGTGCCTCTCAAATACGCACATAATTGCAAGCCAGGGTGCTGACCTGCCACTGGGAGCAACTTCAGGTGAAGTGTCTTTCCAGAGTCAAAGTCTGAAGTGAATTAATAACCCTGTGATTAGCCTGCAGCCTGCTCCTCCATCTTATTTATCTGTGAAATTAGATGATCATTTTTTCCAAATATTTTTGTACTTTAAACGAGCACACAAAACTTTAAAATTTGTTATTTTTTCTGCCAAAGTGTTAAACTAAGACCAGTTTATTATGAGAAGGAACAGAGTTACAGCTATTTTGGTAAATATTGCAAGATTTTGCAAAATCTGTCAGTGCTCGGAGTATGTGTTGAGGATGACTCTCGACAATTACCACATCAAACTTTAGCCCAATCTGTAAATTTGATAGCCATACTTACATTTTCTAAGATTGGTTGGCTGTGGCAGCCATGTTGAATTAGGTTGACTCCAAAATGTTCGGCCAATGATTACTTCCTAAAAATGAAATCTAATGATTCATGAGATATTATGCTATTAGAAGACACTATTGATGAGATAGGCACCAGCTCCTCGCAACCCAGACAGGAGAAGCGAGTAAAGAAAACGGATGGATGGATGGATGGATGGATGGATGGATGGATGGATGGATGGATGGATGGATGGATGGATGGATGGATGGATGGATGGATGGATGGATGGATGGATGGATGGATGGATGGATGGATGGATGGATGGATGGATGGATGGATGGATGGATGGATGGATGGAAGACACTGTTGACTGCAATAGATAAAGGCAAAGTTTTAGAAACAGATCTTGTATGATGATTTAGCTCTCAGAGTATAAATTGAGGATCACTCTCAGCTAGTATGACACCAGATTTTAGCTCAGTATCTGTATAATTTAATGAATCTTAGCCATTTTTGTGTTTTCTAAGACTAGTTTTCTGTAGTGATTGTTTTGAATTCAGTTGGCTCCAAAAGTCGTATACCCAGTAATTTCTGTCTGAAAATGTTATTATAATCTGTTCAGTGGTTAATGAGATGTTTTGCTAACAGACAAAATGAGTTGACTCCAGTAGATAATGCCAAAGTTTTAAGAGCAAAGCTTACATGATCAGTTAGCTTTTGAACTATAAATTGAGAATGAATCTCAGCTACCACCGAACCAAATTTTAGCTCAGTGTCTGTAAAAATGAGTGAATTATAGACATTTTTGTGTTTTCTAAGGTCAGCTGGCTGTGGTAGCCATCTTAAATTGGGTTCAGTCCAAAAGCATTAAGTCCAGGCATTATTTAACTTGATCTAAGGCTACACAATCTATTGAAAGTTTGCCTTTGCTGTGATATCAAAGTGCACAATGTTAATATTGAAAAGAATAGCAAAGTCCTACACACACCCTGCATGCCAATAATATATTTGGCAATCAAAAGGATCCCCATTGGCTTAAATGCTCACAGCTTACTGCGATGGTAGTGGGCAAAATGCTAAAGCACATGGAGAGTGTCAGCTGTCATGATGACAACAGAAAGACAGTGAAGAGGAAAATAGGTGTTTATCGCAACCTATATTGAAAAATTCAACAATAATATTGGAATTGGATGTTTGTTTGTTTTTCCTAAACTTCTGATGCTCTAATATAAATCTGCACTTGTTTTGTTTAGCTTTTTTTACTGGTATTCCTGAATGCTTCAAGAGGTTTAGTATATCTTCAGGGGTAGGGCTAACAATGCGTACGCTTCATGTTTGATATAATTTCTCTTGTCACACCATTTCCACAACAGTGGTTAATGGCATCAAAAATTCAGGGAAAACTGATGAAGAAATATATCATGCATATATCCCTCTAAGCCAATGTGCAGTGCTCATATATCTGCATCAGACCACACATTCATGTGGAACAAATCAATAATATTCCATTTCTAACCAAATTCCTCTTTTCCAATGGTGAAATCCAATCTTCACGGACACACTAAATCAGATATCCTGACGACTGCATTGGAAAAAGAAACACAAAGATGACATTGGTTGGTCTATATGTATTTAAAAAAACATATCATGCATAATATGTGAGGAAAAGGCTTATCTGACAAGTTTTTCTTAGAATTCGTATGAAGTGTAAATGAGGCAGCGTTGTACAGTATATTTCCCAAATCTCCTGCACCGTTGGCTCGCTATCTCTCTTGCTGCCTGTCCTTTAATTCCTCTCACTTGCCACAGCGTCTCAGCCCCCCATATCCAGCTAAACCAATCAGGGATTTGAGGGCCTCACTTCCAATCAATTACCACCCAAATCAGTGCAGAGGCCTTTGATATAGAATCATTTGTCAAATCAGTGCAGATGGCTGAGGGCAGGTACCCCTGTGCCATAGGCCATATCCACGTGGAAATCTCTGTGCAGGTTGGACTCTCCTGATGCTCCCCAACCTATTAATGGGAAGTCGGTGTGCTCGAGGACTGCCATCCAGCTGCATGGATTGCAAATGTAGAAGAATCTTAGCCTGTCCAGAGGATAATACCAAACTTATATTCAGACTATTTTTAAGTCAGGTGAAATGTGATTTTGCTCAGATCCTGCTTGGGGTGCTCATATGGATTGCATAAAAGCTGCAGGAAGAGGACCGGAGGTCCTTTTAAAGTACATAATTAATACATTGATCTGTAGGGACAGAACAAACCTCAGTGCTCGAGACAACACACTGAAGTGAAGAACTTAGTAATGAATTACAGTTTTTTTAAGTGCTACATGAGAACATAGCTTTCTGTAAAATTTTAATTTTTAATTCAGAACATTTATTATAACAATCATGTAAAATAAAGCCTTCACAAATTAAAAAACAGCATTTTTTAAGGAAGCATATCTGCCAAATAGTTGTTTGGACTAAAAGCACCCAATTATAATCAAACCTTTGGCACGTAAAGAGAATAGATAGTGAAACAAAATTAAATAACTTCTGAATTTTAGGTTTATTAAAATGTCACTACATTTTTTGTAGTCTTCATTGATTATACTGCAGTTAATTCAACATTGTTGCTTCTTAAGTTAATTTTTTTTAAACTGAAGTCAGTATCCTTCTTAAACGCCTACATTTAAATTCCCCAAAGTGTTATTTATTTTTGCAAATGGATTTATTGCTCACAAACATTACTGGATGTGTGCAGCCAAGGGAAAATAAAAAATGTCTCTGGTCGTTGTCTGATTGTAATGAACTGCTTTAGTGAATGCACAATTTATTTTGTGTACATTCTTGTTGACTCAATAAAAGCACAAGTTAATAAATTGAGGCTAGTTAAGATTTTTAATACAGGCTTTTGGAAAATGTAAATTGGCACTATTTCTGAATGTTCTATCAAGTTTTTTAAACGTTGTTTGCGTGGTTTTTTTTTGTCTTGTTCGACATGATCAGCACCTTGACGGTAATGCTCGGTTCACTGAGTTCAGTAAATTAAACTGCTTGTGGAAAGGCTAATTTACTGTCTGCTACAATCTGCAGAAATTACAGTTGGAATACTTTAAATATAAGACACAAACAATTATACAGTTTTGGGGGGTTAGGTTTAAAGAGGTTTGTCACAGTTTGCTGACTGCCAACTGCATTCCTGCAGCCATAGCTACATGTCCATATTTGTAAGCCATTTATTATTTGAGTTCAATCACATGTTTTGTTGCTGCTAATGCAGCTGTTCATGTACATCCTGTGCTTCTGCTTATGTGTTTCAAATTTTATATACAGAAATGCTTTGGCTCTAGCATTTTGTGTGAAGTATATTATCCTGATTTCTGTACCCTGGTCAATGAGGTTGACTTTAAAATGGCCTGGATTCATTCAAGGTGGTGCTGTCTGCTTCTGCTTAATCACCTGCTTCCTGTGAAAACATATAAAATGAAGTACCTGAATTCCAGTGAGACATTAAGGTCAAAAAGAAGGTAATCCAATACAGTTTGAAATTAGCATTTTTGAAAAATAAAAAGATAAAAACAGGAAAAAAAAGAAATGTTGTCAATTTCTATTTTTGTCAATATAGCTGTTGTTGTTATAACCTGCCAGCAAGAGGTAAAGGCGGCTGATAATGTTTTTGCATGTCTGTGTGCTCGTGTGTTTGACTGCTAGCGAAATATCACTTGAACCAGTGGACAGATTTTAATGAAACTTTTAGAAAGCAATCATTGGAAACACATCTACAACTGATTACCTTTAGAAGATAACCTATTTCAAGATGGCTGCCCAAGTCAATCAACATTAGTGAACACAAAAATGGCTATTACTAAGTCAGTTTTACAGATATTGAGCCAGATTTTGATATTGTTAGTAGCTGAGAATCATTCACAGCACACATGTTAAGCATGACATCTTGCAATATTGCATAAGATCACGTTGGCTACAACTCCATCCCTTCTCTACATGAGATGGTCTTTTTCTAAAGCTCTGACATGAAAGGCAGCAGGTGACGTGCATTCCTTTAAGCAATGCTGGCCTTTAATTATAATATGCATCACTAAGGTCTTTTTCTGCCCTTTCTCGTGTCTGGTAACCTTGTAAAGCTTTTTTTCTCAGCCGTGATTCACTGTGGTTTAAATGAAGTGACGAGCGGGTTAATTTTCCCTCATTGGACGAGGTCTGGTGCTTTAGATTAAAATCGATCCTCAGAATCGCCTGGTTTTGCAGCACGTAGCTTCTCGAAGACTGCCTGCATGGAAGAGATCAGTAAACTCAAAAGTGTTTATACATGTACACATTCTCAAGCTGTGACCAGGAAGCATGTTGCCTTTGATGTGGAAGTGCATGTGATGCTGTGGTGCACAAATGTTTTGTGGTATGCACCTCTCAAAATAATCAGCAAGCTGTTGGGAATACCTGCTCTTCATCTTAAAACCCACTAGAAGCATAACAAGAAACTGACAGGTTGGAAAAGAGAAAACCACTCCATCTCCATTTTTTTCACTCACTTTTCTCTCCCTCAGTTGTGGCATTATGAAAAATACAAGTATCTGCTCAGTCTTGCTTCTTTTCCAGTATTTCCGTTGCACAGTTGAATTAATCATTCAAATAAATAACAAATCATTTAATATTTTGTGTTTTGTGGTCAGTGTTATTTTTGCTGGACATGCTTTCTTTTGAGTGAGTGGACAGCAGCTAATAAAACCCAAAGTTATGGGAGGAATGAGAGTGTTTACGATCAGTGAAGCTCAGTGGATTGATTTTGTATTGAGAGATAGTGACAAAGTAAAGATCAGCGCCAACACCCAACTCATTTTTCACCTGTTAGTTTTACGAACTCTCGCCAAAGCCTGTTTTTAATAACGGACACACTGCTGTGACAATTCGTTGCCAGGTTTCCCCACTCCTCCCGGTAATATGCTCATGCTGTGCCAATTAATGACATAAAATGTGAGTAAAAGTAGCTAAATTTGAGGTTTGGAACTTAGTTAGCAGAGGTTTGAGGTGTACTTACACTTTGAACATTTTGGGTTCTTAGGGTACATCAGAATAAAAACAAAACTCCTGTAAGATTAACAGCCTACAGTTCCTTAAAGCAAAGTATATTACTTTTTATACTAGAGTGTTAAACTTGGACCATCTTATGACTCTCAGCCACTACCATGTACATTTTTAGCTCAACATAAAAAAATAGATTGAATTAATGCCATTTTTCATTGACTAAGACCATCATGAATTAGGTTGACTCCAAAAGTTATGATGCTGAAGTTCATCCAGTGATTACTTTCTGAGAGTTTCATTAAAATCTGTTCAGTGGTTAATGAGATATTTTGATAACACTGCAAGCAAATGAACACACACGCAAAAACATTATTGCTGCTCTGCCTTTGGTGGCAGGCAATAAAAATGCACTTTTAACATTTTTAAGTAATAGTAATACTGCATGAATCTACTCAAGAATAGAAAGGATTTCAGAACTGACATGTACAGGTGATCTAGTGTGCACGAACTGGAACAAAAGAATAGGTAACTAAAAAAAAGTAGACGATATTGAAGCAAACAATAAATAAAATATTTGAACTGTAAAATGTTTAAGCTATGGATGAAGCATTAATCATACAAGAAAAGACGGAAGATTCATGGTCTGAGTTGAAGGAAACTTTCTTGTAATGATTTTATTCATGAGCAAAGTTTTGTTCAGTGCCTCCATGTTTCAATTATGTATCCTGGCCTTTTATTTTATTCCTCCCTTATCATTATAAATCAGTGCAGCGCAGTGGGATGACACGGATGCCGTCCCTCTGTTCTTTGTGCAAAAAAAGAAAGCAAGATCTCTTGCATCATTTGAAATATTTTCTTTTAGAATATGTTTTCAGATTACCGCAGACAACTGTGCCTCTAAATACAAACTCACATTGCTTAAAGGGATGCCCACCACCTTCCATGCCAAATATTTAAACAGACAGTTCATGTGATCTGTTAGCACTCAGAATGCGTGATAGGAATGACTCTCAGCTACTACCACAACAAATTTTATGTCAATATCTGTCAAATTGGCTGAATGATAGCCATTTTTGTGTTTGCTAAGTTTGATCAGTTGTGGCACCCATTATGAATCTGGTTGGATCAAAACATTTATCAGCAGATGTGCATTCAATGATTACTTTATAAGATGTTTATTGCAATCTACCTACTGGTTCATGAGATATTTTGCTAACAGACAAGCAAACAAACACGCACACACAAGCTTGTACATTACCACCTGCCTGTCATGGCGGCACACTGTCGTTTCCATATAAATGAACACACACACCAGTAATATTCACAAATTTTATCTCAAATATCCCATAATTGACAAGGAAGGACTTGACAGGATTCAGACTCACAACACAATAACGAAGTTTTAAGGATTTTATTATGGACAGATTAAGAGCGGGACTTGAGGCTCTGAACAGCGCACTCACGTGACCGTCGTGGATCGGGACCAGAACAGGTAAGTCCTCCTTAGCTTGGTAGCTAGGTGCAGACAGGCTTGTCTGAAAGGGGCTGAGGCGTGAGAGAAAGTCCAGGTACAAGCGTGGGGTTGTTACTGGGGAGTCAGAAGTCCGAAGCCAAAACCAGAGAGGGAAAATCCAAAGAGCGAGGTCCAGGTGAACGTAGCGAGGTCGGTAACGAGAGGTCAGAGTCCAAAGCAGTAACAGGCAGGGAGCAGGCAAGAGACGATGGTCGTGGAACAGGCAAGGGTCGAGATCAGGCATGAACGAGGAGATAACGCTGGACATTTACTTGCTGTGAGGCTTTCAATAATCTGGCGCTTGAGTACTGGGAGCTGTGAGTATATGTAGTGACAGGAACAGGTGAAACAGATGAGACTGATGGCGTGGTCATGGAAACTAAGGCGTGGCTAGAAACTGGGAGTGGGAAGTTAAGTGGCTGTGGCATGACATGAGACAAGAGACGTGGCAGGAACAGATGGATCTGTGACAATAATACAATAAGAGGTGTGTGATGTTCCATTCAGTTCACTGATGTTTGTGCGTTTTGCCAAAAGACAAACATAAACACACATCTTTCTTTTGTCTTTGATACCAAAAGAAACAAATTATTAATGCTGTGCCACATATTTTACCACTGCGGAAAAGCCTCACGTTACCTTGGACAGAATATTTTAATGAGCAAATTGGATATTAACGGGAAGTTTTAATTTGAAAATGATTATAAGCGTGTAAGCTCTCTAGGCACGAACAAGCAGCATTGCACAGGATATTTTTCTCACCCTCTGCCTCTGCATATTTCACACTGGCATAGTCTTTTGAGATGCAAGTCATACAGAGAGAACTTGACTCTGCATGCTAAAAAGGCATAAATACAGGAAGAAAAAAAAAACATAACCAACAGATGACCTTATTATACTCGGTATGTAGCATGCAGTAGCAGTATTGCCTCTATTTGTCATTATTACCACCTGCTATAACAGTGAGTGGGAGGAATATCAATTTGACAAAGAAGGCCTCTGACTAAATGTTAAGGAGCCCCCCTGTCATGTGAGACACATCCCCACTGTTCTGAGTGGGCAGATATGGCTGTGTTTTACTACTTATGGATATTCAATGGAAGAGCACAGAGTGAGTATTGCTGTAATAAGGCATTTACCAATGCAGAGTAGCACTGTGCACTGTGAGAACATATGTTAATGTGTTTGAGTGTGGCCAGAGAAACAGCAAGATATTTGGGAAAAGAAGAGAAAAAAAAACACATAGGACTGGCCTCCTGCAGCAAACATTTGCCTTGTACAGAAATATTAATATGACTAGAGCACATTGGTGGAATGAAGGCTAAACATATTACGGGCAGTGAAGATAAGTTTGGTTTGGTGGTGATGATGAACCCCAATCGAGTGAGGCTGGCTGCAGAGAAGAAACAGCTTTGTACTAAGTAGCTTTTAAATTACATCATCATCGGCAGCAGTATACTTTGAGCTGGCCAGAAAAAAAAAAACAACACACATTTAAGGATGGGGGAATGTCTACCTTTGTTGCAGAATTCTTGAGAACTGACAGTTTCCACCTTATATGAAGAAACTTTTAGAAATTATGAAATAAATAAAGACAAACTAACAACTTGGATTTAGACAAGACTGACTTTTAGCAACTAAAACCAACATGCTGATGCAGAGTATTGTTACAAAAATTTACAATATATGTAAAAAAATTAGCTTTCACACTTACATGTGTTACTGAAAAAAACACTTCTAAACTTGGCACTGGAGAAGGTGGAAGAAGCTCCACTTTGAAGTGGAGTTCTGTGGAAACGGTATAAACAATTAATATTTTACTTGTTGTAGATAGGTCTCTGAACAACCTCGATTTGGAGAAAAAGACGTTCAGTTCTGACATGCTAACAGCTCGTCCAAGTGGAGCAAACAATAAAGTAGATTGCTGTCACTTTAAAATAACTCAATATTAATATTAATAACTCAATATGTCACGGTGGTTCAAACAAATGCTGTTTTATAAAGCTTTATACCACCATCAGCTTTACATTACAGTAATTTACATAGAAATCTGTGGTCAGCACTTCTGGCAACATAATGACCTGACTGATCCTTCTCTTTGAATAACATTTTACAGGAAAAAATAAACCCACTCAATCAGTCAATCTAGATTAAGGTTGCACAATTTTAGAAAAACAAGCAACCATGATGTTTTTACTTAATAATAAGATAACCAAATTGTGATAAATCCATAGTCCCTCTCTCCTCTCCTCTTCTGTTATTATGACATCCACAACTCTTTCTTCATGCTTTAGCATTTTAACTACTACTGCCAAAAACATTCTTGACATTCAACTATATGTTGTGCAGTTCATTGCAGTCTTTTGCATAACTGATATTGTAGATATCGGCATTCCAGTTGTAATAAATTTTCGATATATTGTGCAGCCTTTATCTGTATCATCTGTTGCTATTCTGCTAAGAGTAAGAGTAAGATGAAAAGACATATTGTATGTTGCACTGATATCCATGTTCTTTGTCACTTGTCAGTACTTTTTAGCACTTCAAAAAATGTACTTATGGTTATGGAGTGTGAGAAAAACAATCAGGACTGTGGAGCTGATACTAAAATAGCAACAGTATTACCTAGGCATTTTAAGCAGTCAGCTGCTTTTTTAAAGCAGTCATTTAGGCAGTAATCAATTTATATCAAACTTCCTCAAACTTTTTGTTTAAAAAAACCTTTTTTTCCACAGTTTAACTAACTATATTAACATATTGTTAAATATTTTTACCAAACAACGGATAACAGCTCTCTCTATGATGTTCATTGAACTTCAGATGCAAAACAATAACTTCAACCATAAATGTAATCTTTGCTAAAACAGCAAATTTAGAATACAAGTTTAACAAACATGCTTTGGAATTTTTTTTCAATTATTTTTTTTTTCTTTTTGCTGTGTTTCTGCAACTCACTGTTTTTTAAAATGCCATATACTACGTAATGGGTTGTGACACACTAAGTTTAGAAATACAACCTGAAACAATTCAAATAATTTAATTTTGCATAAATTTCAGGAGAATAAAAATATTGCCATCCTCTCAATACTAAACCTAATCTTTTAAAAATAAAAACTGATGTCAGTTTAGTGATGGAATTAGATTTAAGTAACGGGATACAAATGAAGTTGCTTCCAAATAGGACCTGTCAACATCTCAGCTGAGAGCAGGCTGTTATTGTTGCAGTCATTAATAAAGTATTATCACTTCGTGTTGTTGGGTCCTCATTGAAATTTGTAATGGGGCCACAGTCATTTGGTTTGTTAATGATTCACAAGGTTCTCTGTGAAATCTTTATGCCTGTGGTAATATGTGAACAATGACAGTGAATACATTGGGAGGCCCAGATGACATCTGGTGAATAACATTACAGCTAACATCTGCGTGTTTAAATTTAAGACAGAAGCAACTCCCTCTGCTCAGCAGATCAATTCCGTAAAGGTTTCGGGAATCATTAATCAGTATCATCGGGGTGCTTTGTGTTTGTCAGTGAATGACAGTGAGTTGGGCTCCTTGCTTCAAACATGAGCTTGTGATTCAGGATGTCACTGCACATCACAATCTATGGACAATGCCTCTGTCAGTCTCAATGAAGAAAACTGTCACATGTTTCAATGGGAGACACATCAAACAGATGAACAATTCGCATTACTACTGAATCTTGATAACAAGGTTTTGACACATCAGTTGGGCTCCCCAATCTCTTTTTTTTAATATTTTCTCCTTGATAGAACACTTAGTGATCACTTTAATTCATGCATGTCATTGGTTTCTGCTCAAACAGTGAGTCAAGCTGCTGTGACTCACCATGCAGGCAGCCAGGACATGTAGACGGGGTTGTACAGTTCAGCAGTTTCTGCCGAGCTGAGGACGTAGCTTAACGTCTGCAAATAAAATATTTGCAATTTCATTCCACCTAAATATGGCAGCATTTTTGTTACTCTGATAAAAAGCATTTTCAGCACTGAAAGCAGTTCTCTGGTGTGAAACTCACCCAAACTATAACCTTTGAGCATCTGGTTGAAAGTCACCATAACATAAAATATGTGAATAATAAAATAACACCTCAGAAGGGTGAATACGTTTATAACTTTTATACAAATCATTTTGTTAGGCTGCATTATAAGGAACTACAACAGCTCTCCCTTCCGCTACAAGCAGAAAAAGACTCATGGTACAGAGAACATGATTTATTTTAGCAATGTCACTGAGGATAGTTCTTCAGCACAACAGGCTCTAGTTATCAGTGTTTCTTCTCTTTTCTTTTGTTGTATGTTTGAGACTGCGGGTGACCTGTCTTCATTACTTGTGGCAATTAATAATGCAAAGACCAATGTTTCCCTATGTAGGTTTAAATATCAGTTAGTCTATTAGCATACATTGTAAAAGAGAAAAACCAGGATATGAATAAATCAAACTACATTGGAGTCTGACAGGTGTTAATTGTAGTGAATTTAAAAGGAAAACTCTCACCTCTTGGCAGCCATTATGAAAATGTCCATAGGTCATTATTTTTTTCATTTGGGCTATAAAAAGCAAGACTTTTAATGAAAATAAGGAAAAGTGAGAACTGAATTTTGTTGCTAAATTGAATTAATTGAAAGCGAGGCAAAACAGCAGTCTTTTGGAACTTCGTCCTGGAAGATCACCAATAAAACCCTTTAAAACAAAAAAAAACTTTAACCCTTGGTGACTCATTTTATGGCACCATACTTGTGTAATTTCAGGGATTGTGTTGAAAGGAGAAGTCTTAGAATGAAATCCCATGACTTCGGCCAATTTCACTGCGGCAATGCATTATAAGGCAATCATTTCTGCATGCTGTGTGCTGTTAGCATAAAAGATCGCTGGGGCTGGCGTGTCAAAGTGCTGATGCCAAAGAACACCTTGCATCTGTCTCAGAAACAATTTCATGAACCTGCAATATCCGACACCTTGAGAGTACGGAATGGAGTTGGTCTCTATTTGGCTAATTGGTCAGGGATGGGGGTATGCCTTTCTAATATGACTTACTGCCCAATGGGATTCTCATAAAAAATTCTATTTAAAATTTTATTATATTTTATTTCTCTATAGAATAGAAAATAGAGTAGTATGTTCTTTGTATACAGTGTCTTGAAAGACTGCAGAAGAAAAGCAAATTTACATCTATAGAATTTCTTGAAACGTATAAGGTTACAAAGCAATTTACCTAATATACAAAGAAAGATATAAAACATCATCTGAATAAACAGATGATTGAATAGCTGATGATTAAAGCTCAAATTGAATTCAAACTTTTATAGGTAGCCAGTGTAGACAGATGAGACCACACAATCAAAGTTTAATAGTGACAAGATCAGAATGAAGTGATACAGAAGCAGGAAAAAAAATAAAGGTCCCCAGTGTTGTTTTGGTTTCTAGGACACAGTGACAGTGGAATAGGCTGCTACACGCCACTGTTTCTGAACTGTTTCTGAACTGTTTCTCCTATCAACGCAAATACAAATTTTTATAAATCTCTATTTTTCACACTAAAAACTCAATTTATGTGTGGACGGGAGGTGTCAATGCTGCAAAAAAAAAAAATCTCTATATTTAAAAATATCCAGTGTAGTGTGGACGGGGCCCAACTCAAAGCCAGTTCTAGATTTTAAAACAGCAGGTGACTTGGCATAATTATGTTTTATTTACCCACACAACATCAAAGAAGATGACATAATCATATTACCATAGTGTGATGGTGTCAATTCCTATTTCTGTATAAACGTGTTTGGGATTGGTTTGTTTCACCCTGCATTGCTGCAGCTGCTTAAATTTAGTGTATTTTAAAGTAAACCACTGTATATCTGTAGGATACACAGAAAGCAAAAAGTAAACGCCAGCAGTATCCAAAGTGATCTTATCTAGGTTGTAACTTTTCGTGTCAGTGTTATGAAATGGCCAGGTGTTTATTTCAAGAATGCAAGCAGCTACTTGATATTATTGGAAACAAAAGAAAACTTGACTGTAAGTAGAAAAATGCTTCGTGTCGGCCGGAGTTTGGTATATTTGTGTTAGCCTCGCCTCTATAAATACAGCAATAATGTTGACCAGGTGCAGCCCTTCATTGTGTGTGTGTGTTTTTAGAAGGGAGTTGTCTCGCAAGATAATGTGTCATCATTTCAAGATGGCTCCAGGAAATTACTTTAGTTTCCTCCAGTGGTCTGTTCACTCCCCAGATCACAGTCTAATAAAACGCTTTAGTGGTAAGATGAAGTGGAACGTTCACAACATAAGCGCCACTGAAAAATTGTAAAAAAAAAAAACAACAACTCTTCGTCAAGTCAGTGTAGCTCAAAATACCTATGTAACATCTCAGAAACCGTGCTGAAGAAAGGCTTCAAAAAAGAGTGATATTACCTTACCTCATAAAATTGTCAATGAATGTATTTACAATACTGTTAAAAGACTACACTTCCGTCAAAAAACCTCCAGCTGAAATATATATTTTTTTCTCTTGCTCGGCTTTTTAACATAGACACCATGACGTCCTAAATTTGCATAGTGGTAAAGATCAATGTAGCTCTTGGAGGCTGCTGTGACACTTATTCAAAACAGCTCCTCTATTTAGCTTTGTGTAGTCTGTTGCAAAAAGGGGTGAGCAGGCAGTGAGTGATGTGGGTAAAAAAAGTCAGACACCTCCACAGTCGTAGTCGACCTCAAAGAGCATTTTGTCATGTATCTTCACTTGGTAAAGTACCTGCAACCCTCTCCCGTCACCACTGAATCAATGCCTCTTCACACTATTTGATGCTGTTTGATGTCAGAGGAGATGTAAAAAAGTAATGGTATGGTAAAAAAAAAAACCCTCTAAAACTAGCAAGGCTTTTATAATTTTTTATTTTTTTCCCAGCACAAGAATTATTTATTTATTTATTTATTTGGCAGCAGGGGGGAATTATTCAGCTGGGTGTCACTACATTATGAAGGGTGTCCTTCAAGCTTTACCTGAATTTGAGAGACAGCTTGAAAAACCTCACTTTTGAATTTGGTTGAAAGCACGTCTAATTGAATTTTGATACGTAATTAAATCAAGCAATAAATCAGCCCAGATCCCACTGCAACCGACAATTCAACACTCCTGAGCACCAAAAGCTAATTATGATGAAGTTATTATCTCGGCCAAAGGGAGTTCTCTGAATTGCTTCTCCTGCATCGTGTAAAATCATTTCAGCCAGAATACACTCAACCTTGAGGAAAGGGCATCTCCTACATGATAGATCCGAGAGATCCTATAAATGTCACTTGTGCGGTTTGTAATGCGTCTACGCTGAAACACTGTCCCACCTTGCAGCGGGTGATTACTTAAGCAAGAGTGAAATGTTTGTGGCTCACATCGCACATTAACGCGCCAAGACGGAAAATAATCTCGTCTGTTTGTAGTCAGCAATTAGAGCTGGTTGTAATTTCTGTCAATAATCCCTTGATGTGTAGGAAGTGACGATATTGATTTAACATGGATTTAGAGCATCATCCTCATCATCTGGTTCCCACTCTCATATGGTTAATCAATTACATCCCCTGTGATTTGAGTGCGCTTTAGATGCCATGCTCTGTGCATGTAATCTCATGACATAGGGTATTAAATGAAGCCTAATTATAACTTTGCAGCTATGTGCCACATCACACACTTTTAATACCTTCCCTAAGAAGACAAATTGGTGTGTCGGTAAAGTGAGGTGTTGTGTTTTTGATTCGGTGTAACAGAAAATCTTTAAGTTTGTTAAAGATGTCAGATATGCATAAATGAATAAAATGTGTTTAAATGATCTGCCTGCTTGAAATCATTGAAATCAGCTCGTTAAAGGGATAGCTCAGATCTTTTCAAAGGGGGTTCTGTAATAAGGGTATGAACATATCTTACCGATTTTAGATAGGGCTTTGAAGACCTCAGTTTGGAGGGGGGAAAAAAAGAGTTTAATTTCAACCAGATTCACACGCTAACGGCTAATCTGAGTGAGGTGACAATCAAAGTCGATTGCTAGCAAAAAAAGGACAACAATGTAAAAGTTTTGTTTGAACCACTTTTGCTGTCGGCTTTGCATTATATGATCATGTGCACAGTAGTTATTTTCAGGTGCAAATAGCAACAGCAGCAGCTAGTTGTAGCACATCCAGTGCAATGTGTGGTACCTCCAGAAGTAATATAATATTCTTGTTTAAAACAGTGATGGACAGCAGGTTAAAAGTCATAAAACTGTGTTTGCGTAAACTATAATGATTTTATTTATTTATTTTCTATCAGTAGTTTATACACTAGTAGTAAACTATCATTAGTTTGTCAGTCTGGGCAGAATTCAGCCCTGTTTCTCCAAACTGAGGCTGTTTACAGAGCTATCTACAACAGGTAATATATTAATTGCTCATAAGCTTTCCACAGAACTCCACTTCAAAAGATCTGATCTGTTGCTTTAGAAAATTCTTGTAATTCTCCACCTCCCCTCACAACCACACTAGAGCTGGGTGGTATGGCTTTTACAAACGAACCCCTTGAAACAATTACTGGAATAGCCTTTTTCTACATAATTTGATGAGAAAATAGGAACAATGATGACTTTTTTTTTTTCTAATTACCATGCGACGTGGGGTCTGGACACAAGCGCCACAGAAAGAAAAGAGGTCCACTGCTGGGGCTGCCAGAAAGCTCTCCCTATATTCCCTTTTTTTTAATTCACCCAATTTGTTGGTCCAATTGAAACAGCAAAAGGTTATAGTGTGGAGTAATTAACAGCAGCTCGCCTAATGAAATCAGTAGGGGATGGTACACTGGGAAGATCAATACCTCACTAAGAGTGAAGCGAAAAGAAGGATTGTCCAGGGGAAACACATATAACCAGACCACTTAATAATAATAAGCTGATGAAAAGGCAACATCATGTCCACTGGTAAATCAAAAATGGTTCGAACACAGTGACATTATTGCCGTCTTGTAATTGTGTTAAAGGAAAGTTGCTCTTTGCGCTTGCTCGAGAAGTTTACAGGATTTACACCACTCCCCGTGGTTTGCTGAAAGGGTTTCCCTTTATTGAATGTCAATAAGAACATCAATACACTTTGGACAACAACACCAGTGCAGAGGTAAATGGGTATTCTATTTATCTAAGGCTACACTTAAGTATATTGAAGACTTTATTAGCCCCTTTTGATGAGGAGGTGTTTTGTTTTGAAACAGTTTTATCACTCCGTCTAAGACATGCTGCGTTCGCCAGAAACACAAGGGATGCAAATTTGAACTCGGCGCAGTGTTTCTCAGCCAAAAACAATAATGTCTCCTGTGTCATGGGCAGATGGCATGCATGTCCAAGTTTTCCACCGCAAGCATTTGTATTATGCATGCATGTCTGCAATTGTTTGATTGTGTTGTGGCCGCCTGTGAATTGTCATTTTGCTCCGATTGATAGAATTCAGACTCATCCCTCTCATCCGCAGAGAAAACCACTTGACAGCAGGCCACATGCTTTCTTTCCTCCAAACCCTCTCTAAAGAGATTAAGTAGTAGACTGTGGTTACTTTAACGTCTTGGTACAATGCAGTCTAGCAACTCCTGCTTGACTATTGTCCTCACAAGACTTCATGCAGCAGGAAAGAAGCCAAACTTAAAAAGAAAATGAAAACAAATGTGAGAAATGCAAAGATAAGTTTCAGCAAGGGGAGAGGTTGGAGCCGGTTAGCTCCTTGCCATGCTTTGCGTATCTTGCTACCTTCACACTATAAAATAAACTGTTATGTGGGAGGCTGTAGAGTTAGGAGCAGAAGATCTCATTAGTGTTAAACTATTAGGAGCATGAGGACCCTGGGGACAAGGGGGTTTAGGACTTTAAATGCAGCTTGATGTTATCACATCAAAGATAAAAACAAAAAAGAGCTCACAATCAGCAGCAAGGTAGCCAAATACACTTTATTTACACTTTATTCTTTATTCTAAAGTTACTTGGCAAGGCTTTGTACTTTGACAAGCAGATTATAATATGCATATAACTGTGTGAATGCTGAGTTGGCATTCACACTTTTGTTTTCTTGTTTTTTTTCCCATACATTTAGTGCAGTCTAGCTTCTGCATTCTTTGTGCTTATTTAAATAAATCACATATCAAAATGTTTGATTTGTTCAGGTGGTGGGTAAAATGACTTTTTGTTTTTGTAACTTTTATGCTTTTCAAAATATTTAACTTTATATATATATATATACAAACATTTCCTTTATATATATATATATACTTTGAGATTTCTTCAATTCCTTCAAAAACGTTGTTTTTGTTAAAATCTGATTCAGCATCCTTGATCTATCTTCTTATGCTACTTTTAGCTTTTAGGTAGCCTTTTGCTATTTCAGCTTTTAGCTTAACATTTGTTACCTTTTGCTGTTTTTAGCTTTTGGCTAACATATTGCTGTTTCTAGTTTCTGCTTTGCTTTTTTTTTTGTTGTTGTTTTAGCGACCGCTATACTACTTTTAGTTAGCCTACTGCTACCTTTTCATTGTTTTTAGATTTTAGGTACCCTTTTGTTACTTTTAGCAATCATTCTGCTACTTTTAGCTTCTAGCTTGTTTAGATACTTTTAGCTTAACACTGGCCTTTTGCAATTTTTAGTTACTGTATTTTTTTTTTTTTTTAGCTTTAACAAGTCAGTTTCAGCTAACAAATTACAGCAGTCATTCGGCATTCAGACTGCATTTTTGCAGAAAATGCCATTTCTCCAAATTGAAATTAAAAGAATTTGCACAGATGGTTTTTCAAGATTGATCTGTAAAGTTATGTATAACAATATTAGTGTTTTGTGGCTTTTGAACATCCTTCAGTTGTCTGTAGATGGAACCATCTCATCTAATGGAACCTCACTTCAAATTTTTGTCTTTGTGTACCGTCCTCCAAAATACTGATTTTAAATAAAAACACAACTCGAAATTACTTTTCCTAATAATAATAATCTATTCATGCTTTCTAACTGTCTTAATGAACAGTGTGAGGCACAATTTGGTGGGTAAAAAACAACATTGTGGTGTTTGAATTGTTTCTTTGCTAAAAAGCTAAATACTGTGGATGAGCCTCCTCGCCACATTATAGCCATTTCATGCCACATGTGACAGGCGCTAAGCTCGCCTCTGGGTTCAGTAATGACTCCACAATGGAGAGTCATAAAGCACAGAGTAAAATAGGTGGAGTTTCAAAACTTTGAGCACAGAGTGCAAATTATACACCAGCAACTGCGAGGGCATTAGGAGGCTATAAAATGCTAATTATAAGGAGTTTTGTTTTTCTCATGTAGAGTATACTTTTGCTGCTACTTGGGCATTTTGGAACAGATTTCTTTATGCATTTGCTTTCATTCAGACAATTGTTCCTCCTGGCCTTTTAGCTCAGGGAAAACACTGTTTAACAACTACCCACTCTTAAAAGGATGTTGCAACAGTAACTCTAAAATTTTTCGGAAAGAAAACACCAGCTTAAGGCTCGCTAACGGCTGCCCGCTGTACTGAAACTCGGGCCAAAGGTTAGAAAGGTTAACATTAACTAAATAAGTAACTCTGAAGGAAATAAAACTACAGTAATAAAAATATTTACTCGTCTACTCCCCTCGAGTCTACTTTGTGCCACAGGAATTGTGACGTTGATAGGGGAGTTCTGTTAACAGTAAAACTGACCTCACAGGGGTGACAGGGTCAAGTAATGATAAGGACAACTGCTGTGATCAACTTTAGGGGTGTCTGAGATTATAATTTAAAATTCTTAAATATATAATGATAAAAAATATAGTGTGACGTGTACGATTGGGGTTAGGATGGAATATGTCACTGTGTGAATGCCCCGGGCAAGTTGTATTTACCTCTTTTTTTTTTTTTTTAAGCTTTTGTTTCCACAGTGACTGGTTTCCGTTCTACTTCTGGCTCAGCAGGAAATTTTATTGTAGCCTCTTGTATATTTGGTGTTTGCGAATTCATCACAGTGAGCGACGGACAAAAACTCGAGCTAAACTTTGACTGTGGTACTTTGCGAGCTTGCCGAGCAGAGCACGCTCGCAGTGAGAGACTGTTATTATTAAAATAAATGAGGTTCATATGCGTTCTTGTTGATGATGTTCTAAGATCTATCTCTTGCACTGCATTGCTCTGCTTTATGATCAGTGAAGTGATGAACTGTCATCATGCAGTTCAAGCCAGAGAGAATGTAAATGAATGAATGAATAAATGAATGAAAATTCCATCAAGACAGCCATTGCACGAGTCCAGTTTGCAAAGGAGGGTACAGTAGATTATTTTAGTTATCATTTTGGCATTGCACATTGAAAGATTTTCAGGCTTAAAATGTAAGAAAATGGGTTTTTATTCTAGTTTCAAATGGACTTGTTCGCAAATGCTCAGATTTGATTTAATCATAAATGCACTATTTTTATATGTATAATGTTGTATTACAAAACTGAAACATAGTCATCCTGTCTGATTGTGGAGTACAATTCTAAATCTGACTCATCCCAGCATCTAATGACTTAAAGAACTGGCGTCATACAGTAATTAAAATAAGATGAAAAAAAACTTATTGTCATTATAACCACTATGGCCACACATCTACTGATTTAGTTACCCATATAAACGTGGTAATGCATTTATTAAATGCATAATTGGGCCCAAAGAGGCTCCACATGCATGGAAATTCTACACTCCACCTCTGGGCTGGTGCTCCAAGTTGGTGCAGGAATAAATTTTAATTAATTTTGATTCATTTTTATACTGTAAATGTAAACACGCGTGCACTGAGCGAGACAGATTTATTAGGTCATACAGAACCCCAAGCTGAAAGAAAATATATAGTTTTAATATCCTTAATATGTGCACTGTGAGCTCATTGTATTCTGCATACCTTGTTTCCAGTCTAGATGTAATATCAGCTACCTCCAGTCACCTACGCTCAGCTGGATTGCACTTGTCTTTGTCTTTTTGATTATTCTCCCTTCATGGCAGTCTGCCATGCTGAAGCTCAGACCTTTACTGGTGAAGAGGTGTTTTTTACAGCACTTCCAGTTCACACTGGGAATCATAAAACTCCATGCTCCTATCTGTTCATTTACCAGTTTACAACCAAATATTTTATCAGATATAATCCTTTTCTATACTTTGTCTCAAAAGATGTCTCCCAGTGCTGCAATATGCACCGCAGTCCATACATGTATGGTTGTTTCTTCATTCCCGTCTACAGTTACTTTTTTATCCAATGCACAGCCACTGTATCTTAAATTTGTGATACATTTGGATAGAGAAACAGAGCACAATAAGGTCTGGTGTTTTTAATCAATTATTTATTCAATATTTTAATGATCAGAGTGCCTGGGGTGATCAAAGGCAAGGCTCGAGCTTCACTGCCTTTGCTCACTAAGACATCCCTCAGTACTTTGATGTGATTCACCAACAAATGCACTCATCTTAAGCATAACTCTCTCCCTCTCTCTCTCTCTCTCTTTGGCTTGAATTTGAGTGCTCTGAAACTACTAGTTCTAACGGAGTAGATGCAGGGAGAAGGTCACTGACCAACCAACACTGAGGAGTTAAAAAAAGAGACACATTTACTGTCTCTAACTATTACATGTACAACTACCACTTTGAATGTCATGTAAATATGAAACAACCCTAGGTCACCTTCTGAGATCCTTCACGTACGTTATCATATATTTAATTGGTTGGCAAGGTCTCCTACAATGAAAAATATGTCAGAAAACTATGAATAAAACATTACTTGGGTAAGAAACAACGGCCTGATGGCAGTTCTGAGCAAAAAATTTGCAGTAAATGACCAGTCATTTAATGCAAATGAGAAACTTGTCAGGCAAATCTGGCAAATGATGGTGTCAAATATGCAAAAAATAAAAATATTCAAGGAAAGAGGGAGAAAAATCATTGACTTCTCCTTCAAAATATTTCCAAACAGAAAAAAATACTACTGCAGAAACAAGCAGTATTGGTAATCCTTATGGGAGTAAGACTGCAAACGTTTTGTCCATTCTACCAGTTTTGCATTGTGGCTAGTCCAAGAACAAAGGGACAAAGAAAAACAAACAGCTGCCATCCTAAAATGATATCAAAATAAAATAATAGTAGTTCATGCAGACATTCTTTTAAAAACTTTTTCCTTTTTGCTTTCCACCGTGAAAGGAGGGCAGTCATGTAAATGCCTGTGTTTGTTCATTTCGTTGTTGGCTTGTTAGCAAAATATCTTGTCAACCACTGGACAAATTCTGAGAAATCCTCAGGAAGTAATTATTGGATGTACATCTACAACTGATTCACATTTGGAGCCAACCCAACTCACCACAGCTAATCAATTGTAGCAAATGGCTATAACTGTTAAATTTACAGATATTAAATTAAAATTTTGTATAGTAGTAGTTGAGACTCATCATCACAATGTACTTCGAACGCTTACAGATGGTACATCTTTTTTTAAAACACTAGAATGCAAAGCTGTACGCAAAATGGATTCTATCAGGAAACGCTACTTTGATTTATCTAAAGTTAACAAAGAGCTTACTGAAACTGAATCTGCTTGTTAATAACAATCCTTTACCTGCGGTTAGCAAGTATCACATTTTCAGGATTAACAAACAATATTTACTACGTTTCTAAATTTAATTTGCCTTCAAGGAGGCCAGTTAAGTGGTTTTACTCAGTGAAAGTGCCTGGTGTTTCCTGCCAAGGGATGATAAGACACATTCATCAAGCTTGTTATTTAAACAGCTTGATAATTATTATAATTATTTTTCACCCAGATAAATATATTTCTTGTCTCAACACAAACATATAATATTTTATAATTATACATACAGTACATTTCAGTTATTATTCAATAAATCGTCAGCTGTTCAGCCACTTTGTTTTTTAATTGACTTGAGTTATTTGCCATTTTATTTGTTTTTGGTGAATATCTATGACTGTGTTGATCTACCACTCAGTCAGCAGCACCATCTTCTGATGAACAATTATGGTGGAGCAATCTGTTGACATGAACTTGTTTTCTGTTCGCTGTTTTTCCGTTCCACCACGGCGGTCCTCTTGGCTTCACCTCTGTCTAAGTGGCTCTTCGCTGCCAGATTTCTTCTATTTTCTCATAAATAAAGTCAGGATTTCTGATTATTATACACAGTACAAAGAAAGCTAAATTGCTGATTAAAAATTAAATACTCTTATCTCACTGAGAGTTATCTCGGTCCCCAGAGAGAAGATGCTATTTTGCAGGCTTGCGGGTATCTTTTGTTCCCAATTTAGAAGCTTGTCGCTGTTTATTGTTAATTTTTGATGCTTCATTTGATATTCTGTTCACTTTCCTCTCTGCAACGCAGAGAAAACATCTTTATCAGACTGTCAGTTGCATGCAGTTGCTGTGTGCCTTGTGTTGTCAGGATGTCAGGTTTGCCCTATTCTTTACATTTCTTGGGGTTTGTACACTTCAGCCTGTTTTGCTGGTGAGGTAGCCACACGTGGAAGTGCGCAGTGCAAACTCTGCATCTGAGTAAAAAAAAAAATCAATGTGTATCCTAATTCTCAATTCCAACTTTAAAAAGACTTTAAACTCACAAATCTATAAGGTTGTCAATGGTGAACTCGAGATGACTCTGAGAGGGCTGAAAAGTTCTCAGCAGCGCTGTCTTTGTTAGATCCTAATATCTATTTTCATAGGAAAAAATTTGAAAAGTTACCGTCAAGCAGTCATGTAAAATGTCTGTTTTCTGTCTTTTCAGGAGGCCTGTCAACTTGGCAAGATAACCTCTGTGAATGTAAGTATTATGATTGTCTCTGTCCATTCCTGCATTGCTCTTCCATTAGCATCTTTTCACCAAGACACCATCTTTCTCAGGGCACTTACTATATTTCAAATTTCTGTATAGGAATTCTGAGTATGTTCACAACCAAAAAAGTCTGCAATTACATTTTACCACAAAGGTCAAAATAGCTTTTTAATAATATCACTTTAATGTTAATAACTCTTTCTAAGTGTTTAACATTGTAACAAATTATTTTTTCATTCAATTAGTCAGTATTAGTTAAAATGATCATTCAGATCTTTTGATCTGGGATTTTGTAAAGAAAATCTAAACAATTGATAAAATTTACAGGCTGTAGACAGTTCTTTGATCGACCTCAGTTTGGAGACTTATTTGACGCCCGAACATGTAGTAGAAGCAGGGCCAAGACCAAAGTGGATTACTGTCATCTTAGAACTTCAATCTCAACATTTCTACAATGTTTTTTTATAAATCTTCACATCAATTTAAATTTTTTACAGTTATTTACATAAAATTCTTTGGTTATTTGCAAGTGCAATTAGCAGAAGCAGCTAGCTGTAGCACTCGGAGCAACCTAGGGGCACTTGGAGCAAGCATATCAAAATATTTCTGCCGGAGAAACTGTGAGATACAAAAATTAAAAGCGGTGTAAATTTAGAAAATTGTTTTCATATGAACTATTCTAAATTTTTGAGACTGACGACAGCAGTCCACTCTGACCTGAGATCCACTCAGACTCAAACATGAGCTCATAAATCCAGCCAGAAATAAACTGTATTTCTCCAAACTGAGGTTGTTCAAAGAGCTATTTACGACAGGTACGATGTAAATTTTACTTAACCTTTCCACAGAACTCCACTTCAAAAGATCTGAAATACTCCTTTAGGACACAAGCTTTCTATGATGCTGATACTAACATGTAAAAATCTGGTTTCATATAATAAGTCTGTTTCTTGTTTTTTAACAATGATTCATATATGAGTCTTATTACATATTACTTCAGCTGTAACTACTATATACATATTTACATATTTAAAACAGAGAAAGTATTTTTAATGTCTGCTATGTGTTTAGGCAAATGACATCAAACAAACACCGAACCAAGAAGAATCCTCAGAGTGAGATTATTATGGCTCTTCGGAGTAAAGATTATAATTTGGACCTATTTTAGCTGTATTTGTTATAATTTTTTAATTATCATAAATGTTAATATAAGTATAGGTAAATAATCTGAAACGCTACTGTTAGACCTGAACTGAAACCTATCAGTCATGAACAAATCATCTCAAGTGTTTTGGTTTTAACTTGAGTCTTACATAAATAAGGTAATTTTTAAGCACTGCAATAATGAAGTACAATGAAATGTTATAAAACCTGATTATAAACAGCACATCAACGTCACAGCTTTTTCATTTTTTTTTTGTCCCAAAGCAGGAACAGTGTAAAGTAACAAAAAAGTGTTGACATTCAAATGTCTTAATTGTTAAATGTTTAACTGCTTCCCAGTTTCTCACTCTTAAACTACCAATAAATCCCACTGTGTTGTGACATCTGACTTTCACGCTTTCTTGTTCCTTTCCGCTCACCCCCCCCCCCTTTGTATTTCATGTCTACAAATTCATATTCATAGTTCAACAATTATTTGTTAGTCTGGCAATGAAACTGCAAAAGTTCTTCCTTCCCTGAGAGCACACACTAAGGTGCCGCTCCAACTTTTATACAAGTTCAGCAAAACTTTGCCTAATAGTTTGTTTGCTCAGCTTTTCTAACTTTAGTTTTTTGGAGCGCATAGCTACAATTCTCTGATATACTCAAATATTTTTTGCGATTTGCTGTGAATTTATGTTTTATATTATAGTATTATTACCACTGACTGGTTGTATTGAAATTTGGAGCTTATGGCTGTGTGCGATTAACATGTTTTCAAGAGTTTCTGTGACATTTCGGTGCAAAATATTTGCTCATAGTGAGAACAGAACTCCTTTTGTTGAACTTAGAGTACCATCACAGATGACTCAATAACAGATCGAAATGATGAAAATTCATTTGATTTGTCACAGTAATGTCTCAGCACACTTGCAAGAATCACCTCCTTCACTCATGTTCCTGCTAACTCATCAGCTCCCAAGCAGACGCACATCACCTAGCACATCATAGGCTGCAATGGAACAACATGTAACAAAAAAAAGAAAAAGAAAAAAAAAAAAAACAGCCCTCCTTAAAAAAAAAGAAGCTGGGAGATTTTTGTAGATGTTGCACAATCTTGACATCATACAAAAGCGACATGTGGAACACAGCGTTTTCGATCCAGGCATTGCCGTTTTACTGTTTTTCCTCTCTCCACACGTAAGACATGTGTGCTATAACAAATCACCATCTCCTCGGAGCAGATTTATGCAGGTCTAGGTGTGCCCGCGAGCTGATCCTTATCTGAAATGGCAGAGCCAATCTCCCCTGATTCACTTCTAAGTGGTCCCTGTTTATCACTCACAGTGAGGTGGTTGTCAGCCGAGTCCTTTTCTCTGCAGCGCCGACTTCTTTTGCTGTTTTGAGAGAATGATAGTCAAGGTAAAGTACGTAGGACAATAAAACTCAAAGAGCTGTGGTTTAGCAAAGGACGAGGTGGCACCCACTTAGCCTCCCATCCTCGGCCTCAGCATAACAGACTCCTCATTAACCTGCGAGTTCTGTCCCATCTGTGTGGTTACTGGAGATGATGGCGGATAGATTTTCTGGCGTTTTTGTGGCAGCACTTGGCATCCATCCCTTCTGTTTATTTTATCTTTGTGTACATACTTCTAAAAGCAGTGTTTTGTCAGACAGAAAGGCCTTTGTTTGGTCTTGATATCTCTTACGGCAGCTTGTCTTTGCTTTATGGATTTTTGGCAGCTTCTTTAAATAAGTGATTGTGCCTGACAAAACACTCACCTTGACTCCTGAATGTTTGTTCGTCTCTGTCATGTTTGGCTCCCTGTTTTAATGTTTTATTTACATCCGTCATTACCACGGAGAGGAAAAGTTTTATTTATTCAGCAGCCTTTGACGACACTTAATCCTAATTAATATTACAGATCTAAATGACTTTGTATTGAGCAAATAGTGAAACCAAATTAGGCATTTTTTAACATCTGGCGTGGCTTTGAATAAACAGGAGTCTAAAAATGAAGACGCTTCCTTATGCAAAATGATTGTGTCCTAATTGTCACGTGCAGCTGTTTATTCAAACAGACTGTAGATATCATTGTTGAAGCAAGATTTGTTTTCTTTTTTTTTTTTAATAATTACTATCATGTGGAGAGGAGGCATGCTTTTTGTGGAGCTGCCAACCCTGTGTAAGTGGGCCCTTTCTCTCATGCTGGAACCTGGGCATTGCTTTTGCACAGATCCTCCGGTATTTTGAGAAATAGCTGCCAACTCTGTTCGAGAACAAGTAGATGTTCAGATGACTTAAAAGTGTGTGCAAACATGGCACACGGAGCTGGATCGTTTTGCCAGAAAGGTACCTGGCTCCTTTTTGTAAAATAGTGTAATATATGAAAGCAGAGAGTTTAAAAAAAAAAAAATCCTTTTAGGGGATTTTGCACTAAATATTTTGGGTATTTAATTAGGGGGATTTAAAAAAAGTTTATTTCATGGTTATTTTTTTCTTGTAAACACAATACAACAACACAATGGTTTTGTTTCTGAGTTTCTTGTAAATAAATTAAACGCTGTTTAATTCTTTTCCTGCCTCTTTTTCCCTTATTTTTTATGTGCCACCTTCTTACCAGCACTCACAAATGAACATAAAGAGAGATTTGTAGCCTGAAGATCTTGATGAATCAAGTAAATATAATATTTAGCTGGCTGTTTTTAACATCACGGTTCTGAAAGCCACTCAGCCAGGCTTTCGGGGTGCTAATTGTGTGGATTTTGGTTAGTCAACCCTCCCTCATAGTTTTCAAATGAAGCTCTTTGTGCACTTCATTTTTGGCAGTTTGTCCTTCATTAAAGACCGAGTTTATTTTATTCTTCTTGTTCTGTTTCTCACATTTTTCCAGCCACTTTTGTCCTTATCAAAGAACGATATATGTGTTATCTGTGCACTGTAGTGGCTGGGGGGAAATATATGAGAGCAGAAACATCACCTCCTCCTGAGCTCAAAGAAGCATGTGTTAATGATGTTTTTAATTCAGGACCTGCATATTGCTTTTGTTGCTATAGCGATGATGAAAATTAAGGTAGTCATTTGTGCACCAGTTGTGTTTGCTTAAAAAAAAAAGAGACTCTTATCAGTTTGAATAATGGATTGAATAAAATTCACTGCAATAACCAAAGCTGAGGGCGTGATAATATTTTATGCGTTTTATGCTTCTGTATGGTGTGATGCATTGTGATGTTACCCAGGGAATCATGTACGGACATAAATTCGAGCTGCAGCCCATACCACTGCGACAGGACTGTTTTACCGGTTTTACCTCAAAGCCAAGTCGGATCTCCTAACGTCTCATTTTTCTGTGTCCAACACAAAAGTGAAAAACATAAAATCAGTGGTTTCTCTGCCTGCATTGTGTTTCACAATATGAATGACTGTAACTGTGTGGTTTTGCTCTCTGTCGGATTTGTTCAGATGTTCCCAGACGTCACCGCACACAGAACCTGTTTTCTTTTTTAGCTCCCAAACAGGTCGCGACGCGAACTTCTGTAAACCTCTGGAGATATCAAAGAGGCCGGTACCGTACAGAGAAAAATACACACTCTTGTGATTCCCCACAAAACTTCATACAAATCAAAGTCTCGGCTTTGGCGTGTTTTCTTTTTTTGTGTTGCAATTAGACCAGCTGAAGAATTAGGACATAGTTCAACCTGTTAATACACATCCTATCTATTCTCAGGATGTGTATCACGGAGGTCCTCAATTATAGGTCTTGCAGTTGCTTTATTAACTGGAAAGTAATTCAATAGACTCAACAGACCAGAAACGGTTTGGGGTTACGAGGTCACACTCTTAATTAGTCTCTGTAATGATGAGATAAAGTTTGCTAATATTTCCGCATTAAAAGCAGGTAAAGATGATGGATGCTGTGTTAAACATGCAACTGTGAATACATTCAGGCAAGGGCTTCCCTTGTAAATGCCATCTGACTGCACTCATTCACCCGTGAACGAGCGCCGCTGTCACAATTCACGATGATGTTAATAATCTTTGTTTGTCAGAGGTGGATGTGCCAGGGATGTCTCTGCATGAACAGAAGGACGAGCAGGGATAGAGAGTTTAAATAAAAAGCTGATATGCTTCACAAATTCGAGGAAAAGGTATCTTTTTTAAGTTTGCAATCTTTCTCTCTGGTGACCAATAAATAACTCCGTGATTTCTGAAGAACAAGAGGAAAGGCAGTACAGCAATAACTGAGGTCATAGGTAACTCTGTGATGTGATAATTAAACAGGATTTGTTAAGCATTAAGACTTTTCTTACGGTCTTCTTACGTATACAGACACAAAATAGTGTTTATATATATATATATATATATATATATATATATATATATATATATATATATATTGCAATTCATTAATCATAAAAAAATGCGGATATTTGTTGCTATTATGTGATTATGTGTCAGTGTTTGGGAGATAAACCACCTTGGAGATTTCTTTCCTTTCTTTAATGCATTGAAGGTGAACGGAATTTTGACTGTGGAGCTCGAAGCTTTCATTTATTATATTTTAAAATATTGAACAACAGCGAATCTTGCCAGAGGAGGTTTTTTTTTTCTTTTTCTTGTGAGGTTTTCATTGATATGGAAGCCCAACACTCACAGAAAAAAAAAGTCCTCATGAAAAGGACTTATTGTATTCAATGAATTTTTTAAAGTAACACCTTTACTGGAAACGAAAAACTGCTGCTATCTTTTCTTCTTCTTTTTTTTTTGTTTGTTTGTTTACTCTCTTCATTCATCACTACCACTGATGTATCATTTAATCACATTTACTGGGTGGAAGAAGAATGTCTTTAAACCGAGTCACATTTATATCCTACAATACATGCATTCGTGTAAAAAAAATAAAATAAAAATCCTACAGCTGGAACAGTGGTACTTTTGAACACCGCACAAAGGCCAAATTTCATTTCATTCCGTCCTCATATTTTTAACCCTATTACTACATTTTGCACATTCACTCCAGAGAATGGGTATCCTGATCCTTTTTGCAATGTAAAGCAAAGGAGTACGGGGGCAGAGTTTTCTAGCCCCTATAAACTGACATCTGCTGGGGGACAGTTTGACAGGGAGTAGGAGCTAGTCTTTATAAAAAAACAATAGAAATTGAGCATTTTTACCACCTTTTTTTGCAATTTACATAATCTATTGTATTGTTTAGCTTGATGTGTACTGATAGATTCTGTTTGGTGTTAGTGTTGACTCTTTACTAACAAGCACAATAAATAATGTTATTTGCAAAGTCTGTTGCAGGCTTGATAATAAGTTTTGCACGCCATATATGGGTATATTGGCATCGCTTCTATTTACATAAAAAAAACTTATAACTCATTGTGTATGGAAGTGGTTCTGAATTTTTACATAAGAAGCACCACCTCAAAAAAGAACTGAGCTCTTTAAATACCACCTACTGCAATAGACATTGAAAATAGTTGTACAAGCTTTATATTTATGTCTGACAAATGGGCCAACTGGCTCAACCCTACCTGAACCTCGGTTGAAGGGTGTGATTTAGGATGTGATGTTTCCAAGCGTTATTTTTGCAGAAAACACTGTCACATACACTGCATTCTGGGCTGAAAACATAACATATTCTCACTGTTTTGCACTTTTTGATACTTTTAGGTCCTATAAAGACTTAAGGGGTGCTGTTTAAGTAGCTACTACCTCATTGGCTACTCATTGTCCACTCCAGTTTCCACATTGTAGTTTTTTTTATTATTAGTTTCCATTTGGAGCCATGAGTGTAATTTGCCTAAACCACTCATCTTTTTTTTCTATCTCTACTTTTTAGGTTTACATCACAGTTCAATTTATAATAGTTAACTTATTTAACTTACAAACGGTTGATACCAAAGTGTTTCCAAGTACCACTAGAGGAATCTTGAGTACCATCAGTGGTAGTTGTTCCATGTAATATTTTTAACTGCTACTCTTTGTGACTTCAACTTTTGAGCCAAGGGGTGGGAGTAACACTAGAAAATTAGATTTGGCCTCAGTAACCAGTGGCCTGGTTATGAGAGAAAGCCCAAGTATGGGGATAAATTACCTTAGGTTAGCCGAGCATGTTCAGTTTGAAGTGTCTGACCTGTAACTTACGGAGCTCAAACCACCCTTTGCGGAGATCTTTCTTTCTTTACTAACAAACATAAAATAAGATTTTCTAGTCATATCTTAATTAGACTTTTCCCATTCTTTCTCATGACACATCCACCCATAACACATCCCTCTGGTTCTTCTTTTATCCTTTGATTTTCCTAAGGTTTTTAAATGCATTTATTTTATGGTGAACCCATAATTAAACAGGAGAGAAGGGTTTATCACAAGACATTTGCTGTACGTTTATTTGTTACAGACTCAGCGCCGCGTGACCTTCCATCTTCCAGATGGTTCTCAGGAGAGTTGTAGTGACAGCGGGCTGGGGGACCCGGAGCCCAGCAGCGCAGCCAGTACCACCCAGCCTCTTCCCCTCAGCTTCCCCCAGGAGGAGTACTACGAGCAAACATCACCAAACAGCCGCACTGAGGGAGATGGAAACTCAGACCCCGAATCTAGTGAGTACTCTTCTTTTTTTTTTTTTGGAATGCTCGGAAATCGAGGCAAATGGTTTGTTTTGTGCCTGCCACAGCTTTTAGTGATTTTGTGTGGCTGATAACATAATTTAGAAGTGGCCATCTGTGTTTTCAGAAAGTCAAATTATTTGAGCTTACAGCTGTGATTGTAATTGTAACAACACAGACGTGCACACACTTAACAAGCAGCCATTTTCAGCTAAATAAGTATAAACAAACAAACACGAAAATTTATAAACATGATGTATGTAAAGTTGTTGTGAAATCAGACTGTACACAATGTTGTTGTTTAGGAAGTTAACCAATAAGAATAACTGTCCAACCAAACAAATAAACAGAAAAAAACAATAAGCAAGCCATACTTTAGTGTTTATTTTACATTAAGTTTAAAAATTGTTTCATTCATTTTAGACACAAATAATGACAATAATAATAATGCCCAGTTAGAAGAACTGAACATTGTTTTTTTTTTACAGTAAATAAATTTTGTAGGGCTGGTTTTTGCGAATGTTGCTGAGTTTTAATGTAAGGCAAATTCTCCCCCCGAGGTTGGAACTTTGTTGCTGAGATTTTCTTAAATGATTCACACGACAGCTGTCACTGCATGGCTTACTGCCCAGCGACGTTCCCCCATAAAAAGCATCATTGAACACAAGCATGCACAACTTCTTCTTCGTGCATATACAGTGCTTTTCTTTTTAATCGTTGTTCAAAAAAAAAAATTGCTGCGGGGCGCAAAAATAGAGGGTTTTTTTTCCACCTCCTGGTAGTGGAGATCCAAAGCCTTTTTTTTTTCATCAGCAGCAGTGATACCACCGAAATGATTTTGCTCCACCTGAAAATGAACACGGCTATTCTGAGTGCCTATGCCCTGTCCCCTTTCAAGATGGATATTCTAGTCCCAGTGAATCTGATTTTTTTTTTCCCAGGTAACCTTGCATCACTTTGTGTAGACAGAACCGAGGCTCAGATCTGTGCAGGCCTTTACTCCTTCTGTGGGCTATGTGTGTGTGTGTGTGTGTGTGTGTGTGTAATTGCCAGGATTGCTTTCAATATGGCTCTGAGTTACCTGTCAAAAAAGCATTTTGTTTTCTTTTTTTTTACCCCCCTCTTTACAGAGAAATTCACAGGACAGGGAAAAACTGATTGCTTTGCATACACCCACATGCAGTACAACCCCAGCAGCTGGGCTGGCATTTCCAGGGCTGGGGTGTCACTGTGAGTGCGAAGGCTTTTGTTAGACATTAGACAAAATGTGTGACATTCTGGTGATGGCCCTCTGTTCAGTTACTCGAGGAGGTTTGCCCTGTTTGTATTTTTTATTTTGATATGTTTTTGCATGTAGCAAGTCAGAGCAGGAACATTTTGTTGTTCTTTTTAACACAACCAGCCTCATATTTTTCAATCACACACACACACACACACATACAGGAGGCTTGAGAATAAACACACACACACAGAAGTATACATGAAAAGATCAAACCACTTGTTCCCCTGCTGTTCTCCTTAATGTATTCACAATGATGACAGCAGTTAGTCACATATAGAAGCAGTTGCTCACCATTTCATTGATATTCTTAGACATAAATATTTCATACTTCATAACCTAACCTAAATATTGCTCTTATTAGCTATTTTCACGGTGTGATATTTGTTGGTGTTCATTAAATTTAGACAAGAAATTATGTATTAAATGCTTCTGTACTTTTACAAGTTGCTGCAATGAAAAAATCACAGCAGACTTATTGCAACACTGGAGTATATTAATAGTAATTGTATATCAGTAAGCACAGGCTGGTTTCAGGGTGCACCGCAGTTTTTGAAAAGTTAAAAGGTATTTTTCCAGTCTTAAATTCCTTTTAATGACGCTGCTGAGTTGCTGTGAGCTGTCAGTCAGCTGTGTATGATGGCTAAGAGGAGAAATCTCCCTAAACGTTTCACCTAATTAAAAAAATGACGAAGCTGACTGTTTAAACATGCTCGTGGTCGTGACAAACACACACTGTCATGGCCTGGGCACCAGAGATGCACCACCCATTACTCTCTTTAAGGTATTGACTGTTTTGAGACAAATGTTTGCAACAAGCTATGAGATTTACTGTGACTATTGGTAAGATATACAGCCTACTACAGAGGCTAAAAACCCAGGTAATTTTTTAGCAAACAACAGCTTGTCAGACCTCCAACGTTACTTAAGCAGAACAGGAAAAAAAAATTGTGGAATACCCAACTTTATGTTAGAACTACAACGAAATTTAGCTTTATTTTGTACTTTTGTGTCTTCCACCTTTAAATACATCTGTTTAAAAAGCATCCCAATAAATTTTTAAAACAGCCTGCTTGCTGTCTGCTATAGCTGCCACAGATTTTCCATTGGAAGTCAATATTTCGATAGACTTTAACCTTCATCTTCAAGCTATCAGTAGCTGACAGATTAAAAAGCAGTATCATGTGTGACTGAAATAACACCGATAATAAACAAAGTCACTAGTGTTCTGTCACTCATGTACTATATCTATGCAGTAAAATAAATAAAATAACTGTGGATAAATATAACATACCAGTAAATAACGTTATTATGCCGGGTATATATATATATTCATTATTGCACCAATTTGTAACAGTATTAAAGCAGAAATTGTAATAGTAGTTGCTTTTCTGTTTTGTTTTTTTGTTGTTTGTTTTTGTAAACATTTTTAGATTTTGTTTTAATAATGTGATACCATCTTTTTTTTCTCATTTATCATCAGGATATCATGCCAGCTCTTTCTTATAATATCTATTTATGGTTATTTGACCCCAAATCCTCCTCAAATCCTCAGGCATTTCAATAACATCAATGTAGCTCTGACAGAAAACGTGTTTAAAACGTGTTAAAGCAGAAAAACGTGAACACCTTCAGAGGGTGTAATGTTGAAGTCATACAAGGTGATTAATTTAGTATGCATATTTAGAGTTTTTGTGTTTCATTAGAGCATTGCAGAATTTTGGTGTTAATTTCCGACTTTTACAAGACTTCTGAAAAATGCAAAAATATATTGTTTCATTACGTCTTTCATAAAACTACATTCTTAATAAATAAGATGCACTCAAGGTTAACCAAGCAGGTATTTCCTTTAGTCTCTGATGCTACTGCATTCTTGCAGAGACATTTTTGCGTCATCTCAGAACAAAGTCATTTCGCTCACAAGGCTCCATTTTCCTCTTCCACGAGTTAAAGTCAGATAAACTCTGACTCTGTTCTGCTCAGTTCAAAACCAGACAGCTCCTGTGTGCATTGACAGTCTCAGAGATGAGTGCATTGGTGACAGAGGGGTGCCGAAGATGGATTAGATATGGTTTTATCAATGAGCACCAGGCTGGCATGGCGGCTGCAATCTCTTATCATATTGTCTCAATTTGTAAAGCAGGAGGAACAAGGCAAAGTGGAAAGAGGTGCGAGGAGGTGGGGGGGGGGGGACTCCAAGTGAAGTCAAAGAAATAGAGATGAGATTTTACAGGAAGCAAAAGAGGTGGTAGAAAAAAAAAAAAGAGTTTCAGGAGTCCCAGGTTGTATTGTTTAGTGAAGGTACAGCTTGGACCTGAATGTCAACGTGCGCTGAGTAATTGTCTGTGCCAAAGGCAAGCCGTGTGGCCTTCTCATGACAATGAATTTCTCAACTCCTCTTTAAACCTGCATCTTTATTAGACCACCCTCTCTTGAAATAAAGTTCATATGACATTTTATGTTTCTATTATTTATGAGTTAGGCGGCTGCTCATTTTATGGGCCCCCGCCCTCCTCCAGGCTTACTTCATCACCCTGCCATCAGTCTTGTGCTGTCGCCTTTTCTTGTCACATTTTGTTCCAAAGGTTTTGATACTTCCCTCTTTGTCCTGACAAATAGATTAACATAATTTGCATGTGTATTTTTAATGTCTGGTTTGCTTACAACCATCAGTAGGCTTTTACAGCACCCAGAGGAATGAAGAGGGGGTAAATAGTGCCTCACTTTTTGGCAAATTTCTGACATTACATAAAAAACATCACAAAAATTAAAGACCTATCATTCCTTAAAAGAATATCTGTCTGCCTTTCATGCCAGAGTTTTACAGTGAGATCATTTCATGCTGAGACGTGACAAAATTATAGCTATTTTAATTAAATCTTGAAAATACTAATATGTTCATTTTCATGCAGTAACTCTTGTGATCTATTTGTGCTCGGAGCTTGTGTTGTGAATGACTGCCAGCTACTACCACACCTACTTTTAGATCATTATCTGTAAAGTTTATGGAGTTATAACCCTTTTTGTGTATTCTAAAGTCAATTTCCTGTGGCAGTCATCTTGAATTTGGTTGACTCAAAAAATTTTAGTTGAACAGGTACAGCCAATAATTTCTTTCTGAGCATGTCATGGATATCTGTCCAGTGGTTTTTGAGGAATCCTGCTGAAAGACCAATAGAGTTTGCTCCAGCAGTTAAAGCCAAAATTTTAAGCAAAGATGTCGTACAATATATTGCACTCAGAGTATTTGTTGAGAACAATGACAGCTACTACCACACTAAATTTTAGCTCAGCATCTGTAAAATTTACTTGGTTTATAGCCATTTTGTGTTTTCCAAGGTCAGTTGAGTGTGGCAGCTATTTTGAACAGGATTTAGCTTTTTTTTTTTTTTAAGTTTCACTACAATCTGTTTGGTGGTTCACAAGATATTTTGTTAACAAACAGGCAGAGGTGATTCCAATAGTTTTTGACCCAGATCTTGTGTGATCAGTTAGTGCTCAAAATGTAAGTTGGGGATCAGTGTCAGCTGCTACTACACCACATTTCAGCTGAATATCTGTAAAATGGACTGAGTCATAGCTTTTTTTGAATTGAGGCCATTTTGAATTGAGTTGTCTCCCATTGTTACTCAGTTGTAGATGTACATTCAGTATTTACTTTCTGAAAGTTTCAATAAAATATGGTAAGAGATCAATGAAATATAAAGGACTACACAAACAAACACATGAACACACACATACATGGACCTTTGGCAAAAACATTACCGCTCTGCCTTCGTCTTCTGCAGTGGGCAATAGAAGGAAATGTGTTATGCTTTGAGAGACATCTTGTTCCTCAAATAACTTAAGTTATTTTTGCTGACAGCTTTTCCTATAGTGACTCATATTGTGGAATTTTCTCTCCAGCGGTTTTACTGGAGCTTCATATTCTATGTATTAGCATTGACGCATTTTTCCCAGAATCCCTAAAAGCAGAGGATGTGAATGATAGATTATAACTCACAGTAAAGCATTGTGTTTTGTGAATTTTGTGATATTTGTTTTATAGAGATCATTGGCATTGTTTTGTCTCATGTGACTGGGCTTATGTTCAAAAAATTTTGGGGGAGTTGTATTTTTGTTTTTCTTGATTTTATTTTATTTTTTCGTCTTTTTGTTTTGCACATCCAACACTGCTTAGTAGAAATCGTTCAAAAGTTGACCCTAAATGTTTCTGAAGAACGATACAAATCAACATGTTGCAAACAAAGATCAGTTCTAAGCCCTCAGACAAAGTGCAGCAAAGTGGAAGAAAATCCCTGAGTCTAAATCCCTCACATTTTTCAAACAATACACATTTTTCCCCCTCTGGATGATTTGTAATATACTTATTTCTTTCTCCTGTTGTCGGAGTTGAGGGATTTAGAAGCTTGTGCTTTTTTTGCCCACTTACAAGCAGCTCACTAAAAGCAGTTCTGACATTGTGCATTAGTCTCTGGAAGAGACATGAAAAAGCTGCACAACATAGTGCCGTATCTTAATCTGTGGCATATGGCTTTCAAATGACCACCTCGTCTGTCTGAGATCTAATCTGCTATTAAAATAAGCCAATCCTTTTTAAATACTGCATGTAATAGGATTACAGATTTAAATGTTCTGCATGGTGTAGTCCAGAGTTGTTGTTCTTTTTTTTTTTTTTACAAAAAAAAGGTAAATTTCAATCTCTTTTGGGTGTGATATTTTTTGCTCAAATAATTTTACTTATGGTACTTTTTTTTTGTTTTTACTTTGCAAAATAGAAGATTAATGCTAAAAGGCAAAACCTGATTAGAGGACTGGTGGCTTAATAAATTCTGAGATTTACTATCCCAACATTTGATTTCTGTAGGGCAAGAGTTTTACATACATACACAGACTTTGCTGGCTCACATCTGCTCTTTTCTTGTTTTAGAAAAAAGGCCACTTAACTTGTTGCATGTTGGTACCGCTTGGATTCTTGATACTCCGGTATGTCTGGCAGCCAATTCAAATCTTGCTCTGAGGTTGGAATTCAACTGTCTAGACATAATCCTTTAAAACAAAGGGACTTTATGTAGAGAGAAAAAAGTTTGGGCCATTTATTCATCCTCTACTGCTTATTCGTGGTTGGTCACAGAGCCCAAAAGTGAAACCCAGACATCCCATTCCCCAGCGACATTTTCCAGCTTCTCCTGCGGGATCCAAAGGCATTCCAAGGCCAGAGAGGTTTCATAATCACTCCAGTGAGGTCTGGGTTTGCCCCAGGATCTCTTCCCAGTGGAACATACATGGGAAATCCAAAGGAAAGCATCCAAGAGGCATTTTAATCAAATGTCCAAACCACCTCAGCTGACTCCTTTCAGTGCAGAGAAGCAGCAGCTCTGGGAGACTCTGAGCTCTCCCATATTGATGACACTGCTTACCTTATCTCTAAGGCTGAGCCCAGCCACCCTATGGAAAGCTTATTTCAGCCACTTGTATCAAAGATCTCATTCCTTCAGTTATGATCTGTACCTAATGGCCATGTGAAGGTTGAAACATAAACCAGTAAATCGAAAACTTTGCCTTTTGACTCAACTCTTTCTTTATCAAGGCTTTCCTCAGCAGTGCCCTCATTACTGCAGATGAAGCCCCAATCCATTGATCTATCTCCTGCTACATCTTATGATCACTTGTGACCAAGACCCAAGATACTTGAACTCATCCTTTGTGGTATTAAACATGAAAATAGTGTGTTTTGTCATTCATACTACTGAAGCAATGATTCAGATCTTTTGAAGTGGGTTCTGTAGAAAGGTTATAAATAATCATTACTTGCTCTTTGAACAACTTTGGTTGGAGAAATAGAGTTTAATTCTGACCAGACTGATGAACTAACAGCTAGTTCAAATAGGGTCAAGATTAAAGTGGATTGCTGCCATCTTAAAATGACTCCAATCTCAAAAAGCTTTTAGTGGTTTATCCAAACATTGTTTTATTAGCCTTCGCATTGCTGTTAATTTCACATTTCATGTTTATTTTATAGACGTTTTGAAAGTGATGGCTGCATAAGCAATTAGTTCCAGCGCTACTGGTGGCTCTTCAGACAGGAATATCAATATATTTCTGTTAAAATAACCATGTAATAAGAAACTGATTGCGTTGTAAAGGTTTATAAAATATTAAAATTCATATGCACTGCTATGAAATTTTTGAAACCCAAGTTGTTTTCAGATGGCAGCAATCCACTTTGGTCTAAGCTCTGAACTAGCCATTAGCTCGTCAATCCAATCAGAATTAAACTCTGTTTCTCTAGAGTTTATTTATAAGATTAGAAGTTATTGTGTTCAGAACTTTTCCACAGATCCTTACTTCTAAGGACCTGAATTATTCCTTTAAACTAGTACATCGTTGTTTAATAGAAAATACGTTTTAGTTTCAGTAAAGTTAACAGCATTAATTATTCACTGGAGTCCAATCTCAGTTTCACTTTGAGGGTTCTCATACGCAATTAGATGTAATGAATGTGCTTCTTAATTACATTCATTTGTGCAAATTTCCATTCCCCACAGAATTTTTCTGTGGAAACATTGTGACACTGACCAATGGCACATCATTTGCAATGTGACTAAATCCATTCAGCATAGAACAATTAGCTGTAATTAGTGTTACAATGTCATCAGCGACCAGGGGGGAAGACTAAGCTGACATGCAAAAGAAAACGAGGACCCTTGTTCAGAGTCAGAAGTCCGGTAATGCAGCAAGAGCCAGATAATTGGCTGACCACAGGTTAGATATATGATGAACTGTTGTAGAACTCTTAAGGGTTTTTTTTTTTTACTTTAATTCATTCAAGGTTGGCTGAGCATGCATTCTCTTTAACAGCAATGCCACACTTAGTAACTGCCAGTACAGCCTTGTACCAGCCCATCTTATCGTCCACCACTGACAAATGAACAGCTTCACTGCAGTAATTAAGAAAGAAGTGCCTTGCTTAAGGGTATATCGCTGGTGGTTGAACAATGGAAGTATTTCTCATTCATTTCATGTCATGGCTTTACATATTGTCTTGGTATCAGACTTATTCTGGTAGTGAAGTGTATGTTTAATTCATGCTGCACATAAAATTATAATGCAGCCTTTTCTTGCAGTTATTCCACAATCTTTACGCTAACTTTTTCAGATGCCTTTTTTTCCCACATTATTTTGCACCAGTTTGCTTGCAGCCATATATTCTCTCTAATATAAATAAATGAAAGCCTTTGTGCCTTCTGGCTCCCAAAACTTTTTGCAGCTGCCCCCCCATGGGCATACAACAGAGCTAAATGAGGCAACAGTGAATATTAACCTACATAGATCGGACCTTTCCTTTCAAGATTATTTCAGATTATTTTTTTTTCTCCTTTTTTTTTTTGTTTTTGACAGCCGGGGGGATAGCACTGAGTGAGAAAGGATTTAAATGGACTCATCTGTATCCTTCTCAACCAACTGGGATTTGGTGGAAGTGCTCCGTTCTCAAAGGTGAGGTGGAGGGGAAGCCTTGTTTTATCTGGTTCAAATGCCACACCAGTTGTCTTGGAAAGAGAGAGACAATCTATTGATCTGCAGGAGTCAACTCAGTTTGCAGAAATCTCTCTCCAACCTCCTTGAAACCACTGAATAGTGTCATGTTAAAAACCTCCTTTTCCACAGCATTAGAGCTTAGTCTTTGTTACCTTGCTGAAGATCTTTGTGAAGTTGAAGCAGAGTACAATCATCCAGATAGTAAAGATATTTAAAAGTTTTGGGACAGCAGGTGTATGGCTGCATTTTGAGTTAAAGCTTGCCCTGAAAGATTTGACAACTTGCACAATTCTTTTTTTTTGGTTTTGTTTGATTGAAGAAAAAACAGTTTGTTTATCACGCCATGCTTGAATGTCCACATTTTGGCTTCAAATTCAGCAGCTTTGTGGCTTAGGCAGCATTTCTCAGGGACCAGCGCAATTAAAATACTCATCCCAAAGTTGGTAATATGTTCAGTAAGTCTTATGTCTGGCTTGGGAATTGATCAATAGCTGCCAACTTTGATCGTATCTCTGAACAATGTATTCTGAACTCGGCAGGACGAGGGAAAGACTTCAAACAAGGATGAAGCCTCAAAGGGCCCAGCCAGCAATTCACTTTGTTCCATTCACTGACTCTGTGATTCCAAAACTGGAATTGCTTGGACTGAATATTAAACTTATGAAATATTAGGTTTAGGGGAGGTGATTGATATGAGCCCTTGAATTCACCCATTGATCTTAGTTTTATCAAAGCATGAAGTCATCAAAAACACACACACACACACACACACACACACACACACACACCTGAAACAAAAAATGGGCACACACTTCACTGGATACCATCTTTAGTATATGGTGTCAAAGGCAATACAGTAAATATTTCTAACCTAATGTGTTTTAATCTGGTTAAAAAGCAAGTGCCAAGTAAACATTCCCCTGAGGTAAAAGCTCCACAAACAATAATTTACCTGAACTTTTAGCCTGAATGGATAACACCACAGATCCCTACAATTCTCAAATCCTATCCAACCCCGTTCTGATGTTACAGTGTACTCGGTTTGAGGAGCAGAAACTTTCACTCCTTCAGAAGCTGGAAGAAAACATGGAAAGCAATAAAATATAGATGTGCTAATGTATTATTGAAAAGCAGTTGTTATAGATAGCCTCCACAAAAATCTCAATTGTCTTCATTGTTAGTCTCAGAGCTTGTGACAGCATCAACATATTGGTCTGCAAATTAGGTTTTTTGTCTCCTCTAACCAAGCCTGCCACACCTACACAACATTTATGTTCACAGTACGGAGACTACATTAATATATTCAATTTTCTATGTGTTGCAAAAATTCCCTCATTTGAGATTTTACGTTTGTGAGTAAAGTTGTTCATAATCTTAGAGGTAAGTCTGTGTGTGTTGTGTGTTGTATGTTTATCAAGCCATGATGCTCTGGTTTGGAGGTGCAATGTTTCAATTCCATTGTTAATAACTGCAATACCAAGGCTGACACAAGCTTAAAGGGAGTCCAGTTCTCTTTTTTTCCTCTCTTCATACATTGCTTCTTTTTTTTTCTATTTAGAAATTGTGCAATAGATCCATTGGAATGCATGGTCCCATCCCGGTCTCATTTTTCACATACAGTTGGTCTCAAGGATAAGGATTGCCTCTCCTCAGAAGGACTTATTGACCAAAATAACTGTGCATCAATATGTCTCCTGAAGGTTGAGCAGACCATTGTATCTCAGGGGCTGCATTTTCACCTCCTCCCACAGCCTTTAATGTTATTGACCTGGGAAGCTAGGAACATATGGCAAATGCCATTCTAAAGCTTCTATGTCCTAAAATAAACTACTGTATTGATCTATCTAAGCACATTGTTGTGAGTATGCTAACAGTTAAAATTTGATTAAAAATGGCAACAGTGACCATAGTAAAAATAATAATAATACAAAATTGAGATTTTTTTTATTTTTTATGCCTTATTTTTCTACAAGAAAAAGGGGGAAAATATGCTATTCCAAAAGTCCACCACGATGAGTGCTGGGCCAAGAGGCAGCAAACACAAAACAAACAATTTGAGTATTTAAAGAAGGTAACTTCTAACAAAGAAGTTTAGTAATCTGAAGAAACGTGGTCTGTCCAAAATGTTGCCAGATAACATTAAGAGTTTGTGCGGAGTGTGGACCAGTTTATTGTTTATGCATTGTTTTACAAAAAAAAAAAAACTTATACATGACACATTCCCCTCACATTTAGAGCAGTGTTATAACTGAAGTAACATCAACAAGTAACATCTGTCCAATTTTTTTTATATATTAACTAAAAAGTGTCATTCACTTTAAAATAAATCCAACTGAAAGAATAAAAAATATAAAAAGAAATAGCATATGATATATATGAATTTGAAATACAAACACACAAACCTGAACTGAATGAAGTTTGTGGCATTTTTTTTTTTTTTTTGAAACAGTTGAAATATGATAAAGCATGCAGGTTACAGTTTGTGTTTAATCTGCATCCTGAGCTACTGCTCCCACCTAATACAGGTGTTGAATGCACAAGCATGTACGGGATTACCTCCCTGCTGTGCCGTACGAGACCCTATGCTTACCCGATCAATGTATATGCTGACTGGTTGATAAATTGGCATTCATGGACAAATAGATCACGTCAGAGACCACTCACAGATTGGTAATGCTGACAAATGGAGTGAGAGTGTAGTGAGGAAAAAAAAGAACAAGGAGTGGAGGAAGAAAGAAAAAAAGAAGAGGATGAGGTTTTCAGGTGGGACTCACTGAATGGCTGGATCTTCAGGTACAGTGGCCCTTTAGGACATTTGGCTTATCAGAAAATGAAAATGGGATTTTGAGGGGCTTGACACTAAACACACAAACCTGGTTGTTGTTGTACTGTCCCTGACAAGAAAGGCCAAGCATTCATCACATTCGCTATGGTTCGTGGTTTGTGCTGCACTTTTGCCCAAGCTCTTTGTGAGGCATCTGCAGGGACCTCAAGGCAATATAAGCACTTGTGAGGTCAGTCAACTGTCAGCCAGTCCATGCATGCAGAAACAGACCTGCTCAAAATCTTTGCCAGAAGCTCCTGCAAAAAAGAAGAAGAAGGGGAAAAAAAAGACAGGCTGCGCCCCTTTGTCCCCATTTCCCCTGAGACACCTGTGTGATTGCATTGATTTGTCCTGATTCCATTCAGCCAGAGTTCCCGCTGGATTTCAAGTGTCAAACATCTGTCATACCGAGGCGCCCTCATCCTGACTGATTCAGAACACTCATATGAGCTAAATTTTAACAGATTTTTACTGTGAAAAGCCGGCAGGAACATGAAGAACAAAACAACGTGTCATCATTCCAGAGGTTATGCCAAGATAACATAGCATAATAGTATATTATTTCTTTTTTCATAAAAGCAGCAGTTGACTTCTTTACAGATGCAAATCTGGGTTGTGTGGATTTATCCCTCAATGTGCATTTTAAATAGAATGGTAATAGAAGGGAAAAAAGAAAGACACTGTTAAACACAGAATGAGTTCATAGTGCTTGCAAAAAATAGACTGAAACATCTCCCGAAGCAAGTTTCAGGCACTAGTGACAGCAATGTCTTTATTATGATAAAATCAGGCCCCTCTGTGAGCTCGCCCTTGATTCTGCAGTTGGCTTAACTCGGGAGGTCACCAAGGGGAGGCAGATGTTGTCTCGAGGCATGTCCCAGCTCTTCCGCAAGGAATCTGGCTGGTGTTACTGAGCTTACAGGTGTGGAGGGGATGGTGGAGAGGGGGGGAGTGTTGGAGGTTCACTAAGCCATGGCTAAGCTGCCACAGGACAGAGCAGGGGATGTTGCAATGAGCAGATATGCTCATTTTGATCCACTGAGGTATAATAATTGATGATCAGCCCTGCTGTCACATCTGGGAGTCACTGGGCCATGCCATAATACACCCTCCCCGCAACACATGGCAGTGAGGACAGAGGTGCCATGGGGTCTCATGCTGACTTCTATTTCATGTGCTATAAAGGATGATTGAGGTAACATAGGTCCATATAACACATTGCAGAAAACCTTCTCTTGTTCTTTTTTTTCTTAGACATGTTGCATGTGTGGTTGAACTCATCCATGAAGGAAGACAAAAAATCATTTGATCACTAAAAGCTCTCTTTGAAAATTATGTTGCCTTGAAGCCTCTTATGGTTATTACGCTTGTCTATATAATGGACAGGAAAAGCACACACAATAAATGTCTGAGATGAAGGACACAAGAGATAAAGAGAGAAACTAAAAGACAGCCTCTAAAATGCTCTAAAAAATCATCCATTTAGTATTTTTTAACCATACAGTAAACACAATGCGGTTCAGTCTTCTCAGTGCATTGTGAAATAAATTGACCACATGTGCAGTTTTCAGGCTCTTTAAAAAGGAACACCAAATGTTCCCTAATTGTTCCTTTTATTGAATCTAAAGAGAATAAAAAGAAATGGTTCCGAGGAAGACGAGAGCAAAATCCACTTTTCTTTCATGGCCAGTACTTCATCACGCTCTAAGCCTAAAACATGACCCACTTTTTTCCGTCTGTATATTTGCTCATTAAAAAATAAATAAAACTTGTTTGGTTTTCAGTTATTTGAATAAGTCCCATTATATATACAGCGGTACAGAAAATACATCTCAGAAGAGAAAGAAAAGAAGGAAACCTGAGTAAAAATATGCCTTGATCACCTTGTAGCTGAACAAACCTCCCACATTGTACAGCTACGGTTAGGAAAATAAAGTCCTAACACTGACAACCTAAGGGTCTTTGAAAGCCTCCCTTTCAGATGCGTCTTCAGTGTGGTTCTCTGGCTGCAAGAGATCAAAAACAAAAACAGCAGCCTAAGAAGAAAACATACCAAAACCCAAGCAAAAAGTCTGCCAGTGTTTTCTTTTTTTAAACAAAAAAAAAAACAGATTTGCATAATGCCCCTGCATGGTTCCAGAATAACATGAAATAATTGTTACGTTAGGGTTCCAGTATAAGTTCTAAAAAAAGATCAATAGGTTGCTAATATTCAGCCCAAACTTGACAAGATTTAAACCACTGAGCAGCTTTGTCTGTTTAAAAAAGGGAGCCTTCTTCCATTTTTGTTGTCATTGTTGGTCGTCAGTGATCCAATCACATTTAAATCGCACTTTTCAGCCTCATTGATTTCAGTTTACCACAGATTGTGTTGAATGAAATATTGTTCTTTTTGCTTCATTGATGGCAATTATTCAACAATAGAGGATTGATACTGCAGTGTCTCTGAAGGTATTGTGTTTTCAAAAATGCAGTGTTTAGACTACGTGTAATCTGCTGCCTGGATTTCAATACAACACTCAAAAACCTGCACAAATTCGCTCTAACTGGCATTAATTTACTTGAATGTATGTATGTATGTATGTATGTACCAACCACTCACACAGTGAACAAATGTAAACAGAAAGACAAAGAAAGCTGTGAAACCTTATTTATTACACCATTTTACTAAGTTCTCAGAGCTGCATTTTTATTTTTACTGTTTCATGTTGTCAAAATTTAAGATAAAAGTCTTAAAATTGGGTGCACGGTTTATTTCTGTAACTTATTCTGGTCATTTGTCATAAAAAATGGCTCTGAAAGTACTGCACAAGTACTGTACATCGTTAATGTGATTAGATTAACCTGTAAAGCCTGAAGAAGCTCCATTTTTTCCTCTGAATTTAATTCCGCAAATAGACAATGCAGTTACTACTGTTGTGCTATGAATGATTAATATTAATTCTTCCTAAGTGAAAAATGTGCAAACTTTCTCGTAACTCCGGAAAATTCCATCTGTCTTACCTCCGGAGCATCTGCCATTGCTTACAGGGCCGTCCACCTCATGAGTCGTGGGGACTTGGCGACATCTGTCCCAACAGATAGAAAATCAGGGTAGGGCCATCCATTCTGTTAACGCTTCACTGAACTCTGTGTTATGCGCGGCATAATTTGCTTTTGGTTGCCGCACTATCCCGGAATATTGCTTTGCAGCAACTCAGACAAAGTTGGTTGGTAGTAATGTGTCCCTTCTCGGCCATTCTGCAAGCAGATAATTTGATAAACTTCCAGACGTAATGGCTGAGCTGCATCCTGATAAATGTGGGTAATGTAACAGGGGACAGAGATTTTCTTTAACAATTTCTGAAGAGACGTTTTTCTATTAGGATGATTTGATATTGTCAGGAGAGAGTACATTTTATCTGTGGGGACTGAGTTTTGTTGGCAGTACAACACCGACTCTTCTAGTCATGGGAATTGATGCACATGCTGTCTGTTTTGTTTCTACAATTGTTTGTGAAGCTAGATGTGAATGCTGCATTTTGATTTATTCAGGCAATATTTCCTTTCAAATAGCTTCTTGTGGTTTCAGAGGGGAAAAAAGCATTTCCCTCCAAAAATGTGAATAGGTTTTTACAGATACAATGTTTCTCAATTTTCTATATTTTGTTACAGCAACTCATGCTCTTTAACTTCTTCAAAGCAATAATACTCTTTGCTGCAAACATATTATGTATTATTCTTTCCTCTGTATTTTTGCAAATTCAAACCAGAGTAAAGTTAGTGAAACTGACCACCCTGTGACCCAAAAGCTCACTCAGCGAGTCCTTCCTCGCTCAAGCTTTCTCTCAATCTTCTGAGGGTACACGCGTCAGCTATTCCTCATATGGTAAAATATGCAATCTGTGCCTGCCAGTCTATGAGCGACTTTTGGGTTAATCCTCATGAATACGTGACTTTGTCTGCATGAATAAATAAAAACCTGCTCACTGGGTAATTGAGGTGCTGTGCCACTAACAAACGAGGACACAATTTGTAAATGGGATTTTTTTCTTCCCTCCCCCTGATCTAGACCCAGGGTGATTTATATCATATGAAACGCTTATGAAAATCATATTGATTCACTGTACAAGGAAGACGTGACATTGAAATGTTAAATTCTCCCCTCAGGACACTGGAAAAGATCTATTATATTTCTGTTTTTTCATTTCTGTCAATTTTGTAGGAGCTCAAGGGTAGAAATGCTACAGAATTTTGATGGCTAATTTTGTGGCAGGTGAAAGAATTTTTTAATAACCTATGATTTAGAATCATATGACTTCTTAAGAACATTTGACAGTATAACTTCTAAAGATAAAATGCAAAAAGAAATGAAAAAATAAAATATGGAAAGATGTAGCAGACAGAGACCAATACTGTATGCACCATGACTGCGTCTGGTTTCTTTTCAAAGGGTGGTCTATATTGTTTTTAGGGGCGGCCCAATTATTGTCAGTTTAGTGGAGCATGTGTAACACATTCCATATGTTGACCCCATATGTGAAAGATCACTTTTTATTAGTGGAATAAAATGTGTGTTTATCTCATTTATGTTATTTCAAGCTAAAATAATTAGACACGGGAACAAATGTTGCTGGAATGGACTTTTCCATATACTAAAATAAAGCATATACAGTAGCGACACTTTGTAAATTGTTCTGTTAGACAAGTTTACCCTGTGAAAACATGGTGCTTAGCTTTATCTTAACTTGAAGCGTTTGACTGTGAATGTATGTATCGAGATGAGTTAGTATCAAAAGTATTCACAAAAGCATACGAAATTTGTAGGCATGCAACAAGATTTGTATGCATAGAGCAAAATTCATAGAGTTTTTCAAATGTACGCATTTCAAACTGCACAGGTAGGTATATGCTACACATACAAATTGTCAAATGCATGTGTATGAATTGCCTGCCGCAAACAGATTGGCCAACACGAGCGCACAGATCACCTTGACTTTTCAGACTGTCTTCACGCTCCAGATTCATTAATGCAATGCTGCATTCATGGCTGGTGAAAAGCTGGGACATCTGCACCCAACTATCAGACAAAGATAACTTCTGTTTTATATCATCTAAGATAATAAATTTTATGAAAGCAGGGTTGTTTTTTCATATTTGTTGTAACCTAACATGCCTTTCTACAGTGCTTGGCGTGGTTTATATACTTTTAACTCTCCTTTACTTGTATGTGTGTATTGAAGCCAACCAAATGTTCATTTCTACAGAAGTTATTGTAATTTTTTATCTGTTTTTTGCTTGTTTGTAATGTATGTGTAGATGTTAAAGAGATAGTCTAGTCATTTCTGAAATAATGTGCTGTCATATATGTATCAATAGTTTGTACCTCATCATCCATACCATCAGTCATACAGCACAAAGTATCGAGAAAAGGGTGAAAGTCTGACCAGGCTAGCCAAAAGTGGGGCCCGATGTTTGTTTTCAAGGTTTTAAAACAGTTATTTTTCAAAAACAATATCTCAGTGGGAAATAATGTCACATTAGCTAATATTAAACCTCCAGATTTAGTTTGTTGTTGTTTTCTCAACCAAACATCTGCTATTACACAAATGTGCACAGGCTGAGCGCAGACCCACTGAAATAGACTGTGTACAAATATGCTGATGGTGCTGAGGCTGCAAATATATTAATCCACCTGATCGGGCTGTCTACTTAGTCTACAAGTTTGCTCAAACCCCAATATAGATGCATTCTGTCAAAATGAATTTGTATTTCTCCAAAATTTAAACATTTTCTGCCCTTCAACAAATTAAAGCCCCTTATGAACAGAACTTGGGAGAGACCCATGAAGAAAGATGTCTACATACATTTCTGCAGCAGCTCACCTGACTGAAAAAGATTTAACATAAATGAACCAGGCAGCACCCTTGTGAAAAAATAATACATCACTCTGGTAAAAGCCTAATCCTGTTACAAATTCTGGTACAAACCAGGATGGACATTTCAATAAACTGCTTGTGCACATTAAAATTACTTTATATTGACCCACTCTTGCCTGCATTTGTTTATAAGGTTTGTTTGTCGGGTAGTGATGGAAAAATAACAAAAAGAAAAAAAAAAACCTCATGTCAGTTTTTCTCAGGAGAAGCACAGTTGTCAAGAAACTAATGGTCTTTATTCTCTGGTTATACTAAACAAAGATAAATCAAAATGTGAAAATTACAATTCGTCGGGGTCAGTCAGAAGTTGAAATTACTTTTTTTTTTAGACTTGTTTGTTTGCTTTTGTTATTTTTGATAAATTTAGTAATTGCTGTGAAGTCCAGCCTGCATTTAATCTGACAGAAACAATTACCTCCTTTAACCCCAGAACACCGGTGATGCATCACCACCACAATCTCAGGAGACAAGAGCTGTAATGGCCGACAATTTGGTTACCATTTACTGTAACTGCAAAAATACACAACTATTATGATACTTATCTCGCAAGATATGATGACGAAGAATGCCTTGGGGATGAGATAATCAAACTCAGATAGGACACCTCTAGCTTTTAGCCCGTCATTTACCACCACAGCACACTTTTCTGTTGTTCGATATCTCACCAAAGCAAGCCTTGAGATCTGCATTGATTTCAGTGGGGTCCTCTTTGCCAGTCCTGCCCCTCACGCCTTTTGCTTGACCCACTTATTTTCTCATCTTTCCTTGTTTTCTCAGGAGAGTTATGCTTGCACGCTGCTTTTCCCATTACAGCGTGAGTGGAAGCGGGCCAAGTATGATTGCATTGTATAGCCTCTCTCTTATTCTCTCTCTTCATGACTCACACCAACACACACACTCTCTCGCTACCTGAATGAGTTAGGTGATACCAGCTCAGTCAGCCAACAAATAAATCACCAGACAAATTGACATATACGCCACAGGAGAGGCCGTCTTTAAAGGAGGTGTTGAACACTGCATGTACTATAAAGATTTTAGCCTTGATGAGTATTGACAAAGCACTGTGTTTAAACCAAACCGGTTTCAAAAATATATGACTGACCATATGGCTCCGGACAGCTCCTTTCGCCTTGCTTAGTGTTTGGGGAGCTTATGAAGACTCACAATGTTAGTGCATCAAATCAGATTCTAAAATCCACACAAGCCTCCAGGTAGCAGACAGGCTTTTGTTACTAAAGTTTTGAACTGAAGTTTCTTCTTCTTTTTTTCTACCTTTACCCCATCAAAAAGATGGAATATGATGTTAGACTTTAATGTCTGTTCACAGCAACTCATACAGTTCCACTGACAGTAATTATAAAATATCGTAGCTACTGTAAAAGTGGATGAGTATAAACCATAAAGAATCAGTGATTGATAGCAGAAGTGGAGCCATCCTTTAGTTTCAGTTTGCCATATAAAATGTAATTTTCCAGCATACAGGGAGAGCCAAACACAAGAAAGCTAACAAAAGGAGCATGTATGCTGTTAGAGCACAAGAACACCGAACGATAAAGCACATGTCTGCAATAGATTCTAACCCAGTAACCCAGAGTCCCACAGGTTGCCCAAGGCTGTCTCACATATATAATCCAGCTGCAAGACCGGCAGAACATTTTTCTCAGTGGCACTGTTTTGTAATTTGCTGTGGTGTGGTGAAAAACCTTAAAGCTGAACCTTCAATTTTTTAGCATCCCAGATCAAAACAACATAAAAAGTCCCAGTACTGGAATGCATATCAGAGCCGTTTTGGTCAAACCATGAAAATGATGTTGTGCAAAGTCTAAAGCGATATTACGATGTCAAAGTGCAGCATGTGTTGTGAATGACTCTCAGCTACTACAGCATCAAATCTGAGCTCAACAGGGTTAGCTGTATATGGTCATCCAGTGATTACATTTTGTGAGTTTTATCCATGGAATATTGTGTGGCAGACAAACAGGGTCAACACCAAGAGTTAATGCCAAAGTTTTAAGCTAATATCACACACAATGTATAATGCTTGGAATATATGTTGGAGATTGACTCTCAGCTTCAACAAAATTTAGATCAATATCTGTAAAATTAACAGACATATAGCCATTTTGGTGTTTTTGAAGTCAGTGAGTTGTGGCAGTCATCTTGAAAAGATTTGACTCCAAAAGGTAATCAGTACATCCAATGATTACAATCTAAGAGTTTCATTAAATTCTGTCTGGTGGTTCATTTGATATATACAACACAGGCAAAAACAATAAAAGCCACCTTTCAGCATCGGGCAATAAAAATCAAGACAATTTGTTCACCTTGGAGAGTCAATAATATTAAAAAATAATCCAAACATAATTTTTGAACCAACAATATAATCAAATACAAAACTCCATCTGTTGTTAATTACAAATTTGTCAGTTGCTTTAAGATGTTCTTATTCTGTCAGGCAAAGGGATGCAGGATTCAGAGCATGCAGAGTTTAGGGTTGGAGTTTAGGTTTCTTTGGAAGGCTGCTTATTATTTCTTAAGAGGACTGAAAGCAGGTTTGAGGCAAGTCAGTGGAGATTCACCCCTTCCTCCTCTGGATTATCATTTTTAAGCAGCTTCCTTGGGAGCATCCAGAATGGGAATTTTCAAAGCCAGAGATGTGGAAAGAAACAGAGATCAGACCTTACCTATTTGTTATTTCATCAATTTACCTCATCTCATAAGATTATGAAAATGCACTCTTCACTCAAGCAAATCTCAGCCCATTTACCCTCAAACCCAAAAGAACCAGGAGCTTTGTTTTGTTCAGCCAACTGCTATGATTTTAACCTATTCAGTTTATCTATCCAGACATTGTTGTTTTTTTATATATGATGGGGGAATAGCAAATCAATAGCACAGCCAGTTGTGATACATAGTATATTTCAGAAATAAAGCACATCATCTTTAGTTTAAAAAATAATAAAAAATACAGAAACTGACTTAGAACTGATACCAGTAGGGTACAAGAAAACTATTCTTTAAAGCTCCCACTTCTCTTTTATGGATTTTGTACCAGGTAAACATATGCAACAAACTAAATCCTCAAGAGCAAGTTTTAATTTTAAACTGAAACTGATTGTGAAATTACAACTCTGTATTACTATTGATCTTTGATAGAAACTGAATTACAAAGGATGCATCATGTGGAGGGGTTGCGTTTTCGTCCCCACTGTGCTCTGGTCACGCTCACAAGACAAGTCTATTGTACTGTTGTAGGGTGAAAGATCTGAACTACATGGGTGTTTTGTCGGGTTTTTCCTTTCACTGCAATGGCATTTCTAATTTTCAACAGTGGCAGAATTTGAGCAGCGACTGTGATTCCTCTCTTTGCTGCTTTAATGTTTAAAGAAGACATGCAATTTGAATTGCTGCAGAGCTCATCAATATGAAATTGCACCAGTGCAGGGAAACAAAATGTAAGGAGGTAGCCCCAACAGCTGGTATGCCTCTTCTGCACACCAGTACTCCATTATGCACCACATAGAAGACAGAGGTAGACTTTCTGGGGATAAAACATAAATCTATAGGCTTCTGTACTTTTTGGTGGTTTTCTTTTCAACAGCGAACAACCTTGAAACCCAAAACAAAGTGTAAGCAAATTAAGTCTGAGATGAAAACGCCTTTTCAGGGGACAAAAACAAATATTTCATTCATACAAAAAAAACTATGAATATATTAGTCAAGCCACCAAAATAAAGTGTTTTAAAGATTTGTTGATAACAATTTGCACCGTTTCAATCAATCCAACCGTGTTTACACATTTCCAGCCAGGGTAATGTTTTTTTAATGATATGAATAAACAGATCTGCTAACTAGCATGAGCACTCTGTATTCGTCCTGGGAAAATTTTTTTGGGCGTCGGAGCTTGTTATCTGTCACTCAAATGATGATCCAATAGCATCCATAATGCTTCTAAAGCCCACCCGTTGTCTTCTGCACACACAGCCTGCTGTGCTCGAAGATGTGTCTGCAGCAGCAAATTATTAAATTGTATTTTTCATTCTCAAGGGTTGTCAGGAGTCTTGCAACAAATAGAATTTCCCAATATGATTTTGATTACCGGAGGGAAAGTGAAAAAGAAGATCTTAACTGGTAAATAGGGATACTCCTGGTAAATCTCGCAGACGCTTCTGATTACCTGCTTAGTTCTATTTGTTGATGTCAGATGGACTCAAATTTAACTCCTAATCGAGCTCTCGTCTAAAAGAAATGTTTCTCAACGGAAAGAAATAATTTGTATGTAGAGACAGTCAGAGTTCAATAGACTTTCTGTCATTGACTCCTTCAGCTGATAAAATGTGCAAGGCAGCAGGGCAAGAGGGAGCCATTTGCAGACTTGACAGATCCCATCATGGATGACTTTAGCATACCTGAGAGCTGCTCTTTCTCTGCCTTTTGCATGCCCTCTGCAAGCGATAGGGGTGATGAATCAGGCTTTATGGGCCTTCAGGATGCCAGCAAGGCCAATCCATGTGAATCGCTGTTAAAATCTGACATTACTTGACCAGAGCCACTTAACAAGTTCCAGACTATACTACACCCACAGAACAGATGCATTTGGATCTTTCCCTAATACATTTTGCTCTCATAAGCTTCTAACTGAGTTCCTGCAAGTGGAACTTGGCTGTTACAGTACAACAGAAAACAAATATTTTTTCCTTGCAGTTGAGTTTGTGATCTGCCTTGATTTGGTTGCTGACTTTTCACCACTGCTTCCAAAGCTGAAAGAACAATAGCTTCTGATCTCGGGGCTCAGCTGTGGGTGATTTTTCTAAAACTTATTTTTGCTGCACACAGCAGCATTTAGCAAGACATATTCTCAACCTGAATTCTTCCCTCGAATAAAAGGCTACTACAAAAACAAAATTATGAATGAAAGTAAGATTGCATTATCCTAAAATGCATTATCCTTTGTTAATATTAGTCGAACTAGATGAAGTAATGTTTTTAAAGTTGTTTCCTTTTGATGAGACAAAACTTTTGAAGCAGTACAGGTAAGCAAAACATACTGTTTTCAGGCAGAACTTAGTTTTGAAAATGAAAAATGAAAAGAACTGTAAATTAATTCAAGAGTGTAAATTTATTAAACACATCTGAGCGTGCAGCAAGTTAAAATAATGCTAGTTAAAAATGGAATATAATTCAATGTCCACTAAGGAGAAGCAATAAAAAAATGTTGAAACTTTAGTTTGCCAACTTTGAGCCTTTTTTATTGACAAATGTAGTTTTGCTTATGGTCATTTTGGAGAAATAAAATAGTTTGGTAGAAACAATAAAGGTTTTTGCCTGATAGATAGATAGATAGATAGATAGATAGATAGATAGATAGATAGATAGATAGATAGATAGATAGATAGATAGATAGATAGATAGATAGATAGATAGATAGATAGATAGATAGATAGATAGATAGATAGATAGATAGATAGATAGATAGATAGATAGATAAATAGATAGATAGATAGATAGATAGATAGATAAATAGATAGATAGATAGATAGATAGATAGATAGATAGATAGATAGATATTTTAGACATTAGAAACCACAAGAAAACCTACTATCTCAGAGTGAAGTGCTCTGTTAGGAAAATATCAAAATCAATATGGTCTTTAATATAAGATGGGGCTTGGTTTTTGAGCACATTGTGTTCTATTGATTTGCTATTCTATTTTGAATTTTACAGGGAGTTAATAGATAGCTAAAATTGGAGAAATAAATTTTTACATCGATAGAGGCTTCACTTGTCAATAATATGTGCAACATGGCATGTTTTTTTTGTATTCTTACTTAAATTCAGACTAGCACACTGAGTGTCTCGAGCTCACTTGGTCTTTGTTTGCCTGATTAACTCTGACCTGTTTTGGTACAGCATCATTTTGGGAGTGTAATGTAGCTGTGAAAGGCTCCTAATATATATATAAATTATAATATATATATATATATATATATATATATATATATATATATATATATATATATATATTTCTCATGTTGCCTTGACAACAAAACATGACTAATGTATAGTGCAAGAAGCACAACTGCTGGAACACAGAAAAATCCAGCCTGATGCTCAGAAACCGTAACACCGCCTCGACTCGAGCCTCTGATGTTTCAACACTCTGATCTTGCCTGATATTTTGTTGTTGGTGTGAAGTCATATTTCAGCACAGCCATGCCACACGAACGTGCGTGTGTGAGAGTGTATGTGTTCACACATTTTCCCAATGGTTCAGCAATCATGGGGAATAACAGTTTCATGGCTGTATACTGGTCATGAGAAAAAAAAAATCCCAATTGAACTCAAAACAGCCCAAAGCCTTTCTCACCAAACTCAATATGTTTCTGTTATATATTCTGCTATAGGTGAACAGAAATGTAACAGCCGCATTAGTGGCTTGAAATTAGGCTGTGACCAAAAAAATAAGTTTGATTATCTAGAGAATATTTGTATAATTACAGTACTTAATAAAATAAATGTATCCTTTAAAAAGTTTAGAGACTTCTAAAACAAATGTGTGTGCATACGTTTATTATGTGTAACGTGCATATCTCATGTTGCGGTGCTATTTTTATGCACATTTCATCTGATTTGGTCGTTTTATCTTGAAGCACTCTTGGTCTGACATGCTTTCTCTTCTTGCTAAATGTCACTGACAGGTTTTGACATGAAAACTTAGGTTAGCAGTATCCAACCTGTCATACTGTATTTGTAAATAGCTTACGTTTTCCTTCTCTGAGCAAAGAAGAGAGGAGGTGAAGCCTGACAGCAGACAAGGGATTTTAACAAACATCCTCACATGCATACATAATGCCCCATTTCAAAAAAGAGAGAGAGAGAGAGAGAGAGAGAGAGAGAGAGAGAGAGAGAGAGAATGTTTGCCGCTCCATTTCATACGTAGAGTTTCTCGAAGTGCCCAAGGGACACCTTCTGTCCACAGCTTTTATGTGCAGCATGCACTATACTTAGCAACTCTGAATCATACAGTATGGCATCACAGTTCACCAATCCCTCTATCTTTGAATCAAGGGAGTGAGTGATTTAGTGTAATGAGATTATGCCTCCTGAGGAATCTCTGTGTCCGTGCAGAGTACAAGTTTCTTGGAGTAATCCATCTCATGATGAATTGCTGCAAGTTTTTTTTTTGCAAGATGAACTTTGGTCTGCTGGAAAAACTTTGGATGGCTGCATCGGCTACATCAGCAGCTACATGCTGTGCCCATGCTATATGTATATTGATCAATGCAGCTGAGCGGTACAATTGCTGTCCGGGACAGCAGCAGACAAGGCCGATAGAAATCCTGTGGATTTCTACGGCTCAAACAGGTTTAACTCATCAGCAGAATGGGAATCTCTCGGGACCTCGAGGAGTCAAGCGGGGGATACATCAATTGCAGGTGCGAGGAGATAGGCGACCCCTGACTTTTGCCTCCTGCTGCCTGACCTTGGAACGAGATTTCTGTCTCTGAGCTCAGGCTTAAATCCTTCTGACTAGATCAATTTAATGATGTATAGAGTCTTTTACAGGAAGCTTAGGATAGGAGCTCAATATCTAAGCACAAAGGGACCCATGGGACACCATGCATTCCCTAAGTCACCTTTCAGTTTTCTGACTATTTCAGATAAAGTCAAGATTCCGAAGTTCAAAAGTTATTGCAAAATATCACAGCAAATTACACGTGTTACAAGTATGGGTGTATCTTAATGCGAAGTTACTAGCAAATTGAAAATGATTATCTTTTTGCATCTATCTATCTAGAAAGAAATTGTTAATGATTCACATGGAAAAGTTACTGTCTTCCAAACTGAAAATGTTATCATTATAATTATTATTTGTAAGCAATTGTTGACGTAATTTTAACCAAAGATTAGAACTTAAGTGGTGAGACAACATGAATATTAGTAAGAAAGATTTACACGGTCGCTCAATATAAGTCTTGATCTGGTATGAAAATAACTGGCTTGAAGTTAATTATTGCTTGAGAGAGTCAGTGTAAATACAAAACAGAAATGTTGTTACTGTATATATTTTTTATTTATTTATTTTTTTGCATAGATATAAATGAACTTCTGTTTCTTACATCTATTGTTGGCAACTTTTCAGGCTAATAAACCTTTAAATGTCCTAGCAGGAACATAAGATAACTGTAGATTTAAAATAAAAAAAAACAACTCAATGATCTAAATTTGAATATGACCAAAGGAAGGAAAATATGAATCCATAATATGCATATAACTATTTCTTTAGGCATAAGAAAAAAATTTGAATAATTTTAAGATTTTAGCAATAATGTGGGCAGTTAGTTCATTGTTCACTAAAGTTTTTCCTAACCACCGGGGGCCATTGGGTTCATTGTTTTGTTTTTTTTGTTTGTTTGTTTTTTTCCGTTCTGTGAAGCAAAATATTAATTAATTGGATGTACATATATAACTAATGAACTTTAAATCAACTAAGTAGTGTCAATCAACCTCATCAACCCTAACAAACACAAATATGGCCATAACTTAGTTTTACAGTTACTGAGCTTACATTTGGTGTGGCGGTTGAGAGTTAGCAGAGAGCTACCCCCAACATATATTCTGAGCGCTAACAGATTGTGCAAGATCTTTGTTTAAACCTGTCTGTTGGCAAAATATCTCATAAACCCCTGGATGAATTTTAATGAAATACACATAAAGTAATTATTGGATGTCTATCTACAACTGATTATCTTTATGAGTTAACTCAATGGAGCATGGCTGGCACAGCTAATTGGTCTTAGCAAACACCAAAATGGCTTTGAGTGAGTGAATTTTACAGATATTGAGCTAAATTTTGGTGCTGTTGTAGCTGTGAGTGATTCCTATCACATACTGTAAGCACTAATATATATCACGTACGATCTTTTTTTGTTTTCTTTGACATGCAACGTACAGGCAATATGCAATCATTGAAGGAATTCTAGTTACAATTTTTGTTTATTTTCATTTATTTATTAGTTTGAGACTTTCAGAAATACTCAAAGATTGTTTATCCTGAAAAATTAGCTTTTAAGATTGCCCTCTCATCATATATATTATGCAATTTGTTACCTAATTAGACATCTAATTATAATCATGTTTTAAAATCATTTGATTGCAGCAATATGTATTAATATTATTGTTTTTAAAGATATCATTTGAAGTGTGTATGCAAAAAGTGCAAGTGTCACTTATAATTAATGTACATAGCATCTATAGTTATTACTACTACAACCAGGTGGAGGTTAGAAATTTCTCACCTTTGGAAGGAGCAAAAGAAAGCAGATGGCAGGCCTTTAGGGTCCATAGCACATTGTTGACAACGAATTACGGTCCAGAGGGGAACGGGATGGCTGATAACCTCCATCTTTTGGTTCCATCTGCTGAGTCCTAAACAAGGAGAGTGCATGCAGACATGCAAACACACAATGATGACATCATACAAATGCGATGAAGATTTGAGCAACAGAATGGCTACAAGTTTTTTTTCCTTCTTTTTTTAGAACAAGCTGCTTTCCAGTAAAATCTTCAGTTTAAATACCACAGAGCAAGATAATTCATGTTTAAAATCCATTAATTGAAATAATAATTATTGCTATTTTTGTGGTTCCCAATAATTACCTAAAAGCTCATGATAACCGCTAATAATAATAATATTAATAAATGAGATCATTTTTCTGACAAACAGAGTTGGTCTTTCAAAAGGCTGGCATTTGCACCTGGGATACAAAGGAACCTCCAGACTGTTTGGCTCTTTGGAGTAATCCTGAAATAAAGGCTTGGAAATAACAGGCAGACATTGTCAAAAAGCATATGCCAGGCTTTTCTTTTGTTCTGCTGAAACAAAGTGGTTTTCCCTGTTCTGTGCATTCACTGGGTTTCAAAACAGGCTTTCATTACAATGAGGCTATCTAAATCTTACAGTAGCAGAACAAGGCAGTGTTCTCAGAACAAGACAGAAAGAGAATAATGTTGTATCTAATTGCAGTTCCTCACGTTTCTTTTTGCGAACTGGGTTTAATCTAGCTCCATTCATGACCATGCTAATCACAACCTAGTCTGAGCTGTAGAATTATAGCAACACATAATTCACGTTGCTATAATTACGCCACGGGCATTGGCAGGATCCACCAAAACTACCAATGTAACTACGTAAACACATTTAGATGTTTTTATTGGCCTCCCATACGTGTCAATATTTAAAGATTTTGAGAAAAATGGGCATTGGAGAAATTCTTCGCAACATTCAAGCGCACAATAGTGTCTCTGTGTGATGGTGGTGGGGGTCCCCTCTGCCTCCACACGTCTATGAGGAGCAGCCACAGTAAAGAAATCAAAGCCTCGGCTGAAACAACAGCTGTTTCTACTTATGTAACGGCTACAGGATGACTGTTCATATCCTGGCTCGTTGAAGCTGTCACAAATCATTAATCTCCGGTTGGTCCGTGGGGCCACGCTGTCAGGTTTCCTTTGGACATCTGTGGCGAGACGGAAGCAGGACATATCATTTAAGCAGGTGCCTCACACTTTCCTAATCTTACAGCCATAGTTTAAAACAGATCCACCTCACCTGCAGCACTTTACGCCACTGAACCTCCGTGTCGGTGTAAAGTTGATGATGTGCCAAGGGAAATTACTGACACATGATATATGGTGAGATCAGTTCCTTTTCAACACTTTCAAGTAAGAAAGAAAGATTGGTGGGTTTTAAACCCCTATTATTTAGTTAATAGTAGTTCATATTTACAATAATTTTAAAGCAACACATCTGTGAAAAAAAAAGGTTGAAATTATTCAGAGTCAAACGTTTGCCTTCATAGTCCTGCACTTTGAAAAACATCCACCTTTTCCATTTTATTCTAACATCTCTCTTGCTCTGAATGTTCTCAAAAATCAGCCAGTAATCAGTCCTCTATTGATCTTTTTCCTTTTTTACTCAAATGAATTGCCAATTTTTCTTGACCAAGCAAAAAAAATAATAATTTTGAACATTAACCCCTGTTTTCTTTTTCTTTTTCATATGAAAAAAAAGCTGCCTGGTTAAAAAAATTCTCCAAATGAGTAATAAATATTGCTGAGTACTCTATATGAAGATAATAATATTTATCAAAGCACCAACAAGTGAAACTTTCTACCTCTTGCAAAACATAAAGAAAGAAAGATTGATTTATTCATTTCCTGATAAATGGGCACCAAGGGCAGCCTGCACAATTCATCACCATGGGGTTTATGGATGTCAGTGGTTCAGTGTGTTGTTGGGCGAAACATGAGCTGATATCACTATCACAAGTAGGACAATCTTAGGGATGTCTTAAACACAGCAAGATATTGAAATGAGACAATGATGTGCCCTCTACTGGTGGATTAAAGTAAAGGAGACTGCTGGCAGGAGACTTTCACGTGTTTTCCTTGACATGTTTCTGTTTACTTACTATTCAACATACGCACATGTTTAAAAGTGTCTGATTTGCTTTTGATTTGTTCTTTTCCTTCATTTTCATCCCACATCTTCAAGTTAAGAACCTGACATTGCCATTAACCTTAGTTATAGTCGTTGTCCCCTTCTGAATGGCAAACTGTGACTAAGGAACATGGTAACAAATGGAATAAAAGTGAGGTTTTTCACTGTATTTTTTAACATCTACTTATTGCTGGCATTTCGCAAATTAGACCAAAGAAATTATAACGACATTGAACCGTTAAAGGAGAGATGTACAGTTTGGCCCAGCTCGTAATTGCTTTTTCAAAGACTAGCCTTGGAAGTAATTAGAGGCTGGAGTAAAAACACTGGCCATTCAGAAAATCAGTCTGCCATTAACACCTTGGGGGCTGTGTTCTTTTATCAGCTTGACCCTTTGTGGGAAACGTAATCTCTCCCATCTGAGTTGCAGATGTTACTTTTGAGGCACAGAGTGTTTGAGGATTGATTAGTGCAAAGGTTGTGATGAAATACACTCAGCATACTCGTGGCCCAGGAAGTTATCGGCTCCACAAAATAAATTGCATCATACTTTTCTACCAAGACAGCTCTTTAGCAGCTCCATATTGAGAAGAGTAAACTAATTAGTTGTTTTTTTTTTCTTCTTCTTCGTCTTCTTTTTCCTTGGAACTAAATCTCATTTTATTGCTTGACCTTTTCCGGTGACAAACTTGTGATTGAGTGTGGATTTTACTATGGGGAGAAACTCATCTGTATTAATCGGATAAAGAGACAGATTGCAGAAAGAGAAAAAAAAAAGGCTTTTAAGTCTGTTCAGATGAATGCAGTCGTAATCGTAGGATTTAAAATCGTCATACTCGCCCTGCAAACATCTGTTTTTAAATTCCTTATGTTTTGAATTAGCTTCAGTGAAATTTCTTGGCTCGCATCAGTGAATACATAAAACATAAAACTATCTTGGGAAACGTTTGCATTCTGTCACAACCACACAGACTGTCCAAGAAAGCAGCTTCAGCCCGGCCTGATTAGGGTTGTATATATTTTAAATAATAGGTTTACAATGACAGAAAGCATTTGAGCTGCAACAAACACATATGTTTACTGCATGATCATATTTGGTTTGTGATTGTTTGGAGCTATAAAGTGTAAATAACTGAATACTATCTGCCCCCCTTTACATGCTGGTGTTATGACAGCCAGAAATATAAGTACAATACCTTGCTTTCTTTGAGAAGTCATGCACTTTTATTCATGGTTAATTTAATTTATTTACATTATTCCAGCCTCAATAGTTGGTGTAGCATCCGTGGATCATTCTTTTCAGAGGGAAGGGGAGACAGCATCCTATTTAATTTTGTTATTTTCCCATTAAAACCTGAGAAAACATCAAAGGTAGAATGATTTAATTAACAATATGGAGAGTCTGTGTACAGCCGTCTGCATTTTTGCAAATTACTCTTTGCTGAGAATAAGGGACTTATCAGGCTCCTACAGACATCACTGTACACCTCAAAAGAAGTTGTGTTGACACAAGTAAAGGGGGGGAATGCATGTCTCTCCCAGACAGAATTATCCACTTCACAGGTATTTTCAGTTTACAGTTTCTGGTTTGAAAAATTAATACCCTTTCTTCTTCTGCCAGTTTGAGCCCACAATCCTTTGTTGTGTTTACCGTCAAGTGCAGACAGAGTGAACAGCAGAAAGGGAGTTGTGTCAATAACAGGGTATCATTGTGATTTGTTCTTTTTAAAATTCTTGATAATTGTTTCTGATGGGTGAGTGTTTCAAGCAAGCTGTATCTTAATGACTGCTCCCCTCGTGCCACTTGGCTTTGGCACCGTGAGTCTGTTTATCACTACTTGAGGCTAAGACGTGCAATATAGCCGGCAAACTCCACAAAGTGCTCTCAACATGTTTATTAATGACAATGAATAATATTTCAGATGAAAATGGAAAGAAATACCCGCTGGGGCATGTTAACCACTATAAATGGTAATTGTCCCACCTTGCTCTTTAAAGACCTTTGTGAATAAAGAGCATCTGAAAAGAAGGTTATCAGAGCCAGTTAAACTGCTTGCAGTGTTTCAGCATCGAACACGTTGTTCTGGTGAGTTACCTTCTGATTTTACGGTTTCTTTGACAGTGTTATACAGCATACGCATTCATTCATTAGTTTATCTGTTTGTTTTGTTGTTTGGTTATTTAACCTAATGGGTGGAATAAAGTATGATTAAATTAAACCGCTTGTCTCTTGCTAATTGCTGAAGACTTTAAACTGAGGCCTTGTCGACATTAACCCAGATAAGCACACCCGCTATTGGTTAATGTACTCAGCATGCGCTTTTATTTTATGTCTGACGATGTAAGATCTGTCTTGTGTCTGTCATCAATAAAATTTGGTAGGTGCTGAAATTGTTAATTACTGAAAAAACGATGAACCATGTAAAAATTAGAGGGCGGCAATCCATAAAGAAATGCATATCGCCCACTGCTTTTCGTACTAAAGTGTTAGTCTAAAGTACCCTTATGTTGAGAAATGACAGAGTTGTAATCGTATTGATCAAACCTTAACAATAACTTTGTGACATGCTCAGAGTATGTGTTGCAAATGACTGTTAGCTACTACCACAGTTTTAGCACAATATCTGTAAAATGAACTGAATAATAGCCTCTTTTGTGTTTTGTAAGGTCAGCTGGCTGTGGCAGCCAACTTGAGTTGGGTTTACTCCAAAAGTTAATTAGTTGTAGATGTATAGTCAGAGATTACTTTCTCCAAGTTTCTTTAAAATTCGTTCAGTAGTTCATGAGATATTTTGGTAACAGACATACACAAACATACACAGACATGAGCAAAAACAGCATTGGCTGTCTGTTGGCAGTGAGCAACAACTGTTTTAGCTTTAGGAGAATTCTTAGTCAAAACCAGAGTTTTCATTACCTGTCTTTTTAACCTGTTTTTAATTTAAATGATATCATCACCTAATGGGCCAACCTGGGCATTTCATGCTTTTTTCGGGTGTGTGGTGTGGGGGAAGGGGGGGGGGGTGTTTGCCTTTTTTTGTTTGTATTAAGAAACTTTTCAGGGCCGTGGTAGCTCAGCGGTCAGCTCTGTGGTCTTGCAATCCGGAGCCTACGGGTTTGGGCCCAAGTTGCATCAGGAAGGGCATCTGGGGTAAAACAACTGCCAAATCTACTGTGCAAGTTCACTTGCTGTAGCAACCCTGCAGAAGGGAGCAGCTGAAAAAAAAAAGAAAGAAAAAAGTTAAGAAACTTTTTCAACAAGAGGGAAAGTATCCATTTTTAAAAAGGATCCACACTGTTGTGTTTGAGGCTTGAAAAAAGTGTGTGTAAACAGTACTGAAATGAGAGAAGCTACTGATTATTAAATGTTGTGAGCTGTCATTTCAGGTTGCCAAGGTGATATTCAGTGCAATGAAAAAAACTGCTATTTTTTACAAAATCTGTAACTGCTATCGAAACTATTTTGCAACTGTAAACATTGGAAAGTAGTCCTGGACATGTCTGCATGTGTTTGTGGATATTTCTGTCTGTCTGTTAGCAAATAATCTCTTGAGCCACTGGACAGATTTTAGTGAAGCTCTCAGAGTGCCTCTGCCTCATGTTGTCACTATCCATCACTGGATGTACCTCTACAACTGACAAATTTTCAGTGTCAGTCTGATAGTACCCACATCTATTTGACCTTATGAAACAAAAAAGTGGCTTTAACTCAGTCAGTAGGGGCAGTCATAGACACTGAGCTACATTTTGGTGTGGTACTAACTGATATCTTTGATCCCATCACATATTCCAAGTGCTAACAGATCTTGTGAGGTCTTTGTTTAACATTTTGGCATGCAAGGCATCAGGACATGTGCAATCAGCCAAGGACAACTTCAAAACAGACAAACTTTTGGTTTTCTGTCCATGGGGCAGCTTGTTGTCTTCTTGTTATTTGGAGGCTTCAAGTGCCAAAATCTGTACTTTTGTTGGCTTAAAATTTAATTGTTTCAAGAGAAATGCTATTTTTCTAAATTTTGTTGTATAAAAAATAACACAAAAAGAAATAAAACGACTCCAGGAGAGGTAGAGAGTAGCTATTCAATCATATTTTTTTCTCTTAATTTTTTCTTAGCTTTCTCAAATAAACTATTAACAATGCATCACTACCATTTTTTTTTTCTGATAAAATGTAGATTTTTTTTTTTTCAGAAACAGTGCAATGCATGTTCATTAAAAAATGCCACCCCCCACCCCCCGCTCCCTCCTTTTTTTGGCATTTTAACAGCTTTTCTAAGTTGAGTGGTGCAATGGCATAAATTTTTTTGCCCCATAACAACATATAGTGGGATTGTGCTTGCACAGCAATCACACTCATTAGCAAAGTAGATTTTTACCAACACACTTAGAGTGCAATAAAAGCCCTTGCCGTAGTAAAACATCAGCTGATGCACAACATGTTGCTTGACTTTAAGTGTGGATTCCCTGATGTCTTTGTCCTGTTATGTGAACAAGCAGCAGATGATCAAAAGCATGCTTTAATAAACAACTTTACAAGTGTGGGTGGAACTATGCCATGCAAGACAGTTTCATTTGCTTCTATGGCACCTAAAAACAATACTATGCACCCATATAAATTTACTAGCTCCGCCAATGACAGAGTACCTAAAAAAGGGGGCCAAGAAACTGTACTGTATACCAAAAAACTAAAAAGAGGAAGGAAAGCTACGTTGAGAGAAATAACATGAGAGAAACAGACAGAGTGGAGATAAAGATGGAAGGAGGAGAGAAGAATAATTTTATTTCTAAAGGTGACACCTCTGGTCAATTCAATATCATACCTACATTTTCCTGTGTTTCCTCCTCCTGCTTGACATTTCTGGGTTAGAAAGTTCCTGTTGCAGGTTGCCATTGTCATGTTACACTTAAATTCACATTAAGATATTTCCACATAAATTATCTTTTTCCCGGGTGATGAGTGATCTTGTTACATTTTTCTGGTCGAGAGCAAGTCACCACAGGTGAAGGAAAGCGAAGAGCGAGGCAGAGTGTTGTGATGATAGAGATGTCACATTTGATAGGATCACTGTAATTAAGGCCATGTACCAAGTTGCTCTCCAAAGCCTGTACGTCATGTTTGGCTAATGCCATTCTCTGAAATGACATTAATTCTCTTTATTTCATGGGACGATGAAGAGAAATCCTGCGGTGCTTCATCATTTGTTTCAATAATCATTTTAATTATAGCTGAAATCAATCACGGATGACCTTTTTATAGCATTTGATGAACAGTTGTTCATTTCTTCCAAAGACAAACAATGAAGCCATCAAAAGACAGCGAGACTTTAAAGTTAGTTTTATATTCCTTTTTACCGTTATTTGCTAAAAGTTACTAGTTAAATTCAGATAGGCATTGACCTCTACTCTAGGCATGATGCCAGTATGAGACCATAAAGGTATGATAACTTAGTGCAAAATCTATATTATCACAACAAAAATATTTTAAAAGGTATCACATAATCTAATTGCTTTTATGCAAAAATATAAATGCAACTGCTGTTTAAATAGATCACATATTGCTTTGATAATGACTATAATATGGCTATAAGATTAGCATAATAATGTTGATAATAATTACAGTCATTTTCATTTTGATGCACAGATAAACTTAAGGAGAGAGAGAAAACACAAGTGACTGTGTTGACAGCATCAATATATACATACAGTATAAGCAGACAGCACTGAAAGTTGAAGCCACAGAGAATGAGCGTTCCCTAGCTATACGGACTGGCTGCAGTGAAATTTGTAAGTCCTGCCCCCCTGTCTAAACCAATGAGATATTTTCCTGACTAAAATATAAAAATACACTTCAAATAAATTGTTTCAAGTGTTGGTTTTTGTTTCAAGTGTTGAACATGGCAGCGCCCAAAAGACGAACGTTTTGGCTTCAGTTTTGGACAGTGGAATTCGCTTTGTCCATCTTTATTTATGCCAATGGTTGGCAGTCACACTGTTTAATATCAGTGTCATACATTTCATGTGCTCATGACACTGATTTTAAATCTTTGTCGGCTATTGATATTTTAAAGATTGTTGTTGAAGTCTTAAACACAAGGGTTAAAATGACATTTAGAGCCAGCAGATGGAAAACTTAGTTTAGTTTAATTCTATAATTCTAATGCAGTTGTTCTTATTGCACAGAATGTTATTTCTTTTCTGTTATTTTTCTCTTTTTGTGACAAAAAGAGAGGAGCCTGACAAGCTGTTAGCAAGGTAATTAGCCAGGTTATTACCTCCTTAGCCAACCAACAGTAGGCGCTTTATTTTACCGTTACACATGCTAACTCCTGTAGCTTGATGCAATTGTTTGTTTCAAAACATTGTTACCTTAAAGAGTAATGAGTGGTGCATCTGTGGCAGACACATCATGATTGTCTGTGTTTTGAATGCAAAAGAAAAAAAATGTTCAAACAGCCTACTTTGTCTTTCTTTAACGAGGGGAAAAGTTTAGGGCGATTCCCCTTTTTTGCCCATCACACACAACTAATTGACAGCTCACAGTAACAGGTAGGAGACGGGAGCACTACTCTTCATTACATACGACCAGAAAAAACCCCACAATGTCTCTGGAGTCTCACTAAAAGGGGTTTTAACCAAAGCAAAAATTACAGAAAATATTTGTGTTTTTAAAACCATGACATTTTAAAGCTGTGGTATACCTTCAAACTGAACCCCAGCTCATACCTATATAACTCTTTTCACTACTATTACCATAAAATGTTGTTCTGCTATAAAAAAAATCATATGCAACATACGTTTTTTCTCTCTCTCGTCTTGTTTCTACGTACTTATTTTATTGCAGATAAGGTCTACTATAGAGGAGGGTGGTGGCCATGCTGGTTAGGCGCAGGCGTGGAGGGGTGGGGTGTATTGAATGTCATCAATCAGCATTAACCATCAGCTCTGAGCTATTGACTGATGATTCGCCGCGGCAGAATCTCTTCTGACTCTAAAATGAAAGGCGGCAGCAGTGACAACATGAGGCAGAGGCACTTGGTTGATTGGCACCTCATTGAGTCTGGCAGGGGAGCCTGTGATTGCAATAGCTGTCAATATCTCGTAATTGTTTTCTTACATACATAGTGTCCTCTCTTTCTTTTTTTGTTATTTTCTCTTTTTTACTCTTTGTGTCTTTTCCATTTCCCACATGTTTTTATGGTTGTATCTATTTCATTAGTTTTAACTCTGGTAAACCTATTATTATAAATATATATTATGTATATATATAAATATATATGCTTGTGTGTGTGTGCAGTATATGTGCAGTTTACAGTTTAATTTATGTACTGTCACTAAATATTTCATTCTAGCATCAGTACATTAAGATTCATTGCTCATACTAGACATCTAGATTAGCAGCGTATGGTTGTAAATCTGTCTTTTCTTGTTACCCCAGGGTGTGTTCAAGTAGCCAGTTATGCCTGGAAGCTTTAATTTGGCCACTCTCAATTATCACATTAAGTGTGTCACCAGAATATATACACTGACCACTCTTCTGTCTTGCTGTGTATTCACTGAAGTCAAGCTCAAATTGAGTTTAAATCTTAAATGGCACCCATAACTGCTCGAGGGAATATTCGGGGCTGAGAGAGCAACGCTGTTTTTCACCCCAAGGTCAGCGGCGAGCAGGAGATTTAATTGAAATTGAAACTGCCTACCTGATAGTTTGAAATAATTAGCAATGGCAGCGCGGAGAGAAGAAGAGTCGCGCATGAGGACAAATAAAAGGCACATCAGTTCTAGATAAAAATGGCAAGTCATCTATTCCAGTGAATTGAATGTCACAGTGATTGACTGGATTTGACTCTGGAAGTCATGATGGAAACTCAAACAAGGAAGGCAAACTATAAATTAATCTGAAACTTTGCCAACGCTTTATAGAGACATCATTGGACAGATAGGATTTGAATTAAGGAATCCTGTAAAACTAAGGCTGCCTGGGAGTGTTCATTGACTCTAAATCCTTTGTGTTTGGCAAACAAACTGCTTGGGATGCATGACTCCTGCAAACCGGCACCCTGGATGAGCAGCTGCCCCCTCCCACCAATAAAACAAACTCTCCAACCCTGAACAAGTTCAGAATGCACCTCTGCGGAGCTCTGCATTTCCGCACCAGTTAATAAAGGGGAAATGAATTGTATCAATGTTGCTGTCTTTGCTGAAGCTGAATAGGAAATTATCATAGAGATGGGTGTTTTTGCTTTCACACATTGATTATATAGAGAGAGCATGGGGTTTAGACTCACACACACACACACACACACAACAGAAACAGGAGCTTGAAATAAAAAGTGCAGGTTGCAATATGTCACCGTGGCGATAGTGGAGGTTGTGATGAGACAGGAAGCTCTGGCAATTTTCACCCACATTTCTAACAAACGTGTTTGTGACATCCCGGATGATTCTTTTATGCTTTTATCCAACTTCCTGTGTCTCTGTCCTGTCCCCTGGCTCTGTTAAGACACGTCAACAATAGAGAAAATACTAAACAACCTTCAGGAAAAATGTGACATATATAGTGGACACTTTTGTGTTGTTTTAGTGATATATATATATGTGTGTGTGTGTGTGTGTGTGTTAGAGGGGTACAGACAGAAAGATGATGGCACCACAAGAAAAGTGTGTGCACACAAGTGGCCTCAGGGCATGAGAGGTAAACAAATAAAAAATATATGGTGTCTTAATATCTCATAGATCTCTCTGTGATTAGCAGTGTAAAAGACCCTCAGGTTTATGGGTTGCTTGCACGTTCTGCAGTGCAAAGGAGCAGCACGGCTATTTTTACTGTCCTTTCCTCTGCGGACAGCTGGAACCTCCGGTGCATTCGCCTCATCATCGCAGGCAGATGGCAATCAGAGAACTTCCTCTCTGATTTTTCCAATATATTAACTTTTTTCCTTTTCCTTTTTTGTTTTTTGTTTTTTTGCTCTCTGAAGATTGTTTAGAAGAGCCACTTTAAGAATAGCCACCAAAAAAATAAAAAAAGCACTTCCTAAAGCACAAAAAAATGTCATCAACACGAAATGATTTCATTGCCCTGCGGTGAAAAAATATTTTTAGATCAACTAGAAAACAACACCAAACAAATTCTATAAATAGCGAGATAAAAACAAATTACTTTTTTGGAACAGAAAGAGTTATGATAGATAGTTGCTAAAATATGTATCCAGTATGTCAGTATAAAGAATTAGAACGTTTCTGAAGAAATTTTGAAGGGTACCAACGCAGCAGAGCCTCAAATGCCAACATGCTGTAACTTTGTAACAATCTAATTTAAGAAAGAATGCCAACATGTTGATGTATAAACTGTGTAAGAAGTTTAAAGAAAAACCACGATCAACAGAAATGTTGAATCTGCTGCCGGTGGCTCATTATGGTCACCATGGTAACCGCACACCTGTGTCTCTCACTTCCTGACAGCGCTCTTAAGAAAGGCGAACAGCAAGTGGCTGAAAATGAGGCCCAAACAAAAAGTCATCGCCCGGAAACTATAAGTCAGATCTTAAACATCCTTTAGAAGCCTCTGTCGGTCTCACATGTGAATTTCTCTTTTTCTCCAGGGTTTTACGTAGGAGATATGACAAGTTAAAAAGACCCTTCACTTCCAGTTATAAATAAAAAAAAGTCACCAAACGACATATCAGCACACATCCATTTATTATGACTCAAAAGTAACTCTAAACAGGTGGGGTTTTAGCCTTGATTTGAAGGAACTCCGTGTTTCAGCTGTTTTACAGTTTTCTGGAAGTTTGTTCCAGATTTGTGGTGCAGGTGTAAGTTACAATAAACTCAAGTCAATGGAAGGTGAGAGGAAACCATAAATTCCTATTACAATCCGAGATACAGGTGGAAAAAAAGCCAAAAATGCCTATGTTTTGATGTATAATTGGTATAAGTACCAAAAAGAGTCCTGGGATTGTTTGTTTAAAAAACATTTGCAAACAAACACAGTCCCATTGATCTCAATTATTTTTTCCCGAGCAGTTTTTTATTTTATTTTTTCAGTGAATTTTGTCTACGTTATGCGACATACAGCAACCAAAAGTCACAATACACTATTCCCAATTGAGATGCACATGTTTTATGTCAAAGCTGCATGACTAAATACAGAACAATATCTTAAACAATGCTGTAATAATGGTGCTTCAGTCATTCATTCATTCAATGGCACCCTTGGTAAATAGACAATAAATAGTTTTTCAAAGTATTTTAAAGTAATAGTTCAGAATCTTTTGAAGTGGGGTTCAGAAAAGGTTCTGAACAATTATATCCTACCTGAAGCATTGCAGTCAGTTTTGTATAACATTGTTATTTACCTAAAATTCTGAAGTTATAGCACTGCTGGTGAAGACCTTTTGGCAGAATTATTATAATATCTCTGCAAAGTAATCATGTCATGTAAAAGTAATGTCATTGTAAAGGATTTATAAAATAGTGGTCACATGAAATTTTTCAGTCTGGAGTTGTTTCAAGATGACAGCAATCCATTTTGGTCTTGACCACACTCCAACTAGCTGTCAGCTTGTCAAACTCTGTTTCTCCCAACGTAGGTATATCAAAGAGCTATCTTCAACAGGTGAAATATTTATCGTTATAAGCTTTCTCCAGAAGCCCATTTCAACAGATGTACTATCCGTTTAGCTCACATTGAGACCAAAAAGTTAAATCAAATTTCCATTTTAGTTCATCTGAGTTCGGGGTGTATTAGTCACCCACAGCAAGTTTTATTTCAAGTAAGTATTTTGAAGTTTTGCAAATGTTTGTCACCTTTAGTTGATGCGTCTCCTCGAAGATTACGAATGCTCTAGTTTCTGAGCCATTGTTTGTGGGCTTAACTTTATGCCATTTTTATTGTTGTTGTTTCAGCTGCTGCTTTTTTACACAGTCTCTCCTCCCTCTCTCCCCTCCATGTGTCTATCTGTGTCTGTCGCTCTCTCTGCTGAGAATGCTAGCTGACAATGTCTGCACTCAACACGCCCCAAATAAAGTGCGCAGTGACAGAAACATTAACACAAGCCACTGAGTACCTCTGTGATTTTAGCGAGAGCGTATCTGTCAGCCGGGGGCCCGGAGGAGTAAAAAGCACACATCTGAACTTTCACTGGCTGGTGTTTGGGTGGGGGATTGTGACAGTCAGCATCAAAACAGGAAAAGTAAAGCTGTGATTTATTGAATGTGCTGCTTGTGTCTGCTTTCATGTTTGCCAGCGATACATAATATGACTTTTCTCCCGCTTTCAGGAACACGGCGATGCGGATGAATTAAACATGTTAAGCAGGACCGGGGTCCCTTTCTGAAAGCCTTACCCTTTTCACGATAACCCCTTTTTAGACATTCAGTGGACTTATCACAGCGTATAAATAGGACAGAATTCATTATTCAGGGGAGGTTTCGGTGAAAAATTAATAGTTGTCCCCGGAGGAGTTTCTGTGGCACTTTTGAGAGGGAAAACCTTTAAAGTGTACATGCTCAGGGGAATCTGGAGAGAGTCTGCCCTTCATATTAAAACTGTTACCATGCTACGCTACACATTGATATTGGAAATGTAAGTTTGCTCATCACTAATGACTGTGACTAATATTGTATACAGTCTAAATTCGTGCCTAAGCCGTCTGCGAAACATTCTGGTGGCGAGAGGGACGAAAAGGAAGGGGAAAAAGGGATCCCACGAGTGTCTTCTTCTGACAACTCATACAGATTACACATTTTCGGTTATTGCCTGTTAGGACAAAACACCAGGGGTTGAGCTGCTGACATCTGTAAAGACTCCTATTTGTAACAACATTGAATTATTTTACTCAGAAGTGCTTCACGATACAATAAACCGGCACGCTAGAAAAACACAACCCAAACTGTACATCAAGTCCTCCTCTCAGCGCTGTCATAAAAGAGATTAGATTTTTCAACATACCCAGATTACTCATGTCCTGAAATCAGGCTGCTGCCGGTGCTGACTTGTTTGCAGTCGGCCCGTTATCAGTTGAAAGATGGGCTTCACGCTGCCTTTGTATCCGCTTCCTATCTGCCCGGCCATGGAGGCAATAACAATAATGTATGGCTAAGGGAAAACAGCTAATCATCAATGACTGCAAGATATATGGCATATAGAGTGGCACCTTGTTTATTACCCTCTCTTTTCCTCCTGCCGTATCCTTCGGCGAAATGCAGACAGGCTGCTGGAACTGAGAGCTTCTTCAATGTTAATTTGATTCATTCTTGTTTTCCATAATAATTGGGGCCAATGGGTCAGTGTGATGAATTTGCTTGTTACATGACATAGGATGTAGCACATCAGTCGCTGCTGTACAGTTTGTCCCGCCACCATCTTCCATCATGCAAAAAACGAGCGCTGCATTTTTCATCAGCCACTTTCGGAAAACGTGCTACTGGTCCCCGAACGCAACAGGTTTAAATTCTTTGAGGAGCCTGCTTGTACTTCAGATCAGCTTTTAATTTGAAAGCTTGGAGTGTTATAAGTGACATTTACATTTTTAGATCAAAGTCATCTCCAAAATAATCAAGATTGGTTTGATAGTATTCCAGCTGGAATAATCCAATCTTCTTGCAAATATCAGACTGCCTTGTCAGCTCGCACTTAATCAACCTTTTTCTTATTCTTTTTTTTGTTCTTTCCTAATCCTTCTAAAATATTTTCACTTCCTTTTCATTCCACACTCTTCATTTTCATTTCCCAGAGCTCACATTATCTTCACAGTATGGAAATGTTGAGCCATTCTTCGACGTGCAATGAATTTCGAGATGCATTCACGGGAGTTTTTTTTTTCTGTTTTGTTTCATAAATATACATTTATGTATTGCCTTCTTGTCAGTAACGGCACACCTGCACAGTATATCTGCAGGATCATCCAGCGCCTGCACAAGTGCAAATTTACACCAAAAAAAAAAAAAAAAAAGAGAGAGAGAATGAATGGCTGCCCGTGTGTGAGATTTTAAACTGCAGAGCGATCCCTGTGTGTGTGGGGGCATGTGTGTTTGCACCTCCACGAGCATGTCTTGCGTTTCCACCCCCCACGGCAACTCCGCGCCTCCTCCTCTGTGTGTCATTGTGGTGATGAGCGCTGATTGCAGTTTGTTATGGTGTTTGTGCCTCTCATCTATCTGGCCCATGCTGGGTATTTGGCCAGGCCTGATTGTGTTGACGGTGACACCGGCATCTTGTCCTCAGGTGGGGAGGCCCAATTGTAGTCCAGAAGCATAATGAAAGAGATGTAATCAAGCAATGTCACACAGAAAAAAAGAAAAAGAAAAAAATCAAGAGCAAGAAAACTGGTTCTGTGTTGAGTTTCTTTTTTTTTTCGCCCGTCCCCAACTGCGCCCTGTTGATAGAAATCACACAGATTTAGTTGTAGATGTCAGAGACTGCGTTTTTCTTCTGTAAACATTTTATGCTGCGGCAAAAAAAAGGAATTTTGAGGTGCCTTTTCTCCCTCTGACAACAAAGGTGACTGGAAGATAAAAGGACATACATTAGATTAAGTCTGTACATTCTTTGCTGCGTTGTATGGCCTGCGCGGAGAAATGGGCGCCTCAAACTACAACATACTTTTAATCAATGGCAACAAAAAGAAAAGAAGCAAGTGTTTGGCACTCGGTTGTTCTAGGGATCCTCTCTCTCTTTGTGCACTTTGTCCCCTTCTCCGTGCTTTGTTATTTGTTTTGGTGTTCTAATCTCTGCCAAGTCAATAATATTCTTTGTAGTCTGAAATTGTGTGTCGGGAACAAAAAGGGCCTCCTCCCTTTGTCGAAAGTACCTGCCTGTGACTTTTCACGCTCTCTCAGACTCCCAGATAGAGTAATCATTAGATGTTGTTTTCTGCCTGCAATTACTTTCGGTTACAATGGGTCAAACACTAGGAAAGCAAAAGGGGTCGCGGGAAGACAAGGCTAGATGGATTACAGGCGAGGAACTGTATAGGTCCCACAAGCGCTGATAAATACATATGTGGCTCAGAGACCCGCCGTTGTCAGCGGCGTCTCAGTAAATGCATCAGACGTAATTAGTCTAGAGTATATATGGACAACCTCACTTCCTTCTTATCTGAGTCACATTGTCTCCTCGAAAAAAAAAAAAGGGCAATCCGTTACTTCTGGCACTATTTGTTTTAAGAGGCAGAAAAGGGGGGGAGTGATGTCGCTGTCTTTTTGTATATCTCACGTTGTATCGCCGCTCCACAGAACTGCTCGAAAATTTATGTTTCAGTGGAAAGATCTGCTTTGTTTATATTAAAGGCAAACTAATTATCTTATTTTCCCACAGTTTCTAAGCTTTAGTCTGTCTGATGAGGAGGTCAAGTAGATGAATTGTTACTAACTGCATGGGCAAGGCTATTTGCAGATATTTTAAAAAGGCCTTGACGGTTGCAGCTTTGTATAGATCTTAATGCGTCACTCTTTTACACGACCCCTCTGACCTCTGTGTTATAGCTCATCTGCCTTCCAAACACATGCCAACTTTCCATTGCCACAATGGAGCATTTATTTCTCCTGAATGCCCTTGACCGCAGTCACAATGACAGCTCTCACTGCCTTCACCAGGTATTACTCTGCGCCTTCCCCTGATAAAAGTAAACCAAATAGAGTTTAAGCCTGAAATCCAGAGAAAAGCACGTTTTCAAACTGCATATAGGCATTTTTTTTTTCACATTAAGTCACACTGTAAAAAGAAAAACAGTCATATGGTCCGGATCTGAACCGGAGTGCAGAAATAACGAAAAATAACCACGTTGTGAAAATACATAGTCAAACAGTTAAACTGATAGTTAAAACCCTTTTTTTCATCTTTAATAATACATTTGATCTTATGTTTTTTTCCACTTCTTAACTGTTAAATGAAGGATGTTTACATGTGTAATGGGAATAACATTACTAATATACTGCATATGACACAAAAAAGAAGTTATAATACCAAATACTGGCAAAAAAACAAAATATGTTTTGTGTGTGTGTTTTATTGCGTTTTTGTTGTTTAGAGTTTTACTCTAGAATTTAGTAAGAATCTTCCATAATTAATCAATAGTTCTATGTAGGACAGTATATTACAAAAAAGAAAATAGATTTATTCCTTTAAAAATGACAAACTTTAGGGACTAGGGGAGTTATACATAAGCCAGCAGTGGAAAAACAACTCGTTCATATCCATGAGACTTGTAAATGGGCTGCCTTTCATCTGTAGTTCTAGGAAACGGAAACAATGGCCTATCCTTCAGACACCAGCACTTTGCTTTCCAGTGGAACACCCCGTGTTTTTAATAGATCTATTATTAATAAGTACCAAGCATTTGCTTATCCAGATTGAAGGTTTCAAGTGGACATCAGTGATTAGATAAATAAGCACAAACCTGTTTAATTCTACTAATATTCTAATTCTTGGAATATTTGTTTTTTCTTAGATTTCTTTTCTCTGATCTTCCAGATACAAAACCCATGTGAGTGCACTTAGTGTATTTTTTTCCCATTATCCTATTTATTGCCTTCTCATCACACAAGTGCACAGAATAGGATAATAGTGTTTGCACTCCTGATGAATGTAGTAGTCTACAATGGTTCCTTTGACAACTTTTTTTTTTCTTTTCTGGAGTCATTGAACATTGAATCCCAATGTTTTCTCCTTATGACAAGACCAGAGGACTGAGTAATATTATATGAGTAATATTATATTTATTAGTAAAAGTTAAATGTTTTAGTTTATTTCAGTTCTTCTAATATAAGACTTGAACATTAGAAAATAACACTTTTGCATTCCCCTGTAATAACAAAAATAGAAAGTATTCGTACAACATATGTGTTAAAATCAAAATGGAAAACAAATAAAGAAATCCTTAATTTATTGAAATTAAAGTAGAACACTGTAGTTGTGATTGAATACTAACATTCAGGTGCAGCAGGGGAAAAAAAGTGTGTATTTCCCCGTGCCTTGTTAGACATAAATGCACGCGCCATTCAGGCAAACAAATAAAAATAAATGAAATAAATAAGTACTGAACAAATTACCAACGCAGGATAAGTCAGGCGCCTTGTCCACCTTCTTGATGGCTGTTCGAAGAATTGAATGTCCTAGATGCATGCAATTATCCTTTTAATTAGCAATAATGAGTTTGTGCATGCTGAAATAATGAGCTGAATCGTGATATGTGTGCAGATCTTAATGCGAAGCTTATCAAGATGTAACAAGCTCTGTCACTAAATATCATTAACTGTCATGTTAAATATCTCATACTACTGTACGGAGAAGCTCCAGTGTGATGGCTAATATGCATCCCTACTTGTGTGTGTGGGTGGGTGGTGTTTGTGTGTGAGCGCATTTGTAGAAATCACAGGAAAAGACAGAAAGGATAGCATAGTACAGTGTAAAGCAGAACAATAATACTGTAATGAAAAGACTCTCAAAGTAGACTTAGGCATTACCAAAGCTTTCACTTTTTGCCTAAATATAGTTTAATTTTAGCATAGATGTTTGTTAGATTTAAAAATGTACATTTTTTGTGATTTCCAAGAGTGATTTTTCCTTTTTTAAACCAGAAGTTGGCACCTTCACTTTAAAAAATGAGCCTGCAATTGCTCCACTTGCACCACTGACTGGGAACTTGTGCTTTCATCAGCATGAATCAAAACTTTTTTTTTTCAATATTAGATGATTTAAAGCAGGTCTTTTCATGAACACACATCAAATGTACTTTTGACGGACTGAGATGTCCAACTGCATTGTTTCTTAATTTTAGTCAAGCTGTTAGCTGTAATTATTGCCCACCCCCATGAAGGGTGGGAAATCATGTAAATGCCTGCATCTTTGTGTGTGTGTTTTCATTTCACTGCCTATTAGCAAAATATCTTGTGAACAAATGGACAGATTTTAATAAAACTCACAGAAAGTAACTGTGGATGTACATCTGTAACTGAGCAGTTTTTGAAGTCAACCTGATTCCAGATGGCCACCACAGCTAATAGACCTTAGCAAACACAAAAAGGCCTATAACTCAGGTAATTTTACAAATTAGGAGCTAGAACTTGGTGTATTAGTAGCTGAGTCTCATCGTCACACACACCTTGAGCACTAACAGATCATGTGAGGTTGTTGTTTAAATCTTTGGCGGTGGGTGAAGTGTATTCCCTCAAGGAAAGTTACTCTAATTTACACAGTGTTTTCATTTAGTGCAAAAGCCATATTTAGAATAATTTCCATGTCCTACTCTTCTGGTCCCTTTTTTTAAGACATGTTCTATGTTTAAACAAGTCTGTATTCTGTGACTGCACCAATGGAAGGTCGCATGAATGTGGAAGCAGGTTTGTTTGATCCGCGGCCAAAGGACGTGTTATTGTTGCAGAACAGGATTGCTGTAGGCTACCTCTGATTCTGACCTTGTACGCGATCACAACATCACGTCGGAAATTGTGGCACAATGTCTTCAGATACACAACAAGGCCATTGATATTACATCACCCTGTCACACAAGATGTTTGGAATCAGATCATGAGCTGAATATTGGAACTCAAATTCATGTTAGGCATCGGTGAGATGTTCAGTTGACATGTCAGAGTTGCTAAACAGGTATCCAGGTTACTTTTCATCTGAATCACCACTACTCCGTAAAGATGAATCATCACAAATGAGAAAAGTAGGTCTGATCTCAGTCGTGCTGCCTATTAAACCCAATCGTTTGCCATTATCCCCACTTGTCTGCCATTCAAATTTCCTTGAAGGGAACGCAGGAAAGAATGTTCACACCACAAGGAGATCTGTTGCATCAGTAATGTTTGATTTCTTCCGAAAGCTCCGTGGGGTACAGTTGTTTTCCCAGAATACAAAAGACAGCAGTATCACAAAGGGGTCTGCAGCATACCGCGAGCTGACAAAAGCAGCTAGAGCTGTCAGCGACATCACTCAAGTCATCCTTCTAACCCTCCAAAACCCACTGCAGCCTATCCAAACTATCCCACCGGAATAGAAAATAGTTCAGGCCCGTGTCTTTTTCAGAGGCTGCTTAAGAAATAATTTATATAGAATTTGTAAGAATAACAGGCTGTTGACATAAAGCTGTTGTGCATTAAAACATTAAAACTCAGGGAAAATTGGGGATGGGGGAAGACCAGGGGTAGCAGTCTGCTTCAGTTTCTGAAACAGCAAAACTGATTATTTCATATGCATTTATTTACACACTGATGTTTGCTGGCAGTCTCGAGTCAATTGTTTTTATTACAGTAATTAACCTCACTTCTTAAATTGCTCAGGCAAATCCTGTGAGTGCAGCAGTCATATGGGTGACTTTTTTATCAGGGAAACTTTTCCTATAAGTTCAGTCAGTTTAGCACGCTGTAGTGTATTTTATTGCTCTTTCAGTATTTTATTTATTGCTAAATTTGACTAATTCCAATTATTGTCTGTCTGGTAGCCGACATGAGCAGGTGCATCTTATCCCTCCCGTGGCCTACAGGTCAAATTGACCCAAAGTTACAAGGGCTTCTCCACCTCTCTCTCACCTCTCTCTCTTTAGAGGGCTTCAGGAGGGTTAACAGCAAAATAAATGAAAGACCCAGCATTCCTTGAAGGAATCCATATCAGCTGCAATCTTTAATGCCAGGATTTTAAACCAACATCATCTCATGTTGAGAAATGATGGAGTTATGGATGTTTTGGTCAAACCTTAAGAGTAATATTATGCCCAATCTCATGTGATATCATGTGATTTGTTAGCACTTGGAGGGAGTGTTGTGACTGTCAGCTACTACCACAGCAAATTTTAGCTCAGTATCTGTGAAATTCACTGATTCAAAGCCATTTTTGTGTTTTGTAAGGTCAGTTGGCTGCAGCATCCATCTTGAAATGAGTTGTAGACGTCCAGCTGATGGTCACTTTCTGCGAGTTTTACTAAAACCGATTGAGTGGTTTAAGAGATATTTTGCTAACAGACAAAGAAGGGTTGACTCCAGCTAATATTGTGAAAATCTTTGCCATAGACAATGCACAATGTTTTGTGTTCAAAGTATGTGTTGGGGACAGTGCCCAGCTACAGCCTCACCAAATTTTGCTCAGTATCGATAAAACTGACAAAGTAATAGCAATTGTTGTGTTTTCTATGATCAGTTGGCTGAGGTAGCCATCTTAAACTGGGTTGAATCCAAATGTTAATCATTAATAACTGTATATCCAATGGTTACTTTTTGAGAGGTTTATTAAAATCCATTCAGTGGTTCATGAAATATATAGCTAAAAGTCAGACAGAGTTGATTCAAATAGTTAAGTTTTAGGTACAATCAGTAGTGGGGAAGTTGGGGATAAGTTTGGCATTTTCTTCAAAAGTTCATCATTTATCTATGTTTACTCAATGATCACTTTATGCAAGTGTGATTAAAATCTGACCTGTGATTCATGAGATATTTTGCTAATGGTGGAGAAAAGCAAACACGCATACACACACACACAGAAAAACATTATTGTTCCACCTTTGCCTTCGGTGGTGGGCAGTAATCAGAACCCTGTTGATTTTAGGCGTCTGTAGAAGTGTTTTGCCTACTCACACGGAATACTCACATCTGTGCACCTCACAGCAATAAGCCTGTGCATAAATCTCACAACTTTTCTGAAACCTGAACTATGTATTGCAGCAATATATCAGTCCGAACCTGCTCTGCATGTTTAATATTAAATGCAGTTATTCCCATTTTGACACCCACAGCTATTGATCAACAAAAACAACATTTGCTTGGCCCACCCTCTGAGGGCCGTAGATCACCTTTCATTTATAAAGCAGGCTGCAGTCCGAAAAGCACAGCCTCATTTGTGATTGTATGGATCAATTAAATTTGATCAAGAAGCAATGAGTCGAAGAGAAAACACGAGCATCTATTTGTCTGATTGAGTGCACGCTCGGGTAGGACATTTATGTTAACCTCCGGTGCCTCTGATCAAAAACATTAGCATCTTAAAAATGCTTCGCCAGCAGCAGAAAACACTCGGAGAAAGATTGACTCGGGGCTCGACAGAGACTTGGCTCGGCCCGATTGTGCTAGCTCAGAGAATGAGAAAGCGGCATCCATTTTTGCCTTAATGAAGTTACTGACCCTCTGAAAGGTGACACATTTACCGCCCAAGGGATTTATACACTCGCCGTTATGTGGCTTCAGTTCAATATGGAGAGGACAGATTTGACTCCACGGGGGCCTTCCAAATATACCCTCGCAATTTATACCACGTGACTCACTTTCAGACACCGCTCGGATAATTAAAGCTGACGCGTAGACATTCAATCAGAAACTTGCAGCTCGAACTTATAAGAGAAGGTGCTCACTGAACCAGCGTTTATGGTTTTTAAAGGAGAGAGTGGTGTTAATACCAGAATCTGAATTTTCACTTTTATTTTGCAGAAGGCTGCAAAGCAGACAAGGTTGTTAGAAGTTTTCCAGACACCTGGGGAGAATTAGAGAGTATAAAAACATAGGTGAGGAGGAAACAGTCTTCATTGTGTGGTGGGGTCTAAAAATGCTTAATTATTCATAAGAGTCTCATTTATGCAAATACACTAAATAATTTCTACATGACGGCTGGAAGCTGAGGCCTGGAGGAGGGATGTGATGTGTTTGAATGAGGGCCTCGCTTTCCCTTGCTTGGCCTAGGAAACATAACACCGCAGGCTCTGGGTTGCCTTGGTGCATACTGTTTTACATTCTAATTATCTGCCGTGACAGGCTTTATTGCCAAGTCTCTATGCTGAGGCCTCATCCCAGACTCATTCCACATGTGATGTCAGTGTTGGGATAATGAGATAAGATAGTTTGAGTCTTTAGCCTTGCACATTCTCCTCTTTATTTGGTTTTCTGATTCTTTTTTTATTTTTCTTCCTTCTCATGCAGAAAACATAAGGGCTGGTGCAGTGCGTAATAAATGTACCTTCAAATGTTCATTTAATATTGATTTCCCTTCTTCCCCTTCATTTTGGTTTTCAACTGATTCATTCTTTTTGTCCCATTTTATTTTTCCAAAAACAAGATCAAGGGACAATTTCATTTCTTGCTTTGAGTTTTTTTCTACTTTACCAGATGTATTTTGGATTCTGAGAAATCAAAAGGGCACTGACAGTGATTAAAATAAACAGTGCTCTGTTAAAGATGTTCATTAAATATTTAACACAGTACAGCCAATCTGAGCCACAAACAGCGAGACATATTTTTTCAAACTCTAATTAAGCTACAGGGAATTCATTGCGCATTGTAGGTAAACAGACCGAGTCAAGGGAATACCAATGGAAATTAAATGCTCTGCTGGTGTTTTTCTCATTACAAGATGAAATGAAACATTTATAACTGACTTTCATTTCTCTAAAAGGCTGACATTTTGTGGGTCAGCCTCTGATAAGGCGACAACTTTTTTTTCCCCCTGTTTACATTATGATTCATGAGTTCATTCAGTGCTCTGACTTCACCTCAGTAAAATCATTGTAAATCCAAATGCACTCTGTAAGGTCTGATTTATTATATTAAACATTTTATATTTTTTTCTGTCTTTCGTTTTTACAGCTATTGAGGTGAACCTGCAAAAAGCTCTGGCTGAAGCCTCTGAGACCTGCACCCAGGAGTGTCTAATACTGGGCCACTCTGACAGCTGCTGGATGCCCCCGAGCTTGGCCCAGTTCCAGAGTCCTGGCAGCAACAGTCCCGCCTCCACCCCTACCGCCACCACCATCACCGCTACGCTCCCCTCCTTTGGCTTCCAGCAGAGCTGCTCGCAGGGAGTAAAGGCTAACATGGGGCTCATGGATGGCCGCCACACGCTGGGCAGGTCTGTGCCCAAAAAAGATGAACTGGACAAAGGCTTCAGCCGGCCGCAGTTCTACAACACCCTGGATAGACACTGCAGCAGCAAGAAGGAGGACCCAGTCAAGGTCATCCCGCTAGCAAGCTTCTCCTCACCCGGGCAGCACGCACCCACCGGTGGTGGCAGCAGCTCGTTCTTACACGAGCACCAGTTGTAATTCCTAAAGACAGCTCTTCACTGGCCTGACATACAGTATATACAAAACTCCATCCAGAGATGGGTCATGACTTCACGATTGCTATACATGTGGGAGTATGCATCAGTTAAATAACTTTTATCAGCTCAAGCTCGGTTTTACCAATGAAGACACCTTGGAATGAATGAGACCGTGACAATGTTATTTAGACAAACTCAGAGTGACTGCCTAAAGGGAGTTCATATTGTTTGAAGTGGAGTTCAAAAAAAGGTTATGAACGATTAATATTTTACCTGTTGAAGACAGCTTTTTGAACCTCAGTTTGGAAAAAACAGAGCTCAATTCTGACTAGACTGATGAGCAAATGGCCAGTCAAAGCTGGTTTATAAAATAGTATTTGCATAAACAGTTAAGGACCTTTTTGAGATAGGAGTTCATTTAAGACAACAACAATCCACTTTGGTCTAGGCCACACTTGGACTATCTAGAAATAAACTTTGTACAATAACAATTGGAGAAATAAAAAGTTTTCTACAACAGGTAAGTCATAATCTTTCCATAAAACCCCACTTCAAAAGATCTAAACTATTGCTTTAAGCATTGAAAAGAAAATGTAAGTTTCTACTCATCGGACCCGTGTATAATAAATAAAGTGTAGTTCTATACCAAAGTAGATGCATTACAGGAAAAAAAAGAAATGCTTTCTGTTTGATGTCTGCTTAGTGTTAAGCAAAGGGCACTGTACACTTTAAGCTTAATGGGCCTAGCTTACTAAGACTGCATTCTAAAAGATCATTTCCTGGCACAGAAACAAATGCAAATGCAGTACTTTGTGTTATGAGTGAGCTAAACTGGGCTAAATGTTAATTATGAGCTCTGGGCTGGTGCTGTTTCAGTTCAGGTTCTAGTGAAGCATTGCTCTCTATAACAAGTGTAACATACTCCTTTGGCATTGAAAGATGTTTTCGCCTGAACGTGCTTCAGAAGTCTATTTTGGTCAGGGGACTGCAGAAGGGTTAAAAAAAAAAAAAGGAGAAGAAGAACATCTACAAAGCAAAACTAGGCCAATAGTAGACAGCAACACATCTTTATCTTTTGCACTCTACATTTTCATCACGGACCAATACACAAAATAAATTCCTAAAATAACCCAAACCCTCGCTCCTGCACACATGCATACTCATGATGTTTTTTCCATATGGTGATTGCTCAAACTCTGCCAACTCTATTAGGAAAATCTTCACTCCTTGCATTATTTCAGTAGTTTAGTCGTGAAAGGCACAAACAGATGTGTTTTGAAAATGTAGCTTTTGTTTTCTATCTTTCGGTTTGTTTTTTTGTTTTGTTTGTTTTTTTATGGTCAAAAAATCTTCAGTAATTGAGCCAATTGTGAAATTCTTTTATCTAACTTCTGTGACAGGTGATTTCAGAAACTAACCTTTTTGTGCTTAGGAACTTTGGAGTGAGCATCGCTAATAAAAAGATTGCTGTACATACAAATGCATAGAAAAGGTGACAAAAGTTCAAAGACATTGCTGTTGTTCCTAACATGTTATTAACACCTCTATCCCTGCTAATAATACTTAAACACTTATTCCATGCTTTAAACGGCACCTTTTATGGGTTGCAAAGTCTTCAGGTTCCTACAGCATCCTGAGTCGATCTGAATTGTCTTTGTTAGTGTTATTTTTTTTTGCACTGATCATTAGAATCAACACTGGGAATATTTGAGTCCCTTCACATGCTTCTACTGCCACAACATGCAAGTTCTTTTGATGATAATAACTACTTCAGACTTGCTTGCCTTTGTAACAGATTGGGTGCAGTATAATATATTGCCACAACAATAGGTGACTTTGCTGATATCCATTTTTCTTTCTTGTTACATCTAAGCCAGGTGTCTACATCATCAGGTATATGAGTCATGAGATTCATTTTCTCGTACCATCTTGCAAATTGGGAACAGGCCTAAATCTATAATGCAACATGGGATTCCCGAGGGAAGGTGCGGGGCAAATTGTGTTTGTATGCTCTTAGCTATTCCATTCTCTCACATAATGCCTCTTAACAGTATAAAAGAGGATTTATCTGATATTCGCTGAAATTATCTTTTAAGGGAGCACTGTGTCAAGGACAAAGATAGGGCAGTTCAATTTTACCTCCGTCACTTATGAAAATGAGCTGAATTCAAAACAGGCAACTTAAATAAACCCTCATATAAACATCCATTTAATAAAAACGGTCCTGTTTGAAAATCCAATTTCAGCTCATTTACTAATACTTTTAGTCCTCCCCCACCCCCCCACCTCCCCACCTCCCTTACTTGTCATCTCCTTTCATTGTTTTAGGACATGAAGTGGTATCCACGATACATTTTTAATCAAAAGGAGCACATATCAAAGGGAACATACATCACATTGTCAGAGAAAATTGGAATTTCATCACTTCGCCTAATGCAGGTTCAGCTCTTCATATCTGACACTCCTATTATGTGATCCTAAAGTTGCCTCAAAATCCTCAGGATTATTCTCTACCCTCATAAAAGCAGGGTAGGTACATCTGTTAAATATCCCTAAGAAAGACGAAACTGAGATATAACAATTTTGTTATTTGACAAAATATATGTCATGCATTAACTACAGCAGATAGATGCATTATCTGCTGGTAAAATATGACTTGAAATTGCCTCCTCTGTGTCACACAGAAGAAATTATATGTGGAATTTGTATAGAATGATACACTGTACCACTATATTGAAAATGTGATTGTTATCTGATCACAAGTGTACAGTAAGCACAATTTTACTCCTCTGTCACCCTCATTGTGTTTCAGTTTACCTACATTAACTCTTTTGTGCTGCAGAAAGGACAACTTTGAGAGGGAACTATAAAATACTCACATGAATGTTTACGACTAAGATGTGGCATTTGATCTGAATTTTGCTTTTTTTTCCACGAAAACTGAGTTTACATTTTGTTTTTTCACTTCTTTTCAGAGCACAGAAGTGTATTATTTGTTCATTTTCAGAACAGCATACATATCATTTGAATGTCCGTTATTATTATTTTCTGACATAAGGTTGCTCTGAGTAGCTACTGTTATTGTGTCACAATATGTCTCAAGAATTACTGAAAAAGACCAAACTGTAAGTGTTCCCTTTACATGCTGTCAGTGTGTTTCAGATTTTTCTTTAATATTCTTCTGCTTCATTCAAAAAAAGCAAATACTTTACACACACACATACACACACAAAGCTTTTCCCTTTTTCTTTTCTTTTTTTTTTTTGTTGAAAATGAGTGTGACGATCACAACTCAGTGTTGTACTTTTGCATGAACTGTTTGGACACTGGCATTTCGACACTGGACTATGTGTTTCAAGCGTCCATATTGTTTGACTCGATGTCAGTGTTGAGATTTACTTCTTTTCATCTGTCTAATGGAACAAAACAAATGGTAACCAGTGTACACATTCAAACATTGTGAAGTGCCCATGTCATCTAAACCTCTTCTCATGCACCAACATCAGATATCTATATCATCAGATAATCTGGATTTGAAACTGTATATAGCAGTACCCCTAAGAAATGGTGATAATGGTGAAACATTTTGGAAGACACAGCGTAAGTACTGGAATTCACAATGTTCACAATAAGCAAAAAGGGAAAACATAAGAAGTGATGAGATGACAATCTCTGTTGTAATGTAAATGAATACATATGCATAATACTGATGAGAGTGTGTGTGAATGCATTTATAAGTGATCTTGTAAGTGTGCAAGAGAGAGCCAAAGTGTCTCCTTGCATGTGTGAGTGTGTGTGTGTGTGTGCTGGCGTGCACTTTGCCAGACAATTTTATGTACACAAATTTATCTTGTACAAAATAAATATAAAAAAAATATGATAGAAAATTTAGCTAAATGCTTGTAAATTAGTCATCAGTGAGTCAAGTTTGCTTTGAGAGAAGGCTTCAGTGCTTGCCAGCAAATTTGTATTAAAGCTATACAGTCTGTGTTGTCATGCCTTTGTAAGGTATCCCACTTAATTCAACGAAAAAAAATGACCTTCGTATGGTAAAATGATTTTTCATGTCATTGAATTTTAATTAAACCATTAAATATTGAGACCTCAAAGAAGACATGTGTTGTGTTTGTCTTTAACTCTGCATTACAACAGTTTTATGCCGAAGTTGTAAACAAAAGTTTCAGGCGCTGTAGTAAAAAGTAAGAGATGGGAACGATTTTCAGCTAACCAAATTTTAGCTCAATATGTGTTAAAAAAAGACTACGTTTGAGCCATTTTTGTGTTTGCAAAGGTCTGTTGGCTGTGGCAGCCATCTTGAATTGAATTCCAAAATGTATATAGATGTAGATGTTCATCCAGTGAGATTCAATAAAATCCATCTACTGAATTCATGAAATCATGTAATCTGATAAATTTTTGCTAACAGACAGATAAACAGACAAACACTCACAAACAGGCAATTTTGGGATTGCCTACCTTTCATTACGATGGGTAATAATAGTCAAATTTTACCTTATACCTTATGGAAATCTCATTTTGTTGCTACTTTTTAACTCTGGTGAAGTATATACTGGGGAGGTGATTACTAAATGATGACAGACGTGGTGATTACTAATAGAAAACAGGTGATATGTCAGGAGCTGATAACAGGGACCATGAAAGAGAGAAAACAAACCAAGTAGTTATCAAAAGACCATAGATTTATGCAGAACGTAACCATATTTATTTATTCTTGTTTGAGCAAATGATAATGTGTAAAATCAGTTTTTTTTAATGTTTTCCTTTCTATACAGATTTTAAGAGTGTAAATTGGGTCAAAGTTAGAGAGCCCAAAAGCGAGTTACTTTCTCCCTTTAAAATCACTGTTCAAAAGCTACTTCATAGTCTGTAATTTTGTTGTCATCACAGTAAATATCTTCTGCATTACGCCAGCCTAGTGGCTCTGTTGACACGCTTTAAAAGATAATGAGTGGCTGCCTTTCACTCTGCTCTATTTTTGACCAACCAGCTAACCAATCATAGCAAACTGGGCCTTCTGAAATGCTATTAAAGAAAAAAAAGGAAAATAAAGCATTTTAGACAGGGCACCGGAGGAGCTTGCATGCTATGTTGCAGAAGGTATCATAATTGTCTTTTTTTGAATATGTAATCCTATTGTAGATAAAAAAATAAAAAAAATTGTATGATCAAAGCATGGTCTCTTTAAACATTTGTGATCCGTCAACAAAAAGCAACAATTTATTTGTGCAAGCCATTATTGTGACCCATGTTTTAAAGGCCCATGACCAGTTACTAGTAAAAAATCTCTGATGAATTCCTCTAAGCGGAAATAAAAGAAGCTTAAAAATGGAGCGGCCAATATTTGGTTTATGTTATGAAACAATGAATTTTATTCCAAATCATAATCTTTTCCTTTTCCTACCCTAATAGCTTTACTTCTCTGGACTTAACCAAATAAAAAAAACAATGGCAGGTCAACCAAAAATAACTAGCCATTTAAAAAAATGACCTACACAATTATAGGTCTACTTTTCAAAAGTCCCTGTTCATCATAAATCTGTCTCATATATCTGGTAATTTAAGCATCTTTACTTTTTTGTAAGTCATTCTTCAATCCATAAGAGCTTTACTGCATCAAAGACTTAACAAATTCAAAAATGCTCTGTGCCATCTATCCTATCCAAGGCCTTTTTTGGCTTAATTCTTTAGCCATTGTTCTATGAACATGTACAAGTCCTGGGAGAGGAAACCTCAAGCTTACACTACATCGCAGAGGTTGATGTTCACAACAACTGGACATGACAGAATCCCTCGGCACTGACTCCTAACTCGTGTGACACAAAGAGTCGTGACACGCAGCCCGTAACACTTTTCGGGACTGTGTCATTGTGAGGCCTCTTCAGCATATGCTCGGTCCCCATGCAGTCCCCTTAAAGAGTCTGCTGTGACCTGCCCCATTAGTTTTTCATGGTAATTGGCTAATGAGACAGTGGATATCTACACTGTCAAAACATACACCCAACAACTCCAATATGCTTTTCCTGTAATTAGTGCATATTTTAGGGGGGGAGGAACTTTGTGATCGTAACGCCATACACTCCACAAACTCTTTTCCCATCTGCTAACAAGCAAAACTTATTGTAAGCCTACTTAGTTCTCAAGGTGTCATCTGTTGAAGTGTCAGGAGAACATATAGAGATCGTCAAACAGTCCGCTCATTTTAAATTGTAATTAAACTGGCCATCAGGTACCTGGAGGCTGTTTAGTCAACAGCAGGGTACTAATTACTATAAGATGACCTTTGGAATAATATCTGGTGAATTATTCATTGTTGAGAAAATTGCTTCGGAAATATGCCAACGACATCCAAGGGACGTCTGACTGTACACACATGCAATGATTTCAGCATGGCTGTGAATATGAGGGTCTCAGTAAAACTGTAGCTTTGTGTGTGAGAACGTAAGAGAGGTTGTTAAAAAGCACAGAAAGACAAAATGAAACCCTTTTTCTAACACATAAATAGAATAGTTTGTAATCAAAAAACAGACTGAGTCATGTAAAGGTGAAGTAAACCAGATTTTGAGTGAGAATTTGTGCAAGGGTGGCTTGAAAACCTCTTTTTCATATACTAAGCATTGCATACTTTAAAAAAGTAATACTAAAATAAATATGTTAGATACAATACATGATAACAATTTAGATTTTTTTTTAAGTGGGGTTCTGTGGAAGGGTTATGTACAGTATTTACTTCCCTGTGGTTAACACTTTGAACAAGGCAACAGCTAGTCACAGCAGGGCTACGATCAAAGCAGATTTCTGCTGTTCTAACTCAAATCTCAAAGTTTTCAAAACAGTTCACGTGAGTTCTGTTTTAGTAACCTTTACACCACTGTTATTGTTGCATTAGATGGTTCTTTCCATAGGTTACATTATTCACACTCAAGAATATGTCAGTTCACGATCCGTTAGCAAAAACACTTCTTGCGAAACACGTGTTCATCTGCTACACACATGCACATACACACACATACATATGTTTTGTTTTGTTTTTACAGTGAATTACTTCTGCATCTGATAGTTTCTTTGCTATGTTGTGTTTAACACAATCTGTTCTGCAATCACACAGATTAAAGCTGATAATGAACCATAAACCATCAAAGAGCACGAGTCTTTAATGTGAACAACCATACAATGCAAAATTTATATATTTCCTACATCTTTGCACAAACCGCAATAAAAGTTTTGAGATTGGAGTTATTTTAAGATGGCAGCAATACCTCTTTGGTCTTGACCGTACTTGGACGAGCCATTTGACCGGCAGTGCCCAATCCTGGTCCTGGAGGACAACTATCCTGCATGTTTTAGTTGTTTCCCTGCTCTTCAGCATGTTTTCAAGTTCTGCAGAAGCTTGTTAATCACTTAGTCATTCAAATCAGGTGAGTCAAAGCAGAACAAAATCTAAAACATGCAGAATAGTGGTCCTCCAGGACCAGGATTGAGCACCATTGCTTTAGACCATGAGTCTGGTCAGAATTAAACTCTATTTCTTCATATTAAGGTCATTAAAAAGCTGTCTACAACAGGTAAGATATTAATTATGCATGCCCTCTTTACAAAACTCCACTTTAAAAAAATCAGACTATTCCTTTATGTAGTTGCAAGGAATTAATTTGAAAAAAAAAGGAACAAACTGCTTTAAGCATGAACTAATAGTAGCCTCTATTCAAATGTTGCACAAAGCTAATGATTATGTTAACAACTGATTGAGATAAAGATAAGAATTCATCAAGACTGACTTAAAAATATGTATCATAATTAAAAACGTAATAAAATAAATATAGCTTAAATAATAATAAGTTATTCAACCACAAACAGACAAATTCCATTTTAATGAATAATGAGATACTAATTAGCTCATGATTATATGTAGTATGTTCCTTGAAACTCATCTTTCTCAACAGTGTAGTTCATAATTAGGAAAATGTATGAAGTATTTATCAAGAATTCTTTAAATGTGAAGTCATTCCTAAATCATTCCACACTTCTGTTTTAATTATCCTTTAATAACCTATAATAAGCATCAACAGACACCTAATAAAACTGAGTAAGTTATTATAAGTAGCAGCTAAATAACTGTTTGTTAACCAAAGCTTACCTAATCGTTTCTCTCTAATTTTTAGGTAACTGCTCAAAACTTTTTATAGCTTTTTAATTCAAGTCAGAGCTCACTGGTTATTTATTAAAATAGCAAACAACAGCCAAGTTAAACATAATGAATAAGGTGGTTAGTTTAATTAGAAGAAATCAATTTTTACATAAAAGAGACAGGGTACCATTAAAGTCAAAGGGAAACGGAAATACACAGACAAAAACGGGTGATAACATATTCCAATAAATTCATCTGCCTGCAGTGACTTTCAGAACCACTAACAGCATCTATTCCCTCAGGCTTCAAATGTTTCTGCAGGGTAATCTGCAAAGAGAGGGCAGTGGTCCTGAAGAGTTTATTTCCTGCCTCTGTTCAACCTGTAGGGACAGTTAGCGGAAATTACTCCGGAGACCTTTCACAAAACTCTTCTCCATATTTCTGTTTGACATAAAATATATAAAAAGTCATAAAACTAGTCCTCAAAGCAAGACCAACATGTGGCACTGAATGAGTGACTGGGGAATCTGGGTGTTTAAAATCAGTGCTGTGCAAAAAAAATAAAAAATAACAAACAAATAGAAAAAAAGACAGAAAAGCAGAACAGAAATGGCAGAAGGGGTAAAATTTGTGCTCCTCAAGGTTTATAGAAGCTGTCAAGAGAAACGAGATAGACTGATTCAACATGGTCTCACAGAATAGGTGATATGACCATGACCTTTGTAACATCAGTGGTGGCAGATGATGTGTTGAAATTACTTGCCAGCACCACAGAAGCACCCCCAACAAAAAGCCAATTAGCAGCTTTTTTTTCTGTGGTCGAGATAAGTCCCCATGTGGTCTTAGAGTAGCCCAAATATATGAGGTTCAGCCAAGAGACCGTGGTTTAATTCTCATGTGGTGCTGGCAAGTAAAATTAACTTGGTGAGGTTTAGAAATGTTTGGGGCATCTTGTTAACATCAGAAAGATACCAGTTGTACTTCCAACTAAGGGTCACAAAAATGTGCTTTGTAAATGATGACCTAGCCATGAACAAATGAGCACATTTTAAACTGAACCTCATCATTTGGAAACATTTAATTAATGGTTTCCTGTTCTTGAACTCTACATTTTTGCTTAAGAGGCCCATTCTTAATTAGGTGTTCATTACCTAATGGTGAACAAGATAACTTTTTATTCAAATATTCGTCATTTGGAAATGCACTCATTACATTACATTGTAAGAATGCTGTGCTCAAAGTTACCAGTCAAATGTCTCATGACTTTGGAATACAATATATATCTCATAAATCTGAAATGCCATGTAAATATTGAGTAATTTAATTTAGAAAACAACCAGCATACCTTATGAGTACAATGTACCTACAATTTGTGAACATATTAATCACGCGTGATGATTTGCTGTCATCTTGCTGTATTTGAGTTCACTTTCAACAATAAAATAAAGTCCAAAGAATGTCCTATTAAAGAGCTGTGATACTGGTATAAAAAAAACTGCTTGGGGAAAATACTTTTGATGTTTTATCAACATTGGAATTGTCAGAAAATGGTGACACTGAAACAAGATGAAGTGACATTTACTATAGGGTGAGTGAATTCCATCTGCTGTTGGCAGGCGGAGCCAGAGGCTAAAACTGGTGTCAGTAGGCTAATTAAGTTCACTGGTGAGGTGGCAGACAACTGATGTTGCAAAAGAAGTGCTCAGAATTGGAGCAAGTTTTTTAACCTACACCGTAGTTTTAAATGTTTTGTTGATAGTTGTATAATAGTACCTACAGCCGGTATTATCACAGCAAATTTTAATGTCTACGATGTTGTGGAAGTTTTGAAGAAAAGTGTGTGGTAGACTGAAGCCAAAATGTTACTATTTAGGTGTTTATTATTCATTAATTTCTTCTCTTGAAATGGTTTGGTACTGTTTAGTCAGGACAGGCATTTTTTTAGAATAGGCCCTTCATAAAAATAGAAGTGATTGAGCTAAGAATGCTTTTGTTTACCTGCCTAACCTAAAGGGACAATTTTGGAAAAGATTATAAACGATTTATAATATACCTGCTGCAAATAGTTCTTTGAACAACCCCGGTTTTGAGAACAAAAGATTAATCCTGACCAGATTAATGAGCTAATGGCTAGTCCTAGTGGTGCCAAGTCCAAAGCAAATTTGCCATCCTAAAATAACTACATCCTCAAAAGTTTCATAATTATTTATGCTATAGCCTATGCTAATTTTGCAATACATTGTTTTTCTGGCAGAAATATTAAGTTAATTCTGTTGGAAGTGTTCCAGGCTGCACGAGAAGTGCTACAGCCAGCTGCTGCTGTTCTTAAATAGGATGAACCACTATGACATTTATTTTTCTGATGGCATCAATCCACTTTAATCTTGGCCCTGCTTGAACTAACCGTCAAATTGCTCAAAAACTAAACTCCATTCCTCCAAACTAGGGTCATTCAAAGAGCTTTTTGCAACAGGTAATATATCTACAACCTTTCGCAGATCAAAGGATCTCAACTATCGCTTTAAAAAAAATTGATAAATGGATTGTGTTGGCTTACCTGATAGCTGTTTTAAAGAAACAAACCTCGTGTCGTGTCCTTTTTTCAGTTAGAAAGAAGATCAGTGAAACTGCTTTTCCTGCGAGTTCTTTGTGCAACTCTATAGACAGTATCACAGGGCAGCCACAGTGCCTGACAAGCCTGTTCATGTTCGGCACACACGCAGCTTTCCTGCAGTCGAGGCAGGTCCCTGAAGCTCTTCCTCCGTGGAGTTTATTGTCAGAGTCTATCCGATGAAAGGATGCCTCTCGTAACTCTTTGAAATCCAAAAGATCAAACAGAACAACAGTGTTGGTGCAGACTGTGCTCTTTGTTGTTTGCATATCTAATAAAATGTTATGGTTCGAGGTCTTATTTGTTATTGTATTGTAAAATTACTAAATTAATAATAAATTGCCTATAAATAAAATATCTATCTATCTATCTATCTATCTATCTATCTATCTATCTATCTATCTATCTATCTATCTATCTATCTATCTATCTATCTATCTATACTTAATGTGTATTTTTTAGTATTGCATATAAAGGAAATTAACTTAAACTAGTAGTAATACAAATATAATAAAGTTCTGCAGTCTGCTTTAAGAGTGAATGGCAGCAATAATAGGAAATGTGAGTGATATGTAATAAAGTCAAACGCAAGAAAAGGCACTGATATGGTTAATCCTTTCAAAGCGGCGCTATTCTAGGCAGTCAACCTTCACTTTCAAGAACATCTTTGCACAATGGCAAGTAAAACCATGGCGGGGTGAAAAGAAAGAAGCAACGAGGAAAATCAATATAGCAATTATGCGTGCAGATAATGGACATCAAGGTGTTATTTGGAGTAACAGAAAAGAAGAGGTGACATAAAGCCAATTCAAAGAGGGCAACTGTTTCATTGGCTCAGATCTGGTGCTACTGGCATAGATTTTCGTGTCATCAGACTTCGGAATTGCGCTTTTGTTGTTGTTGTTTTCTAGCTTTGCCACAGCTGAATTAGCATTCCTGAGCACCATGTAATCATTGGTCTCTTGTTTATGCTCACACACAGTGACCAGCGTTGGTTGGAATTTGGAACGTCATTATGTTTTATTGGTTACAACGACAAACACTGCAATTACCTAATTGAGATTTTAGTCAAGAAAATACACACCCGTGAACATGCGCACACACAAACATCACTCTGCCTTACTTCCACCTTCTCAAAAAGGAGGTCACCTCCACTTCTGTCAAGCCGTGCAGGTGGGTCATAGATCTGGATCTGATAACTGGAGGGAGTTTAGAGAGTAGACATTTGACAAGCATGACAACGCTCTGACAGCCCTCATTGCGCCATGATTAATGACTGACATCCTTGTCGCCTGTCTCATTCAGAATGCAAATGCAGCACAGTGAGAAAATGACCCTAATATGACTTGTAGCTGGATGCAGGAAGAAGCCCATAAAGCAAGAACGGGACGAGCCCTTTCGGATCCGGAAACAAAGCGTTATTATGCAGATCACTGCAGAAAATGATGAGCGAGATGCTGTGGGATGACTGAAAATGAATGCAAGCAAATCCTTCTTATTTGTGGCAACATGTTGACATTTAGCAGTTAGTCCAGGAATATGCAGAGGCAATGTTTTACATCTTGAGTTGAGAAGTTGCTCCAAAACCCTCCCTCCCTTTTCAAATAATAATCACTTCCCTTTGGCTGTTTGGCCGGATTCGGTACAGCAAGATCTCTTTCAAATGTTGTGCCATGACCTGTTACATATTTTCCCTGCTAAAATAAACAGCAGCAGGGTTTCGAGCCAGGTAGTGTAAAATTAATGCTGTCTTGCTGCTACTGAAATTTACAGTGCGCTAATGAGTGTGTGAATGCACCTTGAAGTTATTTTCGGCTTTAACTGTTGACTCGATTAGCACTTCATTACTGTTTGCCTATACTATGTCACAAGTCATGTCTTAGATGTATAAAATATATTTTGAGCTACCTGGCTCTGACTTATTAAAAAAAGAATAATGAGATGCTTTTTAATTAACTTAATAAATTACTTTTTCTTGACCTTGCGAGTAATTAAAAATCGTTTTTGTGGTTGTGTTGTTCAAACGACAAAACATCCGCAAATGTTGATCACAAACTTTTGAAATCCGCTGAATTAAAAAAAATTGGGAGAGTGCAATAAATTGTGAAGATTTAGTGTTTGATTAAAAGAGTTGAATTAGAAGACTGAAGTGAGTAAATGAAATAGTAATTTGGTGAGTGACTGAGAGCGTGATTAACACTGACAGAACAGTAGGCTTCCTGTATGGGTGTGTGTGTGTGTGTATGTGTGTGTGTGTGAATGACTGAGTTCAGTGACATACAGCTGACATCACTGACAAATCCCACTCAGTCTAAGTTTCTGTAGTTCATGTGACAATACGCAGGTTGACTGGCATCATCATCATCATCTTTTTTTTTCTTTAAGAAGTGGTCTGACTTTCCCCATCTGCCTCATTTGACCTCAACGTCTGATGAAAGATCTTCATAGATTGCTTAAAACACAAGTTGGCATGTTTGAAAAATGTGGGATAAAAAAGCTTTAACTGACAGAGGTAATTATGAAGGTTTTTAAAATGTATATTATCCAGGAAACAGAATTAAAGGTATTCAGATATCACCGAGGTTTTGAGATTCCAAGAGGTTTTTTTTGTGCTTCATGAAGTATGCCCATAAAGTTCTGTGAGACCCAAACTTTTCTGTGAAAAATACTTTTTTATCTTAACCTAAAAATGTAACAGTCAGGAAAATCCACAACAGTAAGAAGAAAAAAAAGTTCTGCTTCAAACCAAAGCTGCCTTCAGGATTACCATGGCATGGATGACTGAGAACCTTTACTAGCAGCTCTAATCTCAAAACCTTTAAAGCGGTTCATCCAAACAATAATTTCTAAATCCTTCCAGTGTTCTCCGTTTTGCAGTAGATGATTATTCACATTGATAATCAGATCAGCTGTGGTCCGGTACCTGTAATGGTCCATGTAAAACTCATGTTGCAACATTTGGTAGAAAAAAACCTATTTGGTGTAAAACTAATGTGGTGTAAAAAAACAAAAAACAAAATGGATGCTAGTTCAAGTGAACACTATTCCATTGATTTTTACATCACTTTTCTTTTCTATCAGGTCATTTTTCTGCCCTGTTGCACTTAATATGTTCTGTATTTTGTACCATAATTTTTACATGGACCATCAATGACACAGCCTGTAAATTGTTCATGAGAAACTGCAAACAGTTTTTACGAAGGAGTTTCAAAAAGGCCTCAAAATGTCCGCGAGGGCTTTTAATTTTTTCGAGTGTGCCGCAGAGCTTTTCATTTGTGTTGCTGGAATATTGAAAATGCTTGAATAAATTGTGCAAGAATGTCACATTGTTGCAAATGTCACAAATTATTTTCAGTTATGTATATACAGAAGCATTTACCAACTCTGTGTGATTGCAAGTGAAAACCTTAGTTGTTTTTTTGCAGTTTTGTGTCTTGAACAAGTCTCCAACAGTTGTGGTCTATTGAGATACAGAATTAATGGACCTCAAACGTCTATGTACAGTAAATAGTTGACCAATGCGATGTGATGTAAGCATTTTTAAAGTAACTTGAGCATGAAACGCTATAAAACCTTTTGATTGGTGTTGCTATACGATGGCAGAAATTTGCTTTGGTCTTGGCATTGATCAAGGGAGAGTCATCCCCAGCATTCCAATATTCCAGTTTTGATGCTATTATTATGCTAATAATAACTCCACAGAACACTAGTTCAAGGAAAAAACAAACCATTCAACTAAACAAGAAACACTTCTACAGATCTTCAGAAGGGAAATGTATGTCATTGCTAAGCGCTCATTTGTGATAGACCCTTGTGTTTCCAAAACATTTTGAGCAACCATGAAGTTTTATTTACTTCAGTCTTTCCAAAAACTTGATTCTTTTGTATTACATCTCAGCCATTTCAACAGAAAAAAAAAGCAGCCGCACTGTTTTTTAGGATAAAAGCAGCAATACCATCTTTGAAATGAAAAGCAGTCCATTTGATTTTGGAAATGAACTCTGAGTGTACCGCATAAAAGACACGATGAACACAAACGTATTAACACTTTTGGAAGGACTTGACATTGAGTAGGTGCTCTCGGTGTTCCTTTGCAACAGCTGGCTTCACAATTTCATGAATATGCATAAACCGTTATTGTGACATTTGTCATTGAGTGTTTTGACGGGAACTGCAAGTTCACTTCTCAGGGGCGCTGAGTTCTTGGTTAAGTGAGTCAGAAAAATAAAAATAAAAACTTTCTATTCACAAACAAACTATTTTGCTACGAGAAGCACCGAATATATTTTCAACGTCCCTCGTTCTCATATCACAGCTGTTCTCGACGTGTCCCCCACTTTGTCAAGCTGTAGAGTTGCTGTGTGCCCAGCCTCGATATGGCTTCATTCTGCTATTCAGTAATCCCTCACTACTTAGTATGAACAAGTGCTTTAATGAAAGGATTGAATCAGAAAAAAAGAGCTACACTTTTCATTTGGTTCTGATCAAATGCTTTGTTTGAAAGGCACATGTCACTCCTGGCAGACACGACTGTTATTTTCCTCAACAAATGTCATTTGTATTTAGAAAAACAAAAGCCAGCGTGGAGGTTTTGTTAATTTCAAGTGGAGTCAATTTGTTGCATTTGTTTTGAATCATTTGTTTTACCTGCGCCGCCTGCCTTTCCTCACTTCCGACAAGGTTTTAGAAATAAGGCAATTAATGACACCAAACACCACTATAAAGGCAAGAAAAGACGGAAAGAAAGAAAAAAAAAAATCACAGCGACCTTCAGTCGTGATCTCTCTTTGATTGTCTCATTTGCAATTACAGAACAAACTGTAAAAGCTGCAGGGAGAGGGGAATAATTGTCACGCAGGGACCTCGTAATGCTCTTCAGGGGAGAAGGGGAGGACACCGTGACACCCTTCATCTGCTGGGAATAAATTAATAATTTAAAAAAAGAAGAAGGAAAAAAAAAAAAGGGAAGAACAAGAAACGGACCTGCTTTTGAAGACAGTCGATTATGAAAAAGTAGAGAAAGAAGAGAAGACCAGTAATGAGCAAACTTGATATTCTCCATGTGTTATTGCTAAAATCAGGCGAAGCTGCATGTCTCTTGTGAAGCTCCTCATTATCCTGATTGTATAATAGATATAATCAAGTCACAATGTCCAATTAGGTGTCCATAAGTATGTCTCTATGGTGGAGAAAAAAAGATGAATTAAAAGAAAGAAATAAATGTACAACTGACATTGTAGATGTGATTGTGTGAAACACTGGGGTCGGCCTCTAATCAGAGAGTTATTTGTGAATCCAAGGGTTAAAATATACACCTCGTATGCTTCAAAAGTGCTCCGACGTATATTTGGTGTATGTTGGAGGCTGTGGGATGTGAACAAACCGTCCTTTCCAGGTAGTTTGAGTGATTGCCTAATCCCCTGTAGCTAGATGATTGCAGAGCAAGGTCAGTTTGAAGGCTCAGACTGATTGAGTGCTGTCTGTGGTCGGGGGGCTCGCTTGAGTCTTTGATGCCATTAGATGGACAGCGGCTGAAGATTCACTCTGGAGTTTTTCAACAGCTGAACCAAAAATGTCCAAGCAGAATGACACTGGCGTGCCAAGATTCGTCAGATCCTGCTGACAGGAACAACAGACAAAAACATTTTTTTTTAAAAAAGAGAAGAATTTTTGCTGTGTTATTATTAATAATAGGATGAAAGATGGCTAACTTGTGAACATCTGGCTCTACTGCTTGATTTACTGCAACATCCTGCATATATTTGGACTATTTTCTCATTGTCTTGTTGCATTCTTGTTTATTTTATCACCCTGTCTACGTCGGGTTGAAAATAGATGTGGTGCTGTTTATTTTTCATTTGTGTGCCATCAGATTTTTTTTTTTTTTTTTTGATAAAAATGAATCCTGCTGTCAAGCTACATCATGTCTCCCACCGACACTCATTTATTTTTCAAGCTGTCCCTTCTCTTCTCTAAACCGAGTATAAAATTCAACGCTTCCTGCGGCTGCAATTGGATCAGCTTCTTTCTTACATGTACATTCAAATACCAAGGGAAAGCGTTGTTCTGTGTTTCAAACTCTGCTAGTCTGCAGCAGAAATCCTTTTTGCGGACATCTCGGTGACAGCTCTTTGGCAACTTCTGCGCCTGTGTGCCACAAGCTCCCTAAGCTGACTGTTTGGATCAAGTGGGAAGAGGCAGCAATCCCGAAGAGAACAAAATAGCAGATCCCAGCAGCTTTCACAGCCAATGCTTTGAGATTTACTAGACTAAGAGAGGAGGGTGTGGACATATGAGTATATATACGTGTGTGTGTGCGTGTGTGTGTGTGAGAGAGAGAGAGAGAGAGAGAGAGTGAGAGAGGAAGAGAGGAGGATATGGAGAGGAGGAGATGTGCTTTGAAATCATTTGAAATGTCAGACAAATAAGATTCACAAGAGGCATTATGTTTCCATAACGATGTTGTGGTGAAGCCTAGGTGTGATGTCAGCTTGAAAATGCAAATGATAATGAAGCTGTATCATTTCGTTTCCTAAAAAAAAAAAAAAAAGAGGTAGAAAAAGGATGAAAGGCTTTTTGCCTTTTACTGTGTGCACTTTGAAGTGTCAAGTAAAAGCAATAAAAATGTGGAAAATTGCTTAAACATTTATACTCAAAGCAAATATCTGGCGCCACAAAATACTGTAACATTACAGAGTTCAGAAAGTTTAAAATGATTTTGAAAGCATTTCAATTTATTCGTTTAATGGTATTAAAGGAATAGTTCCGATCTTTTGAAGCGGGGGTTCTGTGGAACGGTTACAAGTAATTATTATTTCACCTGTTGTAGACAGCATTTTAAACGACCTCAGTTTGAAGAAATTAAGTTTAATTCTGACTGGGTTCATGAATTAATGGCTAATTTAAGTGAGGCCAAGCCTAAATTGGATTACTACAATCATCAAGTATCTCCAGTCTCAAACATTTCATAGTGATTCATGGTTTTTATGAGCTTCTTCAGTAGATTATGTTTTTTTTATAACACAGATATTCAGACTGTACCTTTTTAAATTAGTTTTTTTTATTTAAAAACTGATCCTTTCTTGGGTTGCTGATTGTAAGAGACACATTGTATTACTGTTTTATATATTTATGGTAGTGCTTGTATATATGCATTTTTGTACGTATTTTATTCTTCTGAGAAACTTTAAGTTGATTTCTAATACCCTTTTATGTATTTTAAGGAAAGGTGTTTGTCATGTGAATGAATTGTAGGTATTTAGATGGCAACTCTCTATTTAGAATTCAGTGTCTGAAGAAGAGAGGTCGCACAAAACATCGTTAATAAAGTTGTGCAAAAGGAGCTGTAGCTCTACTCACTGTTTTTTTTCACATAGCAGGTCATGCAAACACCAGTTTTTAAACCTTTGCACTACCATCAGTTTTGCAACATGTTATTTTGGTAGAAAGTTTATGATATTACTGCTGAAAGCGCCTTAGGCTGCACCAAGAATCGTACATCTAGCTCCTGCCATTTGTGCCTGAAAACAACCACAAGATTTTATCTCTAAACAAAACAAACAACAACAAAAAAAACCATGTAAAGTAAAACCACTCGAACTTCTGTAATATTTTTTCAGACTGAAGATGTTTTAGGATTAGAATCGGTACTATTTGGTCTTGGCCCTGCTCAGACTAGCCATTAGCTCATCAGTCCAGTCAGAAATAAACTGTTTCTTCAAACTGAGGTCATCCAAAAACAGGTAAGATATTTTTTGTGCATAGCCTTTCCTCAGAACCCCACTTCACCTGATCTGAGCTACTGCTTTAAGTCTTTTAATTTGTGATAAAAAACGATTGTGGATTATATATTTAAAAGACATTGTGTTCTTTTTGTCCTGTTGTTTATTAGTGACTTGACTTGATATCTGAAATGTTATCACATTTTTTTTAATGTTTGCCTCTCTAACATGTTTTGTTTTAAGGTCTAGTTTCCAATTTTTGTTGTTGCTGTTGATTTATTCAACATGCTGGTGCATTTTTGCTTGTTTTGTTGCATTATGCTCCTCAGGGCCAACACATGGTATGATTCAGTTTTGCTCACTGGAATGAATAAACAATATTTTATTTTATTTTTTTTTTTTACATTTATGTTTGTCATGTGCAACTAAAATTAATATATTTGCTTTTATTCGACCCTGTTCAGCTTTGCTTACATTTTATAATTTATGTTTCTCTCTTGTTTTTCCCCTGTGTCCTTCCCTCTCATAAAGCTCTGAACGACACACAGGTGTCCCCGCTCTGCTCTCAGGCAACTGAGCTTTAAAGAAACTGGCAGAATTGGTTGCAGTTGGCTGGACGCTCTATATCATTTAATGTATTCCAGTCTTTTACCACTTTTGTCTGACACCTCATTCTTTTCTACCAATATATGAGGGAGGGGTCATTCAATAACTGACATCTCTCTTCCATTCCATAGTCACATCTCTGTTGCTATTTGAGCATGTGTCGCAGTTGAGAGGCCTGATTTTCGAGAGATAGATTTACTGACAGAGACATCCCATCACTCCTCGTGTTGAGGCTTGCACAGGAAACGCTTCTCTGTGAAGGTGCAGTAGCCTTGTCACTTTTATCTGAGGTAATTTATCACAGCAGACAACAGCTGATGTGTGCAAGTCAATTGTAGGGGGCAAAGGGATGCTGTGCATTCAGATAAAAGATCTTGTGCATTTCACTACTCATTTTTATTGATAGGCTGCCGCCGTGACTGACAGGATATAAAGCCAATTGGAAGATTTTTCTCTGAAAACATTCCTGAATTCTGATCAACACAGGACAGCGTGCATGATATATTTTGCTCTCAGACCAGTTTCTCAATGAGGGGCATAAAATCACTAATTTTAGACATGCACTGGAGAGGCATTTAACTGTCATAGTGCAAGTGCAGTGGGAAAACCACTCTGACAAAAAAAATAAATAAAAAAGAAAAACCCAACAAGCCTACCCTGGGAGATCTCAAACGCCGATTAGCATTCAAGGACTTTGTGATTCATTAGTTGCCCGGCACACTGGTTAGATGGAAGCATCTGTTATCTGGTTCTAGTCCTTATGCCATCAATGTCAGGAATAATCACATCCAACAGGTGGTTTACTGTCACAGGTAACATACAGCCAGCTGCAGTGCTTTCCATTATTAGACATTATCTGGACACAAGTTGGTGGCATTTTAGAACAAATTAGAAATCATTTTTTTTCTAGATTAATTTTAAATTGCAGTTTAACACCTTTAAGCAAACGTTAATGAGTAAATACATATAGGATGAATTTGAAGAAGCAAACGTGTCTCACTGTCCACTTGATTGGATTTAAAAATGTTATTAAATACTGATCAATGGTATCACAAAAGGTTAATAGATAACTCAGTGATTCATCATACCTTAGACACAAACTCAAAATTTTATATAATCTAATTATAAAATTATTCTTTGTTGATTGCTTGGCAATTTACTTTTTTTTCTGACAAAATGTCACAAGCACCCATACAAAAATAACACCTGTTTTGTTTTTTTACACATGATTCTGAAAATGTTCCAAAATCACAAAGGAAACAAGCAAAACTTGTTTTTCACGTCTTAATTTTCCATGTTTTTCCACCCACTACCTCTGCTTTTCAGAATACATTTTGTTTTTAAAAAAAAATCCTGCTTTTTATTTTTTTGGCTGAACTTTATGTTTAAGTGTTGGTTTATTGAAGTCATAAGGTTATGTTCTTTAAAATCTAATGTCAAGGACTCAGGACTGGTCTTGGTTTTAAGAGTCGTCCAAAAACCACTTTTTTTTTGTCTCAAATGAGTCCAGTATTACCCGAGTTTGTGACATTGAAAGTGAAACAGGATTGTGTGTTTCTGTTTGTTTGTTTGTTTGTTTTAGTTTAGTTTGGTTGCTGGGTATAATCCAGTGACTTGTCCCTTATTCAAGTTTAAAAAGTAGCTTGACTTCTCCTAAATTTGAGATGTTTTTAAACCATTTAAATCATTCTGTTGCATTTTTCACACACACAGGAAGGAACTGTTATAAACCCAAACATAAATGTAGGACTAGCAAAGCCTTGTGAAACATTAGCAGCACTTGCCAAAGATTTTCTGAAATATCTTTATGCAGACTTACTTAGCAGCGAGTATCCACCTGAGCCACGATGAAAGCGTGATCTGCTTCTCCTGGCCAACATTAAACACTTTCTCGAGGTTCCATTAATCATAAATGCTGCAATGATTCATTATTCTGAACAAGTGTAATTTTATTGGCTGGCTGTTGTAAATAGACCATGCCACAATTATAACTATAGTGACATTTTCTTTTGCTTTTTTAAGTGATAAGGAGAGCTGCAGTGAGTGTGTGTGAGAAAAGAAGAAGACATGGAGAAGAAAAGGTGGACTTGTCTTGTCACGGTCTGAGAAAATGCATTTTTTGCATAAATAGGCTAGCTGAAAGTAGAAAAAATAGCTAAAAGCTAAATGTATCAAAAGAGTAGCTTGAAACCAAATGTTGCAAAAGAATAGCTAAAAGTAGCAGAATGGTAGCTTAAAGCTAAGAGTAGTAAAAACTTGATAAAGTCATAAAAGGCTAACTAAATGCAAATGAAAGTAACAATACTCAAACTCAAATTTAAGTAACTACAAGTGAAGTAAGCTAAATAAATTGAAAAGTATAAAAGTTAAAATGACCAAAAGTCATAGAGCCCATCTCCTGAAAAAGTTGAATGTTTACTAATGGCTAAAATAACTCAGTATGCAGAAGTAGTTAGAGTGCAAAAAATGTATGGAAAAATAAAAAATCAGTTAAACGATTGTGTCAATTGACTTATCTTCTCTCTGATCTAAGTAAAGCACTGAAAACATTTGAACGGCTGTGTGTTTCATAAAATTTCTGCCTTTTTCTCACATAAATGTTTCAGTTAGTTTAAAAAAAATACTGTTCAAGGATATGAAAGCAGAATAACAGCGATGATAGAGGCAGATTTATGAAGTCAGTGGAATTACTACAAGGTCATACGGTGCCAATAGGTGTGGCCAGTTCTGCAGGTGAGCTCCTCATATTGTGCTGATTGACACGTCATTTCAGTAATAACCGAGGTAATCTGCCAAGAGCAGAATAAATTAACACAGAGGTGCAAATTGGCAGACCTGCTAGTAATGAGGAGAGTTATTTACCAGTGACACAGATGCAGTTTGTTTCTGCTGCTGACAACACAGACCAGATAACCATGATCATGTTGGGTTAGAGAAATTTTATAGTTTGTTTTATTTTTGTCTCTGATCAATAAATGAATAAATACACAAATATAATTTTACTGTTATGAAACCTCATTTACGTACCTTCACATTGATTCTTTTCAGTTTTTTGTTTCATGGTTCGGGTCTGGGAACAGCACATGAGTAAGAGGATTGTTATTTTTTTACTTTGTTTTAGCCATTTAGGAGTGCTGTACACAGGGACATTATAGTTAAAATGTGCTTACAATATCCAGAAGTTAAACTATGTTAGATTTAAAGAGAAAAAAAATAACAGGAGCAATTCTTAAAGAAATGTATATCGCCCGCCACCTTGCATGCCAAAGTTTTGAATAAAGATCTTGTGCGATCTGTTAGCGTTCTGCATATGTGATGAGGAAGATTCTCAACTTTTTACACACTAAATATTAGTTCAGTGTCTGTAAAGCAAAACTGAGTTTTAGATTTTTTGTGTTTGCTAAGTTTGACTAGCTGTGGCAATCATCTTAAATTGGGTTGACTTCAAAAGGTAATGAGTTGTAAATGTACATCGAATAAATACTTTCTGCAATTTTTTTTAAAAATTCCCCTCAGTACTTGATTAGATATTTTGCTAACAGATACACAGGGTTGACTCCAACAGTTAATACCAAAGTTTTAAACAAAAAAATTCAGCAAACTGTTAACACTCAAAGTGTATGTGTGGGATGATTCTCAGCTACTTTTAATTTCTGTACATTTAGCTGAATTATAGTCATTTTTGTTTTTTGCCAGGCTGCTTAGCTGTGGCAGCCATCTTGAATCAGGTTGACTACAAAAGTTAATTAGCTGCATTTGTACATCAAATGAATACTTTTTGAAAGTTTCATTCAAATCTGTTCAGAAATATTCAAGAGGTATTTTGCTAACAGACAAACGAAGGAACACATGCACACACACACACAGGCACATGATTTCTCACATTCCATAACAGCGAGTGATAATAATAAGTAACGGAGAACCTAAGAAAAAGGATTTAAGCGCAGTGAATGATGTGGAGTTCTCAATTTTATTTCTTCTTAAAAAACACTTTGTAAGAATGTTTAGAAAAGTGTTGAATAAATTAGAAGCATCAATAATATTGGTATTATAATTAAAGGTCCTGTTGTCCTAAATTCCCTCCAGCAAATTCATTATGTCTTGAAAATCAGTTTAGTTTTTAGCATTTTAAATAAATCACAAAAAGTGGACAAATTGTCTTTACCTGCTCTTTCCTGCATTCTCTGTGTAATTAATTTGAATTCTCTTCTACTGAAAGTTGCATTGAAATGAAACTCCCATAAACACATGCTGTATGCAAACAAACAAGGAATGCTAGATTAATGAATGTTAATTGGCTTGGTTTTCATGAGAATGGTTGGCCCAAGCAGGCTGACCTCTGACCCATTTGAATACGTTCATCTCGAGGAGAGACATCAGAAGTACCAGATGTTCTGCGCGTGAGATGCGTCCTTTTTGAATAATGAAAAATAAGATGCCATCTTCAGAGCCCGAGAACCCACCGCAAAACATCTGGACAGGAAGGAGCCCCTGAAAAAAATCAGGTGAGATATAGTTTAATATTATGTGGGCAACAATTGATACTAAAGATTTTGGCCAGTTTTTTTAATGATTGAGAGAGAGAGAAAACTGAAAAAAAAAATTTCATGTTTTTGTTCCAAGTAACTTGAACAAAAATAAATTTAAAGAAAGCCACCTGTTTAACTCATTTGTTGTGTTTAATTCTTGTTGCTGAATCCCACAATTAAGACCCTTATTTTTGTGGCGTTTTAATTTGCACTGGATATGATGACGAGACATATTTCTGTTTCTAATCACATCATGCCATATTAGTGTTGTCCATAGCGCTGCTTCATGGATATCTCCTCATCAGTCAAAACACATGATATCAAAATTAAGCATCTGGTGGTCCACCCATCCAAGCTGTTGCCATATTTCTGATGTTTCGCTTCATGCATCTTGCATCATGTATATAGACTAGACACACCTTACCAGCTGAACCTTTTATTTATTGATCTATTTTGTAATTAAAACTTTTTTTTTCATTTGATCTATATGTACTTAAACACATTGTTACAACTGGACAATGTGGGAAAAATAAACGTGATCTGAAATATCACTGAAATTTCAAATTTGTTTATTTTTTTTCTATCACAACTGTGACAAGTATGCAATCAACCATAACAACTAATCACAAACAAGCAGTTGGCAGGACACATATAAAGCAAAATGAGAGCATGAAATGTGATATGTTAAAAACATAAAAAGTACGAAAGCCTAAAGCAAAAGGTCAGATCGTTTGAAATGAGGTTCTGTGGAAAGATTAATATCTTACCTGTTGTCAGTACTAGCTCTTGAACAGCCACAGTTTGGAGAGATAACATTTCATTTTGACCAGATTGACAAGCTAGTTTATGAGACATTTTGACACAACGGACACGTGAACACACAAACACAGACAGGCAAAAACAGAAGTGCTTTTTTGCGTTTGGCGGTGGGCGGTAATAATGCAAAGTTTATAAAAGAGTTTTACAAGAGCCGTTATGGAATTCAGGAAATTAAAGTTCTTTAAAGAGCAATCCTTTTTGTTCTTGACTCTGCTCAGACTAGCCATTAGCTCATTAGTCTGGCCTGAATTAATTTTCTAGAACACATAAGATATTTATTGTTCCTCACTTTTTCACAAAGTCCCACTCTAAAAGATCTAAAGTATCAATTCAAGGATTTAAGAAGCTTTGACATAGACCAAGTTGTTATGCATGTTTGGCTTGGTTTTAGCATCTTCATCTATTTAGGGCTGATTCTGGTCAGCAGTGGTCAGGAGCTGTCAATATTCAAAGAAAGAAAACCAGTGAACTGGTGGCAGGGTCAATAGTGGCCAAGGCTCACTCATGCAAAAGAAGAGCTTTGTTCTTTTGAAGTGGAAAACTCAGTCACAATTAAATGGGTGTTCTTAATATTATAGCCAAACAGAACTTTACAGATTCATAGGACTGCAGACTGTTGTTTCTATTCTTTTCAGGCATGAGCAAAATAAAAATGGAGCATTTTTGAAGGAGAATTAAGGCAATGCACATAAATGCTCACAGGGTCTTATTTCCATAAGGCACATTAAAGGCTATAGGGCAAAATCTGATTTCTCACTTTTAAATGGCTGCGGACACAATAGCAATTTCATGGTTGTTCAAGCCGAGACGGCGTGAGAGATCTCTCAGGCTAGTCGACCTTTATCTCAGCAAACATCAGAATCCCTATACAAAAAAGCAGAAAATGAGCTATTGATTTTCCTTTTTTTCTTCCCCATACACTCCCCCCCTCACACACACACACACCCCATCACTTTCTTATCTCCCTACGGTATTGTCATTCTTTTGTCTAAATGAAGGTCAGCATTGGTTTCCTTGACACAGCCACAGAGATGGAGTAGAAATATAACAATCTATGTTTTTGAAAGACGGCGGTTTTCGCAAGATGAGAAAAGGTTGTTTTTTGTCATAAGGGATTAATTGGCTCAATAAAACATACTTTTTTTCTTGAGTGTGTCACAGTGTTCGGTAAAATCTGCAAACAGTGTGTGAACAATATCAGCACACGTACAAGGAAAATAAATGTTGCAGAAAAAAACCCAACTAAATGAAGAATGGGGTTTCATTATTGACACAGTACATTAACGTAGCTAAAGTTTCTAAAAGCCCGGGGCTATTAGACAGTTACTCAGACCTAATTAAATTATGCTCAGCACCAGATTTGAAACGTTAAACAAATATACCGCTCCTATCTCCGGGTTTGTAAAGAAATCAATATCTTCTTTGAAAGATCCTAAAAAGTCACAGCAAATTACGTGTTTCTTAAAAAATAAAAGTGAAATCAGGTGTGACATCAGCCACTGAAAACAGTCTGTAGAAAGCTACACATACTGGTGGCTAATGTTTTTTTTTTAGACAAATAAAACCACACTTGCTGAAAAATGTCATACTGTTATGAAAGAAGACTATATAAGCAAAAAGTTAAATTTCAACACTAAGGCATTTGTTTACACATGGCCATTTGTTTCGTTCCTTGTTGCTTTCTCAACTGAACAATGTCAGCGTAATACATATATGTAGGTGTATCTGTCAGCTCTATCACTGCATCTCATCAGTAAGCTTACTCAACTCCCAAAGGACTTGGAATAATCAGGTAGAATGAAAAAGGGAAGCTCTGGGGTTCCCAAACCTTATATTTAAAGGGTTAAAGCTGCAGAACAACTAAGCAAATTATTTTTATTATATTATTTATTATATTTATTTGCAACTTACAACCTAAAAAAAATGGTTCTGATCTCCTAAGAGTGTTTGATTGTGAACCTAAGCTCTGACGTTAGGATTGTTTGGACTTCCCATTAGATCTTCAATATCTTCAGAATTAAAAATATTTCTCCAAATTGAAACAACTGAAAGAGCTATCTACAACAGGTAAAATATGAATTGTGCATTACCTTTTAACAAAACCCCACTTGAAAAGGGTTGAACTGTTCCTTTAACAAGCCATCACATTCATCTGGAGTTCCTTACAGTTTCACTTTGAGATCAAATACATTTTGTCTGTTTTTGACCTGTTTTGTCTGCGGCAGTGAATTTAAATATTTAAACTGAGAGAAAAGAACAGAAACATGATGTTTTCTTTAAGCAGCCCGTTCACAGACACATTGTTTCATTTGGCCAAGATTGCTTCTTTGTCATTTGATTTGTGGGAACAGAAAAGTCCTGTTGTGATGTTACACAGGGCCCATCAACATGATCAAAAGCTTCCTTAAATCTGCAGTGACATCAGTGCATTTGACTCGCCTCTCATCTCACTTCATCACCTCCCCAAAGGGAGTGAGCTTTCCTGCCAAATACAAGTCGGTGCACAATCAAGAGCACCCCCTCCACAGCCACCTTTTCCCTTTTTTTTCTTGCATATTCTTCACACTTGTTTATGGTTTACTGAGCAGGTCACTTCCCCCTGCTTGCTTGAACAGCTGCTACAGTGATGACCCCCCACCCCCCGCCCCTCCCCCACCTTCCTAACAGGGATTGTAGTGCTTCTGTGCTGCTTCCTGTCAAATTCTCCTTTGCTTCTGAGGCCTGCTTGTGACCTCATGCACAGCATTTACTGGAGCCATATGAATAATTTATCCTTTGAATTTATCCCCAGCCTGACATTTCGATGTTTGATGCCCACAGGCATCGGCTTTAACAATATACTGTAGATAGCACCCCCTTTTCTTCTGTTCGCCATCAGATAACGTTTGAAAGCAACGCTACTGCACTCGGTATCAAAACCATGGATGTCAGGGATGCCATATGTTCCACTCACTGGATTTTGCTTTTCTATTAACTTGTACCATAGTATCTCTACCTTTACAATTGGATTCTATACAGGTGTGCAGACTTTTCAAGAGAAAATACTGTGTTTTTGACAATGGGAAGATAACATGGACGCTTAATAATCACCATGGGGGAAAATCTTACAGATGAAAAAAGCAACCGAATGCATCAAAGTAGAATATTATAAAAGAATACAAATAGAGAAACACCAGGTTATTTAAGGAGGCACAAAATGCACAAAAAAAAGATGGCTTCAGCTGGAGAGTAAGGTAAACTCCACCAATGTGGTTGTATACATAAATAGCAGGAGAAGTTAAAAGCTGACTAAGTGAGCAAAGGAGGTGTTGTGTAAGTTAAAAAGAGGTGCAGCTGTGGCTCAGGTGGAAAGCTGGGTTGCCTACTAATTGCAGGGATGGCGGTTCAGTTCAGTTCGCAGCTCCTGCTTGTTCACATGCCAAAGGGTCCTTGGAACAGACAGAGAAGGCAAACAGGCATTGCTGCAAGTGTTATACAAGCATGTGTGTGAATGTGTTGCAAACACTTATTTTCCTATCTATCAGTGCAGTCTGCATGACCTCAGCTCACACCGCCCTGGGCTCAGATGCTGGATTAAACTTACATATTAAGATCCCCAACTTACCTCTCTTTCCTTATAAAGCCTGCAGTCTGCCTCTCTCAGGTCTGCCTGTTTGTTGATTTACACACACACACAGGTACTTGTAGGTCTGCAACATCTCCACCTCTTCATCCTCGAACGATGACATGTGTCAGTAGCTTCTCGGTCCGTTGGAAATCCACCACCAGCACCTTGATCTTACTGACATTTAGCTGCAGATGGTTCTCCTTACTCCCACTATAACAAAAATCATCAAAGAACCGCTGGAGGGTGCACGGACCAGAACTGAACCTGAAGTCAAAAGTGCAACGAGTGAATCATGCAAGCATAGTGACCCTTGCATGTGTTTTTCTGGGTAGTTTTGCTCTTTTGTTTATTCATGCAGCTCCGTGCAACTAAATGAGCCAATTAATGAAGAGCAGATAAATACGAGATCTACAGCAGGTCATTATGTTGTACTAGACATTACGGCCTAAACATTAAGCATTTTTTTTTACTATCATTCTTTATAAATGTTGGCAGTATTTCCAAGTTTCATCATTACCATGGAAATAAGAATAAACTATTTGATCATTGCTGATCTAAGAAAAACAGAAATACAAGCATTATCCTGCAGGCACTTTAATTTGTGCTTAGAATGAATAGACAGCTATGTTTCTATGTTTTTATTGTGTTTGACTTATTTATGTACAAATTCAATGTACACGGCAAACAGAAGTAGCATTAAAAACACAAATTCATCCAATCCATAGCTTAATTTATTTAAAAATTGTGTACTTATTTGTTTACTTAAAAAATCAGATTTGAAATAAAAGCTTAACATTCCTTGAAATAAAACATATTACCCTCTGCCTTTCTTGTCAGAGTTTTAGACTAACTGTCATTTTATGTTGCGTTGTAGCCGTTTTAGTCAAACCTTAAAAAAAAAACACTATGCACAATCTTATGTGATATTACGAGATGTCAGGCTCAGAGTGTGTGTTGTGAAGGACTCTCGGCTTCTGCCACATCAAGTTTTAGCTCAATAACTGTAAAATTGACTGTGTTATAGCTGTTTTTGTGTTTTTAATGGCAGTTGTTTGTGGTGACCTCCTTGAAACGGGCTGACCCTAAAAGTTAATCAGTTGTAAAAAATACATCCAATGATTACTTTCTGCAAGTTCCATCAAAATTTGTTCACTGGTTCATGAAATATTTTGATAACCAACAAGTACACGGACACCTGCACACGCACATAGACACGTGCAAAAACATTATCATCCGTCTTTGCCTCTCAGTGGCAGTTGATAGCAAATTAAATTTATAAAATTTCTCTAAAACATGTTTACTCTTTTAAAAATCTTATCATTGGGTTTATAGGATAAACAGGCTTTTGCACACCTAGAACAAAGCTAAATATACATAGAAATGCCCATAAGGATCTGTTTACAATCAAGTATTCTTCCAGCTCCACCTTTTGTTTAAATGTTAGAGACGAAGTTGACCAAACTGTAATAAACAATGCAACTGCTATTTTAGCCAGCATCATCAGTTGGATGGTCATGGATTACAATAAATTTATAATGCTCTCCTTGAAGCTAAGTTAGAAAAAATTGGAATAAAATTAGGCAAGCTGACAGATTGCAAATAATTAAAGATCACTGATGGATAAATAATAGATTGGAATGCAAACGAACGGAGAGATAAAGTTCAAACTGCAGTTTAACTTGAAGTTAGTAATGGGATTTTAATTTAAACTGTAAAGATTGCTACACATATTTAAAAATTTAAGTTTGGGGGGAAACTTAGTGGGTGGGTGGAAGCGAAGGGGTTGTAGAGAGGATCTCATTTCCTTTCGGAGAACTCAACAGCTTACTTCAATTAGCTACAACTGACAAGCAATTTTAAATGTCTTTAAATAATCTTTGAACTTTTGGAAGTTGTTTAGAAGATGAAATCCAATACGACAGATGTTTAAGTACTGACCAGAAAGTTCTCGACCTTTTAGGTTGTTTAATATGATCCATAAAATGGCTTTTATTTCTGCATCTGCACAATGGAGCTGAAAGTATTAGTTCTAAACAGCCACGTACAGCCTTTGTTTCTCCGTTAACTACAACTGAAGTGAGTGTTTCAGCATTACAGCGAGTTTCCTTCGAAAGTGCTTTTTTAACAAGCCACATAGCCCTCTTAAGACGTAGCCAGTCCACCTAACATGCATGTTTTGGGTTTGTGGGAGGAAACTGAAGTACCCAGAGAAAATCAAAGCATGTATGGGGCGATCATGCAAACTCCATGAAGAAAGGCCACAGACAAAAGCTGAGCCTGTGACCTTCTTGCTGTGGGGCAGCAATGCTAACCAACTGGTTACGTTCTTCTTATACATCTGTGGATTTTCTTCAAGTATAACAGTTTCCTCCCACAGTCTCAAAAACATGCATGTAAGGTTTGTCAGCTACACTAAATTGTCAACCAGTATTAGTAAGTATGAACAGTTGTTTGTCTTTATGTGGCCCTGTGATGGATTGGTGACCTGTCCAGGGTGTACCCCGCCTCTCACTCGATGACTGCTGAAGACAGGCACCAGCTCCCCATGACCTTGAACAACGAGCAGCTAAAGAAAATGAATGAATGGATAGATGGATGGTTATTTTAGCAGAAATATTATGATATCCTTGCAAAAGTGCTACAACTATCTTCTACTGATGCTCTTTGTACTTACTAAAAAAATACACCTTTATTTGTAGATGATCGTGTAATGCAAAATTGATGGCATTGTAAAAGTTTGTCAAATATAAAGAACTATTGATAAAGCTTTGAGATTGGAGCTTTTTCAAGATAGCAGCAGTGCACTTTGGTCATGGCTTGCTCAGACTAACCGTTAGCCTTCAAAGTCTGGTCAAATTTAAAATGCTTTTTCTCCATATTGAGGTTGTTGTTCAAATTATTGACAACAGGAAAGATATTGTTAGTTCAACATGATTCCACAGAACACTACTTCATAAGATCTGACCTATCACAGCAAGGCCAGATTAGTTTTGTAAAACTGTGAAAGAATACTGAATACGTGTGAAGAGATTTTCAACTTCATAGAACTTAGAGTGGTAGAAATGAACACCAAAATGATTTTGGAATGCATGACGGTACAACGGCACATTATTTATGGAAACTTTACAAATGAATCAAAGGTTACTGTATAAAAGCTTTCAATAATGTAAGCCCTAACATGTTGACTTTACTATTGTAACTTATTTAATTTCTATCTTAAATATGTTTTTGTTTTATTAATTTAGCTTATATGTCTTCATTCTTTAAGTATGGCTATAGATGTTTGAAACGATACCACATACAATATTTTTCAGTGAGGATTTTCTTACAGCATTCTAAGTTTGGTGAGAAAAATAAAATGTAACCGGCAGCCAGAAAAATGGATAAAAGAAAAGAATTCTTAACATTCATCATAGTTCATCCCTTTACATATACAGTTGACCTTACTAAATCCTTTGAAAAGTTTCATCAATGAACAAATCACATTATGTAACCAGTGATTCTGCCTCTCAGACAAAGATTGACTGACAAAAGAAAGAATAAAGAAAGATTGACTTACTGAATAGCATCTTTCAAACCTGCAGTAACCCAGGTAATACATAGAAAGTGTCTTTTTTTTGTCCAAACGATCTGAACTGCGTCAGTGTCAGACAGCACATGGCACGCTCACATGGATCATTTTCTGCATTGCTCTTCATATCTAATAGAGTTCGCCTTCAGTTTACTTTTCTAAGAACTCTTCAAGTGAACACTTTAAAAAAAAATCTCTTTCTTGGTCATTTTCTGTGATCTTACTCCCCCCCCCCACCTCTCCAAGGACATCTCCTCCTGCTGCCAGGACCTGTCAACCAGGAGCATCTCAAAGTAAAGAGGTGAAAGGACACCAATTAGGAAGCCATCCACGGCTAAGAGAGCCAGTGGCACAGCTTGCCACAGGAAGTGGGATGTCTGACTTCCTGCATGGGGTCACAGCTGTTTGTGGGGAGGTTACTGCTACAAGCCAATACGTGGTACAGTTTAGCGTCTGATGAGGCAGGCCTCATTTGAATAGCAAAGAGCTGTCTCAATGTCACCAATAAATTTACATGATTTCTTTCCTGTTACAGCTGGGATCAGAGCGGACACTTTGCCTGAATTAGAAGAGCACGACATTGTCAAAAGATCAGGACCGGCTCATTGCAAGTTGGCTAATTCTGAGGTAAAGATCTTTGCTACATTTTGGTTAACATTTAGAGTCATTTCAATCATTGTCAGTCTATTACCTAAATATGCCTTAACTCTCAGTTTTTACTCATAATTTGCTTTAACCAGTTTGACTGATAAGCCTGCTGTTTCAGGCGAAATGTCCAAAATGTCCACCAAATTGCTTCCTTTGCAGCTAATCCGAACAAATTGAATCTAGGGACTTTCTCAAAAGAAAAGCACAACATCTTCAGGAATCAAAACAAAAAAAAAATCTTCTGCCTTTGGTTAGGATTACTATAGTCTGAATGGCTGAGAATTTACATCTGCATAGTTTAGAGCTAGTGTTTGCTAAGTGATTAGAAATTTATTAGGTACAAATAAGGATGCAGTAGTGATCCATGTAGCCCAAATTGTCACTGAAATAACAAAAATAGCACTTTGTTTTCATCTTCTTGTTTTATGTTTTAATACCATCAGACACATCGTGAATGTTCCCAAATGTCCCACATGGAGCTGCATTGACTATCACCATATTTAGTTGAATTAATACAGTTTCCAGCTCCATTTATAAACACTTCAGGTGCTTTAAAATCAGCAGCTGGCATCGATAGGTCCTGATCGAAACAACGTGTATCTTCAGTTTGCAGCACTAGAATTATTGATCATAGGTCAGAAATGCTGATCGGTAATTTGAAGAAAGCTCACAAGCACTGTTGTTTAAAACAGCATCTCTAAATTAGACTGGTGGTAGTAAGTCATCTGTGAGACAATATGTACTCTTCATAAAAATGTAAAAAAAATATGTCTCCTGAACTTTAGTACTCTACAAAATTCAGAAGACACAAGGTTCAAGACCAAAAATATTCAGGAAGACACATTTTAAGTGATGTAATGGCACAGCTCCAGATTGGCTCACTGACTGTAGAAAAACCAACCGGTTCTAAGCAATCCTTTTTTTCTTGTAAAGCAAATTAAGAAACAGCTTAACTACCAGCTCTGGTCTGAACCACTACTGAGTAGAACTCCAAGGTGACCTTGAATTTTTAATTTTTTTTTTTATCTCAATGGATATTTCAGTGCCGAGTTATTAAGTTAATGTGTGCACTTTTGTTTCAAACAAAGCTTATGAAACTTTCATGAAGTGCCAGAGTTACAAACTTGGTTAAAAATACAGTGCCTATTTTTTTTATGCAAATACGTCTCCATAAAAACAATCCCATCAGTGATTATTTGATTTCTGAAGGAACCTTTTCAAAACTGAGACAAGTAATCAAGAGTTTCAAAGCAGCTTCTGATGCACATGAGAGATTCAAGTATCTTTACCTGAGGTGGCAAACAACTGGAAGCTTGATGGAGATGAGAGCATGTGATTGGCTCCTGCTAAGAGCAGCTGTCTAAAATGCCCATATTTGGGTTCAACCCAATTACATCCTCTGATCCCCAGTCACTGGGCTGATGCAGTCACAACCATTAATCTCCCTGGCTGAGTACGATGCCGTGTGTTAACAGCCAAGAACCCCCCACAGCCCCTATTTACTGCCAAGCCCCACCACCAAGGTTCAAAGTCGTGCCAATCATATTGACTTCTCTGACTCTGATGTTCCCTTGAGCTCATCAAGATTATGGACAAACCTCTGATGACTGTGAAAAACACATAATGTGCAGTACACAGAAAACATTCCTTTCAACCTTGTCAGCTTTACGTTATTAGACCAAGGTTCAAACAGGAGTTATGGTATGTGTTTTTAGAGTGTTGCTGGTGTGCTTTTGCTGCAGAGGGGAGGGGAAGGGACGATGTAAAAAAACACACATTTGGATCCAGAATGTTAAAGACAGAATATCCCGGAGCTGTGTCAGGAACCAATTCCAACAAATCATTTTCAAAAGGGACAGTAGTAAACAGTAGATGGTTTTTTGCAGCTACCTATTTTAAAGAAAGAAAAGGCACCTTCAGCTCAAAGCTTGCTCCGGGCTGCTCTGGACAAAGAGAAAGAATAAAAGAAACCATTTTATTTTCGCTTTGGTTTCTCCAAATTTCCTAACTATTTCAAAGGTGCAGAAAGCCTTTGATTTAAGCTTTTGGATCTCCGTTTCCACAACACCCAAGAAAAGGTCCCTATCAGATTGTTTTGATCGCTGATTGACTTGCATAACTGTGCTCTACGCTTATAACCGAAGGAGTGCAGAGCACGGCTAATGTAAAATTAGGCGAAATGGTTTAATCAACGCCTGAATTACATGGACCTCTAGTTCCAGTTTGGTGAGCCTTTTCTGTTCACAGAGATTAAGGGAGGAGTCAGGCAGTCCCCCATTGTTCCTCTGAGAAAAGAAACTCATTTGCTTTGAACGATAAATGTCTTTCGAGCATAAATCACGCCTTCTAATCCCTTTACCAGTGACACGTAATACAAATTGTCTCTCACTTACAGATCAGACAAAAGAGGCGATGAAAGGAATTTGCTCACATAGTTTCTAGTGTTCTCTTTTCTGTTGAGGACTTTTTAGCAAATTGTAAGAATATTACTTCATGTGTGCATGTTACTTCTCTCGATATTCTCAACAAACACTAACACAACACTGTCATACATTTTTTATAATGAATGAAATATGGATGGCCCACTTAAACAGACTTTTTTTTTTAATAGGCCAGCTATCTTAAGCGTTTAACGATGGTCTTGCTTTGGTCTGTTACACACCTTTCTACTCCAGTTTTCAAACGCCATATGATTCATTTACCCACGGGAAGAAGGTTGACATTTAGTTTTATGTGGGCATGTGCTCCATTTTTATTCCCATGACAGTGGTGACTTTAGAAAACATGCAAGCATCTGAATTTCTAAAGGAAAATACATATCAGAAAGGAATAAAAAAATGGTCCCCTGTGTTCACCGTCTTCATTAGGAGGAAGCCCCTGAATTTACCGGGTATTTAGAGCATGCAGTTCTTAATTTTCCATGTTGGGTTGGCATTTGCAGGTTGAAGAAGTGCCTCTAAAGTGTAAAAAATATAATCTTTTGCTTTCATAAAACAAGACGTGCTGGTTAGCTAAGCTACAGCATAGTTTATCAAGGTGTGTTGATCATAATCAACAACAACAGTGTTACTGTTCTGTTTTTAGGCTTCTCCTACCATGGGCATAGGATTAAATTAATTTGCAGTATATGTATTGGACTGATATGGATGAGAAACTGAGGTAAGATATTAATTCTTCAAACCTTTTTCACAAAACACCACTTCAAAAGATCTGAGCTACTGTTTTTCCAGTCTGTAGCAAATATAAATATGTTGCTAATTCCAACAATCTTAACAGAGGTATTCATTTCTGTACAAGCTGTGTACACTCTGTAATGCTTCATGTGTGTTAAAGAAATACACAGCACATAAACATATTTAAAAAATGATTTATTCTGGTTGCTACTCACAGGTGTTGTTCATTAAATCAGATACTGAAACCTGATTCTTTCCAGCTTGTTCTGTTCCATTTGTTTTGACTTTGCCAACCTGGCTGTTCCCTACATGCGCCTCCTAACCTGCACCTGCCCTCCTTCCTGAGTGTTTACATCTGGGCCCTCCATCATGTATTTCCAATTATGTTATTGAAGATTACATATGAGGTGAGTGCTGGGAATTTTTTAAATTTTTTTTTATTTTTTTCAATAGGCACTTGCTGTCTGTAACATGGTATGACCTTACCTCTCATTCTAAAACAAACACTACAGGGCACACTGATTTTATTGACAGCTTTTCGCTGTGTGATGTCCTCTCTGCTGTAGCGGCTCTGAGAATCAAACACAAACAAATAAAGCCGGGGTGATGTGTGTTTTGTGTGCCAACAAAATCCCACTGATTTTTTTTTTGTACTTGTGTGTCTGCAGACTGTAAAATAAAGGAGATTATGTGTTTGTGTGTGTGTGTGTTCGCGTGTGGTGTGTGTATTCTGTGTAATAGATTAAGATCAGCATGTGTTTGTGTGACTTTTATTCGTGTCTGCCTCTGCGTGTGCTTTTGTTAGTCCAGGAGGATCACATTGTTTTCAGAGTGCCCTGTGTGTGCCGACAACATCTGCTTTGAGCGGGTGATCCATCTCCTCTTAGCTGCCATATAACAACTCATAAGGGATTTTACTCAGTGAATGCCCAACACAGAGGACGCCATCATAAAATTTACTGTCTCACAAGGGCATCTTAAAGGTTGGGCTTTTTATCTCCTGCTGCTGTGTGTTAATTTGCCTTTTTTTCCTGTAATTACCGGAAATAATTGAAGATATTTTGTCTTGAACAGAAACAACTTGTTTCCTGTGTTTTCTTATTCATAAAACTGCACTTTCAGTTGCTAATAAGAGAGACTCTGCACCGTAACGCAGTATCCCCTGCTGTTTATTATCATTAGTGTCATCCATAGTTGGTGTATGTTTCAGGATGTTTGCAGAGAACACAGGAACAGTGTCAGCAGTACACTTTCAACACTGATAGCATAGCAGGAGTTAAAAGTAAGCTTTCATCCCTTCTTTGGATAGAAGACTGCTTTTAAATGCCCCTGGCTTTCTTCCAAGCTTCTAGTCTCAAGCCGGTGGGTCTAACAAGCATGATGCTTTGAGGATTGACTTGTGATTCAACCCAAATTTACAAGCTGATTACTATGCAAACACTGAGTCAAGTCGGGTACAAAAAACGCTCATGCCTTTTCTTTTTACCAACAATTTTTAGAAGGTCTGGAGAATGAAATTGTGAGGAAGTGTTTTTTTTTTTTTGTATTACTGTGTGGCTGTGTGAACATGTATTTAATGGGCACCAGCTGAAACTTTGATGTAATTGATAAAAGAAGCTGTTCCCCTAATCCTAATGGCACAATTCCTTATGATCCTTTATGCACAGACTTGCAGAGGATCAAAGAAGCAGAGTTTTGCCCAGGGCAATAAAACATGTATTAAAAATGAGTTTGAAGGATATATTAACAGGATATAAATCATGCAATTTATTCAATTGATAAGTTTAGCACTGCCCGTAGTTCACGAGCTGTTTTCGTCATTCACATGTATAATGCTCCAATAATAACTAAACCAGTTGTTTCTTGCCTTTGGTTGAGAAGATTTCTCTGCCTCTAATGACTTGTTTTTCAGAGTAAAAGTCACTGTGGGTGTGGGTTCATTGCACCATTTGTCAAATTTTTTCAAACGTTTTTTACTTCTGGGATTTGTGTTCTGTATATAAGCATATGCTGTCTTTTTAATAAAAGTTATGCAGAAAATACACAAAGCTGGGCATAAAGCACCAGAAATCAACAATGGCGTTCTCATGTATCTTCAATTAGCATACAGTCCCATCAGCAAAGAACAAACCCAGATGTGAAAGAATAATATCATGAACTGGTGATTGAAAAGTTCGAAACAAGGGACAAGGAAGAGTCAAATTTCAGTTTCAAGATAACAAAGACATGAATTATAATTAATCAACAGCACAAGAATTGCAAAAAACTGAATCAGAAAAGGAGTTTAATATGAAATAAATTGAACAGATTCTCTACAAAATGACAATGAAACTCTGTGAGAATATATAGTAGGAGCGGTGATTGGAGAGTGAGCCAATAGAAAACAAAAATAGCTGAAGACATCTCAAAATATGAGCAGAACTATACAAAAAAGGGCAGAAAACATGTCTATCTAATGATCAGGTCTATTCTAAATGCAAAACTCACAGTACGATGAAAGAGTACTAAAACACAACTAGACACAAAAAAAGATTAAGAAGTCAAAACCTTAAGTCAATGTCAAAATTAAAAGTAGTATTCCTTGAAAAAATGGGTATGGTAAAGTTTTAAACAAAGAATTTAGTAGCATTATAAATAGAACTATGTGCTGGGGATAACTCCCACACCATAGCAGTTTTTGTATTTGCTAAGGTTGATTAGCTATAGCTGTCATGTTGGGTTTTAATCGTCTGACCCACATGCAAGAACACCCACAGTACAAGGGAAATCAGTAATTATATTTATTGCAGAGAATGACAGAAAAAGGGGAAAAACTGGTCCGGAGAGGATTCGATGCTTCTGGTTGGAGCTAAGGGTGAAAGAGTATGGTGAGTTCGATGACTGGAGGAAATGGTAAACTGCTGGAAAAAAACTTAACGTTCTTACTTTAGCTGAGATGATACGGACCGGGGGGGGAGTCTGAAGGATCCTGGGCGGATTACTTGAGGTCGAGTGTTGCTGCTTCGCTTATGGTGGTGGGGCAGCTCTGGAGGGCGGACGAGATCTGGGCGGGTTTCGTTATGGCCGGAGAGAGGAGGGCAGCGAGCGTGGAGATCCGATCACCAAGGTGGGAATCAGGGACTTGGGCATCCGGTGGGCAAAAATCCACCGGCGTCACAAGGAGAGGTTCTGCGCTGGGTTTCCACTAAGGGGTTCACAGCTTCTGTAGTGAGAGTTCCTATGGAAGCACAAAAAACAAAGAATCACTAGAAATTCACAAAGTTCGATCACTGGAGAACTTCAGGTGGCCTGTAATACCAAAACTGGCAAAACACTCTGGCACTGGTGTGTAGGCTGCCTCCTCCTCTTATGCTCCTCCAAACGAGATAATGCAGTGCAGGTGATGAATATCAGCTGGTCCACGCCCTCCAGGAATGACTGCCCGGCGCCCCCTGAAGGATGGACAGGGAAACAGCAACCCCAACCACAGACAGGAAACACCCAGGAACCCAACAATAGCAGCCTTCTTGAATCGTGTTGACTCCAAAGGTTACCTAGTTGTAGAGTTCATGATTATTTTTGGAGAGATTATTAAAGTCTGACAGACAGACAAACAAACACACAGACACATCACAGGTTTAATGACAACAAGATAAAAATGAAGCAAGACAGAGATAGAGAAAAGAAAAAAAAAAGAAAAGTAAAAATTGCTCCTTTGGGCAATTTGCTTTAGAGGACATAGGTTGCTATGTCATCATTCCTCCAAAGCTTCGTATTTCGAAGTTAGATGGATACACAAAAAAGAAATTAAAAAAGTCCACTTGGGAAAGCATCTTTTTAAAAAATTCTGGTTTTCTTATCATAAACCCTGTTTGCATGTGGACGAGAAGTGCAAACACAGCAGAAAAAGCCTATTTGAAAAAATTTCTGAAGTAGTGTAGACAGGCCTGAATCTCATAAAAACTCTTGGGTAATCTTGCTCGAGGATACTGATTTACATTTGTTGTGTTGGTGCTTAAGAAAACCTTATTGCTTTCCTTTACATTAGATAAGCATTAAAGTGTTAAAAAAGGTCAGTCGGATCTACACCCTTGCCTGCCTTTTTATGTATGTCCCACAGGTATATGCCACGTGTTCATACATATGCTTTGATTTTGTTTATAATCAGATTTAATGAATGAATGAATTATATAAAATTATTTTTCTCAGTTCTTACTTGCTTTCATTTTTACACAAAGGCAATATGACCATAAGGACTTCAGATCTACCCATTGGATACTTTTCTTGATGATGTTCCATTTCCGAAGATCTGTTAATGCCTTATTAACGGGGGGAGGGGTCTGTCTTCTGACTTTCGTTCCTAAAGTGACAACTCAACTTGAAACTCATTGATTTCTTTCCAGCTATGAGCAGGGTTTGGAATAAAAAAAAAAATACTGCAAGTGACGATAAGTAGAAGATTTTGAGCTTTGCTGAAAACATGCAGGATTTAAGCCCTCTAAGCCGGACCCTGGCACCACCAATGCTGTATCCACAAAAAAAAAGTGGCTTCTATTAAAACTGAACTGGCTGGAGGGGTGAAAATAACAAACTCACACAAAAGGCCCAAGATGCCATTTTGTCTTGGGCAGAGTGATTCCCTCAGCTGAGGAATAGAGTGAGACAACTGCTGGTAAAATAGGGTGCTGCTCCCTCACAGGTGATCTATAGTTTGTCAGCACCAATCAGCCCCGAATGGGAGAACAGTCCATTCATCTGCTCATGGCTTATTGAAGAGGGTGGGCTGCTTTTGAATGCCTCAAGCTCACAGCTCCTTCCACAGGCATTATTGGATTGAGCCTATTTATCTTCCTCTTTATCAGTTTAGAATGCACTTTTTGATTTATATGTCCATATGATTCTTTTCTCTGTGAAGAATTCCCCCTGTATGCAGCACCGGGGCCAGAACTCAGCATGAGAAACAGTTGCAATGAATATGCCTCACTAAATATTAACAGTAGGGCCCTGCAAAATGAATGTAAATTGCATCATCTCAGTAGTTTCACCAGACTTTAGTGCAAGTGATTAAAATGTTGAAGATTTTATGCTGGAATGAAAAAAAAAAAGATAATGTTTTAGATGTTCTGAAATAGAAACATGCATATTACTTCAATTTGCATTTAGACAAGGTATCTCAAGGTCAGCAGAGGACCCTATAGGATCATCACAGTGCATGTTAATGCCAGTAAATTAATTTCAGGTCCGCCTATTTGTTGTTCGTATTGTGGATGCACTCTGGGGTGTTTTAGATTGCATGAATCCCAGTTCTGCACCCTAAAAAATCTGGTTAACATCCCTTACGCCAGAGTACGTCAAAGCATCTTCACCTCAGTGCACAGACATACAGTCAAATAAAGCTATATGTTTTCACCAGTGACAGAATAAAAAAGATATTAATGCATCCCAATTTGTGGTTAGTACACTGTTAAGTAATGTGTAGTTTTAGCCAAGCAATTTGGTCAAAAGATGTGCTCCAGCTGAGCTGATAATTCCCATAAAGTACAACTTGCCATGCTTTATTGGTCTCTGAGCCAATTCTTGGAGAAAGAAAGAGAGAGATAGAGCTTGTTAGTGGTGTTTCTTGCACTCTTTTTTTCCCTCCTTATATTATGTTTGTGTTCTTCAAAGAAAGCCTTTCACTTGGAACACAAGTTTGAAACCACTGCATCAGCCACATAACTATTGTTCAAGAAGAACAGAAGTCACTGTGTGCTTGCGTTTCCAGGAAAGAGCATTGTTTGCTGGACATTAAACCATTCTGATGTTTCCCGCAGCTGCATCTTGTGTAGAGTTCTGACAGCCGGTTTCAGGATTCACTGATGAGGAAGATACATTGTTTAAAATTTCAAAGCAAAGGAAGTTGTTCATTTAAAACAAAGGAATGCTTTGAAATTCAAGTTTTCTTGTCCTCACAACATAACATAAATTTTCAATGTTAAATAGCAATGGATGGCACTGAGATGCAGCAGCATTGTGAGCTGACAGTGGAATAAAACAACATAAAAAGGACAGAGTTGTGATAGTTTTGGTCAAACCTTGTAACTGTCGTTATCACATGCAATATTGTGGGATCTTGCAAGATGCATTAGGGCTCAGAATACATGTTGAGGACGACTCTCAGCTACTACCACATCAGAATTAGCTCAGTATCTGTGAAACTGACTGAGTTGCAGAAATCTTTTGTTGGGTAAAGGGTATTAGCTCTGGTGGCCATCTTGAATTGGTTTGACTCCAAATATTATAGAACTGTAAATGTACATTCAATGATTACATTTTGAGAGTTTCGCTTACTTCTGCCTAGTTGTTCATGACATGTTTTGCAAACAGACAGACAGTGTTGATTTTAATAGTTAACACCAAAGTTTTAAACAAAAGTTCTGCACAATGAGTAGCACTCGGATTATGTCTTGAGGACAGCCCTCAGGTACTACCACACCAAATTTTATTTTAATATCTGTAGAATTGACTGAGTTAAAACTATTTTTGTTTTGGTTAAGGTTGCTTAGCTCTATCCATCTAGTGGTTCATGAAAAGTTCTGCTTACGCTACAAACAAACAAACACCCAACACAGAAATAAGGTCAAAATATTATTACCATGTCACCTTCGGCAGTGGTTGTAATTAAAAGGTAGCTACAAATTAAATGCTAAGAATTCAGGGAATATTTGATTTTTAAACACTTATTTATTCACCGTAATTTCAGCCACTCTTGACTTATTTGGCTCCTCGGGGAAAATACTGCTCAGCATCCTTCCAATATGAACTTTAGTCATGCAAACCTCTCCTACAGCCATGGTCTCTACCTCATGCATTTTACTCCATCTGTCAGTGCAACAGTGGACACATTTGTTCAGAAAAGAATATAAAAAATATCTTGAATTTAAAGTTTTCTGTTTCATATGCCCATTCAACAGTTAAACTCACACAGACACTTTGACATAAAGGAAAAGAAGACGCCTTGCTTAATTCGCAGTGTCTTATGCAGCTCATGCAAGGGGTGTATAGGGTAAGCCCTCCCCCATTTTGACAGAAATTTATGGTTCTCATTTAATATCTTTAAATAACAAAGGCTGAATGCAGAAAAAAAAATGTGTGGCGTGAAATATTATCTCTTAATAGAAGCACTTGGGGTATTTATGTCGAACTGGTCTGAGTTCTTATTGAATATTCTCTGGCAGTCTTCTCAGCTGGGTTTCAAATGTACCTGCCTGGAGTGTGGAAAAAAACGCCAACATTTCATTACAACACTTTTTTTTGCACATCGTGTACTATGATAGATGACCCTGCAGCCTGGCATCGTGAAATCACAAAGGTATAATATGCCAGTAATGCTAGATGTTATAATTATGCATGTTTTCTTTGTGTTTCAGTTTAAAAAGGTCAAGATGACAATAAGTACTGTTCTTCTATATTAAAGCTACCATTTGGTGAAACGTAGTGACACAAAATGTCACATAAAAACCCTAAATGTAAAAAAAATAATAATAATTAGTGAAAACATGAGGTTAAAAGGCTTTATATTTATGTGGATTGCTATGAGATCACAAAGAATAGTAAGCATGGAATTTGTATTTATTATTACATAAATGGTGCTGCATTATTAACTGTCATTTATTTATCAGTTAATTCATCTGCGAGGTCAGTGTACTTTAAATTCTGTTGTCTCTATCTGTCCATGAGAATTCCCTGGGTCCCTTCACTGTCAGCGGTTTGCAGCTCAGGGTTCTGTGACTTTGTGACCACTAAAGAGTGTGTTAATAAACCTCCAGTTCAAAAGGTGGCGCCAAGGACACCACAGACAAAGAAGACAACAAGAAGAATGCTTATTTTTAGGAAATTCTGTGTGGGGAACTTGTTCTTTGAAGATTTTATCATTCAGTTTTGATAAAAACACACAAATTGCACTAAATTTTTTGTGAAAAACTTTTTTTTCCCCCCTCCTTCCCTTTTGTGAAGATAATTGAAAAAACAGCATATTACAGTCACTGATTGGACTGAAGTCTAAACTACAGACCCCAGTGAACCATTGGCAGTTAATATACAGCTAAAGTATGGATAAAACTCTATATCTGAAAAGGAAGTTAAAGCTGGAACAACACTAGTGTCTCTATTGGCTGTTTTAAGTCCCACCCCCCTTCATGTAAATGAACAGAACAATGCCCCTGGTAAACATTAAAAATACACCTCAAATCATTTTTATCAGGTGTTGGTTTTTCTTGATTTTTACCTTGGTGCTATGTTCAAATATTTATTTTCTGAATACATTTAGCTATAATTACTTCTTTCATGCTTAAAAGAAAGGTCCTGTGAAACCATGTGCAGGAGAGTAGGCGAGGCCTTAAACCCACATCGCGAGTGCACAGACTCTGGTTCCAAAAATACGTCAGAGCAGTGCCCAAAAACAGGGTCCTGCTTGCTGCACTTCAATTTCCAGCAACAGAGAAGGTGGAAGACCACATCCAGTTTTTTTTTAATGCACTTGATGTGTTGAACCCTGTGGAATAGCTGAAGAACTCAACAACTTGTGCACTGGGACACTGACAAACATGTTGAACCCACATAGTGGGTTCCATTTGTATTCAGAAGTCAAAATGTTAAAGTTTCAAGTTGCAAAAATAAACTGGCGTGCTCCTTGAAGTCAGAATTTTGACACAGAAAATAAAATTTCTTGTTAGCTCAAAATTCAATATGGCACATTGCTCAGTACTACCACTATTACGACACATGTTGCTACAATGTTTGTATGCAGAGAAATACACTGTTGTCAGCTAATAATAGTCTGGTTCCTCGCACAACAATTAGCAAATCTCACTGGCTGCAATTGGAAAAGTTAAACTGGGTGTGATGTCATTACCATTAATTCTGAGTTCAGAATGTGGGATGTGTTTTTAGTGTTGTCAGCTGTGCTTACCGTGCAATTAAATTCAACTACTCATCAGAGCAATTTAAAATTTTAGGGTAATATCACATCTTTCAAGCCACAACCAATGAGTGCTCAGCATCATTGCGAGGTTTCAAAGGTGAAACTACTTTGATCTTTCTGTGAAGCTCTACTGGTTTGCTGTAAAGCAGATTGCAGTTAAAAAGCATTTCACTCCACTACAGCTGCCTATTACGTTCTGTGAAGCTGTCAACACACTACTTCTCACCTCATCGCATTTTCCAAGTTTAGCCCATGTCCTCTGTGCAGTGCAGGACCAACTTTTTAAAGTAATCTAAGATTTTGTTTTAAAAGAGTGGAATTTACTGCTTCGCCATAAAAGCAAGCACTGCCAGAGAAGCACATTGCATGTTCAATAAAACAATATAAGATCATAAAGGGTGAGCAAGAAGGCAGCTCAGATGCAGATTTAATGAAAGTCAGGGAACCAATAAGGCTTGTAATAACACGTCCAGACAGGGTGACTCTAAAATGAGGCAGACCCCCTAACTTATCAATATGACATTAGAGTTAGATAAGACATTTGTTTTAAATGAATATCAGGTTGTTGTTTTTTTAAGAAAAATTATTATTCATGTTTTAAGAAAGACGGGACATATCAATGCGTGGGCAGTTTAAGAAAGTTAAAACCAATAATTCAAGCAGAACATTTTGAATTAATAGTGATTATTTTAAATCCTTCAAAAGGCTGTGTGGGTCCAGAAAGGGATTTGAAACACTACAGATAAACCCAGTTACATAGACGTCAGCAATATTTGCCTCAGGAACAACTTTCTTGTTGTTGGAGAGAGCAGGAAACCAAACAATGCTTTCTATCTTCAAGTGCGAGAAGTGCTAAAAGGGAGAGAGAGTTTAGGTCCGGACTCAACAGGTTTGAAGGGTCACGGAGGATGACAGGAATTCTAATAGCAGCCTCGTTTTCATGATGCAGGACTGAGATGCAAATCCATGCAGTCTGTCTCCGTCTTCATCACTCTATGCCAAGATGTATTAAAGCCTTCCTGTGTTGTCATGGAAACCTTTTACCCTTCACATTTACCATTGTCACTTGCATTTTTGCACTCGTCCATCTCAATGCCGCAGTTCGGATGGCATTCACCAGAAGAGGCAGAAGACATGGCAGAAAGAGCTGATAAACTGGTCTTTTTTCCCTCACTGTGCAGCAACAGTCTTTGTGACATCTTACTCTATTAAAAAAAAAATTGCACCTTTTGGCTTTTTTCCATGTGTTGTTTACTAATGAGAGGCCAAACATGTTGAGCAGTTCTTGAAAACTGGTAGAACAGAACCGTGTTGCATTTACTAAACACTGGAATGTGTGAAAAGGACATTTCTAAGAAAGAAAAATGCTCTGGAGTTAACATGAGAGTTCAGATCTTTTGAGTAAGGTTTTGTGGAAAGGTTATAAAAAAGTTATGTCTTAACTGTTGCAGATAACAACTCTAGTCTCAAAATTTTACTTGTGTTTCATGCAAACATCGTTTTATAAACATCTGCATTGCCAGCAGTGTTGCATTACACGGTTATCTAGAATAAAAACTGTGGTTTAAGTGTAAACCACGACAACTAACTGTGGCAATTCCAGGAGAAATTTCACAGTATTTCTGCTAGAATAACTATGTAATGCAAAACTGACTGTGATGTTAAGGTTTACAAAACAGCATTCACATGAACCGCTCAGACACTTTTGACAATGAAGGTATTTTAAGACCACAAAAATTAGCTTTTGACACTCAAGGACTTGTTGGTACAGTCAGATCTGATGTGTATTTCTCCAGACTTAGCTTGTTCAAAAAGCTACCGACAACAGCAAGATATTATTTGTTCATAACTGTCCCACAGAACCTCACTTCTAAAAATCTTAACCACCCCTTTAAAATGTCGAGTTTATTAATATTGTAGCACCAACAGAATGTGGCTGATTAAAATGTAATAAAACTTATAATCCTGTATATACCACAAAATCCCAGAGTTCATGCAGATATGAACAAAAGTGAATATTTATTTGTTTTTTTGGAATTGACATAATGTTATAATTATTGTCCAAAAAGTAAAGCAGTGAAAATGTTTGTGTGCCTGTGTTTGTCAGTTACTAAAAGATCTCATGCACCACCGAACATATTTAAATGAAACTTCCTGAACATAATCAGTAGATATACCCCTACTACTTATTATCTTTTGGATTCAACCAAATCAAGATGGTTGCCACAGCCAAAAAGCCATTGAAAACCCCCAAAGTGTGGTGATTTGGGTTTTTTCCTGTGTTTTGTTTTATTTCTGTTTTAGTTTATTGGTTTGTGTTTAGTTTCTGTTTTCTTGTTTTTTCACTTTCTCATTCCTCCTCAGTCTATTTCTCTCTCTGCATTCCTGCCACGCCCACTTACACCTGTCAAAGCCTGCTAATCATGTCACCTGTCTCCACTTACCTGATTATCCTCAGCACTTTAAAACCCGGTCATTTCTGTCTATACTCCGCTGGTCCATTGTCATTGTTTTGCCTGTTGTCTTGACGTCTGTTCCTGGTTTTGTTGCTCCATGTCCACGTTCCGTTTGTCTTTTTGTTTTGCTGCCACGTCAGCTGTTTGTTTTCATTTTGTTTCTTTAGTTTAATAAATTAGTTTTCGTTCCTCTTATTATGAGTCTGCGTTCTGGGTTCGCCATCGTCTCCACCGTTCCTGACACAAAGTGCTATAATTCAGTCAATTTTACAGATGTTTTGTTTAACGTTTTTGCATGGTTATAGTTGAGAGTCATTCACAACATGTGCTACACAAGATCTTTGTTTTAAACTTTAGCGTTCACTGTTGGAGTCAATCCTGTCTCTCTGTTAGCAAAATACTTCTTGAACCACTGGACAGATTTAAATGAAACTTTCAGAAAGAAATCATTAAATATAAGTACATCTACAAGTGTTTACCATTCATAGTCAATCAAATTCAAGATGGCCACCACAGCTAATTGACATTAGTCAACTGCAACAAAAGAATTGTACCTTTATAATTGGATGTGGATGTATTGTACAGTGTCTTTTTGGTGTCTTGACCAAAGCATGAGACGGGCATTGTATTAATGAAACCTTGTTACCATGTGATAATAAGCCCAAAGTGCAGCAAATACAAGTCTTCATCATATAATGACATTTTACCGTCATTAGCACAGTGTTGTTTAGTAATACTTGCATCCTAATAATTACACAGAGGTTACTTAGAACTCTTGCCAACTATGTAAGTATTTTTTAAAACCAAACACAACCTCAACTTGGCAGCAGCTTGCTCTTAACCCTCCTGAAGCCCTTGTAACTGAAGAGAGGAAGAGAGGCCTTTGTATCTTCCATTTGACCTGAAGGCCACAGGAGGGTTAAAGTTGATCTCGTTCTAACAGGACAAAAGTGGCTCGTGCAAAAACTGGAATTGCTCAAAAACTACAGTAACCCCAACAAAAAAAAAAAAAGTCTCAGGTGTTTGCACAGCCTCCAAATTCTCCAGATGCGAGGGGATTTGATGGCATCTGTGGGAAGCAAGTCCAATCCAGAGAGACCACGCTCAAAAATCAACAGGGCCTAGATGATCTATTGCTAACATCCCTCTTAGCAGACACTTTAGGACACTCCCAAATGTTTTTCTTCCTGGCCTGACTGGTCAGAGCAGATTTAGCAGAAAAAAATAGGAAGCTAATCATTAATGGGAGGTTGTTGAAAATTTCTGGTTATATGTTTCTTTCAGAGACAGATCCTAATCATTGTATTCATAAAGAAACGACAAAAGATGTGGAAATGGGATAATGCCGGCATAATGGATGGGGGCTGATTTTTGTGCTGTCCTACTAAAGAGGCTTCATCACTGCTGTTCTCTCACAAGAGCATAGCAACAAAAAGCACACAGGAGGGATCCTTTGGTCTCAGGGTGCTGATTTATACGAGGATTCAGCAAATTAGACACATTATGTTCACAGGTAGATACAATGCTCTGGTGACCCAGTTTCACTGCAAAGCCAGCAGAGTAAAAATTCATCAACTTTACAACAGTCGACATAAATAAATATGGTTTATTTGCTCACGCCTCCTACTAATCATTTATAAATAAGTTTTAAAAAAACATGATGGAAAAATAAAAGAGATATTAAAAAGGACAGTTGCAGGGTTTCAATGATACATCTTGCTTTTGGTCCAACTGAACAAAATGAAAATAAGTGCACAATTATGATATTGACTGTGACTACTGCACATTTAAAGCCACACAGTTTCCCACATTATTGTGAAACCTGTTGGAAATATTCTGCATTTGACCTAATAAAAAATAAAATTAAATAAAAACATACTGCTTACAAATTAGAATCTCAGTTGAGAACCTGAAGCAGGATCGTGGTCCATAAATGTCACAATTTTGGTATCTAAACATAAAGTTTAAACTCAACCCACCTACACAAATTTTAATATGAAAACAGTGTTGTGTAAGTTAATAATGGCGAATGAAGCACAACTTAACATCTCTTTAACGCTACATTCTTCATCTGTGACACAGAAAGTGACAAAGTCGCATTTAGAAACATGATTTTCGCCATTAGAGAAATCAAGGGTAGACGCAGGCCATGGGGATTGTTGCAGACAGGAGGTCTGTTAACACTTTGGGGAACCAAACTTGACAGCTCTTTACTCATCTAGGCCCCACAGGGAAACGTGTTCCCACCCCAGAAGTGTTGGGATGGTCAATAACAGTGCTTCCAGGGACACCTGGCTCTGGGTTGTGAGGTTCGGTCACTGTAACGGTACTGCTCCATCTGGGATTTGATCCCATATACTGCCAGAGTGGGACAATGTTTTTCCTTTTCTTTTCTCACACAATAAAAGCAACGAGCCTTAAGTGTAAGTCATGTAGATCAACTTGCATAGCTTATTTGAGGCTGTGAAAATGCAAAGTAATATGCAGTAATCATTAGACCATCAGGCAGATTGTTCTTATTCTGCAGAAACCGCTGGGGGCCATAGCAATAAAGTCAGTGCAGACAAACCTCTTATTTTGCTGTGATTAGGCTTTTTTGTGTGTTTGATTTCAAAATAAGTCCATACAGGGCTCATATTTGTGGTTGATTTACACGGTTTATGTGGCTAAGAGTTGCACTGAAGCCACTATAAAGGCGGGTCAAATCCCATGGAGTTTTACATTGCCATGTAATATTACATTTACAGCGAGACAAAAAACTCTTTCGGAGTATTAGCTGTGCAGGAGCAATACACTCACTGCAGTTCTCTTCTTAAACACTAAGTGTCATTACTGGGGAAAATGGCACCACAACACAGCAGGAATCCCACTAGAAGGAGAGTCTTAGAGGAAGAACATTATACATGCTCAAACGTAACTACACGGTTTCAACCATTGACATATATTAATAATTAGACAGGAAAGGAACAGAACTTGGAAGCTGAAGCTGAAACAGCGCCAGTGTCCCTTGTAGGCTGGCTGCACTATAAGTTCAAGTCCATGGAAATAAGTGGGACATCTCCCTGATTAAAAAATAAAAACACAGTTTTTGTTTTTTTCCAGAAGTTGTCTTCTAATGATTTACTTGCTGCACGTTTAAAAAATTAATCTTTGTAATATGTTTATTTGTAATTAACTATTTATTGCCTAAAACCCACTGTATTGGGTGTGGTACTTTAAGACCTTCTTCTCTAGTGCACAGACTGTGGCTTCAAAACTACAACATGGCAGAACCCATAAACTAGATACTACTGGCTTCACTTCAGAACAACGACTGGAGGTGGAGATGCTTCATCAAATTTAGAGGGTTTCAACTTTTAAGCAGACGCCTTTAGGAACAAACCTGCTTGCAAACTCTTTATCTTATATTTCAACAAATCCAACAAATTTTAATGGTGCAACAACATAAAAATGCATGCATTTCCAATTCATCCAAAAGTTGTTATCTGTTCATGGCTGCACTACAGATGCACACTTTGTGCACGCCAGTGTTTGTGAATCAGCAAAATGTTATTAATCTTAACTGCCTACATATCTGTGTTATAATATTAAAGAAAAAAGTGCACACCTAATTGATTTCTTTAAACATATTTAGGATATTTTTCTTTATGTGTGCATACTTGCGGTATTCACTGTAAATACCTGGGTGATATTTTAGCTTTAGTCGAAGTGACAGTTTCCATCTAGGAAAGGATTCAAAACGAAGTTTATCTTTGTGTCATTCAAATCCGTCTCACCTTGTGCTCCCAGAAAACTGATATGCCCATGAATATTTGCTCCCCTCCTTATGTAGATGTGTCTTAATGGACTCTGACAGCTGCGTGCCTGTTATTGATGTCTCTGGAAAGCATAATGAAAGTGAAATTACTCCTCAACAATAGGTGGCAGCTAAATGGTGAAAATATTCACCTACTCCTGACAGGTTAACACGTATCAAAAAATTACCCCTCGACAGGAATCATTAGTGAACGAGGAACATCAAGCTCATTTGATCTTGCGGCGCCTCGCAAAGAAATCAATCTTGTATGTGCAAAGAATTACTGCAGTATAATCATCTCATGTTGCCCATCCGGGAGGATTTTTAATGACATATTCCCCAACAAAAAAAATTTAAAACAAAGCTTTCCTTGCAAAACGTAATTTAAAAAAATAGCAGCAATTTTATGAGTAACATGTTTTTTTAAATTTCCCCCATAGTTCAGTGAAGTGCAGGTGGCCGTCATTGAAATTCTGGGCACCTCCCAGCTATGGTCATTGTTAATTAAGGTGGCTGTGTTCTGACTTATTGACCCCTCGTAGCTCAGGGGATTTTGATGGGTTATGGAAGAGCTCATGGAATCTGGCCCGTGGCCCAAGTTCTTTCCTTTTTGGTCATCCGCAGTGTTTGATGCATGGCAATTTAAATCCTCTTCTCTAATTAAATGTGATCTGCACTTGTGCTAAATGACTTTTTTTTTTTGTTCTCCTACTCGCTGAGAGAGCTGCCTCTCACACAAGGTGACATTACACTTTTCCACTATGCAGGATTATAACAGGTAGATAGGACTTAGAGGATATAGTGTGTGTAGAAAGTCCCTGGAAGTCCCTTATTTTTTTATTTCTGGTGAATAAGTAATGGTGATGAGCAGGCTACTGGCCAGGGGGAATCAAAGGGATTTGGAGCTTAATTCACAGCTTAGCTATTCCATCTCCAGTGTCAGCATAATGTAAAGTTTAATGCTAAATCACTAATAAAATAATGCTATTGGTAAGTCGACAGTCAACCTTAAACATTGGACTCTAATACCTTTGTGATCAATAAATAAACTGCAAGAAAACAAACAAAAGTATGTCAATTTATTGAATCATGCTTTATCTGTACGATACATAAAAACAAATGCAGCACATTTTTAAATTTAAGTTTAAAGAATTTTGTTCTTTTTCCTGTTTGGTAAAGACTAAAATACTGTTTTCTAAATTCAGAAGCGCAGCTAAGTGCAACTAATCTGTACTGAGCTGTAACAGCTCTAAAATACCTGCCTGCATTGGCAAAGTATAAAATAAAAACTCCTTGTTCTAGTTAGGGTTGCAGAAACATGTAAAAAGATATCACCTTTTGATTTTTAGATCCATTATAAGCTAAAAGAGGAAATCAAATGAGATTTCTTCCCTTTGACTCCTCACTTAACAACAGTTTTAACAATTAATTTGTTTATAAAAGTAAATGAAGATGTCACCATGTCTTGAGATTTGAGTGAATGAACCAAATGAGTATGTTTTTTTATATATATTTTCTTCTATATGGAAAATGTCACAATTCTCCACACATAATTCAATTAAATCTATATTTGTACAGTGTGCTTCTATTATTTATCAGGGCCCATTTGCAATAAAAAATACTTATATTTGAAATAGGCATGTTTGCAACTATAATATTCATTTATATGTTGTTATTATAGATGTTGTAGAATATCTGAAACAAGAAATGTTAAGCATTTATTAGGGATATAATGGTACGCCAAAGCCATGGTTTGGTACAACAAGATGTAAAGGTAGTGTAGGCAAAAGGGTCAAAAGGTGAACGGAAAAATCAGCATCAGCCATCTATTTCAGTTTCTTGTGATGCCTTTTATTTATTCATTTGACAGACTTCTTCTTTCCAGATTCCAAAGACACTGTTTTTATAGCCAATTGGCAACACACCTGTGCTTGAGTGGACTAAGCCACAATGAAACAGGTCAAACAACAAACATCTAAACAGAAAAACAAGAATAAAATTATTAATCTAATTTACAAACTCATCAACATAATGAAATGGTCTGCAAAATAAACCATGTAATACAAGATACCTCAGAAAGTTACTTTAAAGAAAAACAAAGCAATACTCAAAAGAAAACCCTCTAATTGGTAGAACCTAGCCAGGTAATCAATGACATCATCCAGCCATTAAAGCAGGAAATACTGGGCCGGCCCCTCCCATACTCCTGCCCTGCTGCAGCTCTACAAGGGACAAACAATGGTGAGTAAAAGGGAAAACAAAAAACCATAAATATACCTTGAAACAAAAGAAACAAATTCAACAAATGGTCCAGAAGTGGTAGCTTTAACCTAAACATATAAGTAGATAGATTTAAACATTACTTTGCAATTTTGCTTCACTTACTACCCCGGGTTTGTTTGTGTCAGCATTATGTTGCAGTTTCCAAGCATTATAACCAACTAGAGAAAGTAGGTGAATCAGAAATAAGAATAAGGGACAAGTGGTAAACACAAACTGAACCACTTTGTCACACAAGAAAAAGAAACAAATGCTATTATTTATTTTATTTTTTTTTATGAAACAATACTCTCCCACAAGCCGAAAAGCGAAGACAGAACAACAAACCAGCCTTGTTAGCGGGGAGGGTCTAAGGTAGCAGGTCAGGTACAGCAAGATAGGATTTGTCAACTGGTAACTCCACTGTAAAATAAAAATGTCAAATTGTCTTTTTCATTCAATCTGAACTGCAAACAGTAACCCACAGGCCACATGTCAAACACAAAAGTTTGATCAACTCCAGAAAGTTATTTTTAAGAACATATTACAGTACAAAAACTAAAAAAAATAAAATGATTTAAAAACCAAGGAGTGTTTGCTTTAATTAATTTGACCCAGACTTGAAATAAAACTGAATAACATCTCCCAATGTGAAAATACAAAATGGATAAAAAATGGACAATTTCAAATCTAGCTTCTCGGTTAGTTGAGTTGACACTTGATGTCAGGGATATTGATTACATTTCCAAATGGTTTGCCATAGTAGTTTTCAAAGTGCTGAGTATATGACACAAATGCTTGCCATACATTCACCTCTTGTCTCTCATATCAAAAAAGCTCCTGTATGTGGTTCTGAACCAGCTATTCATGCTTCGTATTCATGTACAGTCTTTAGTTAGTTTTTTCATTTGCTTCTTTTCTGTTGTGGCTGTTAGCAAAATGGAGTAAAAAAAAAAAAAAAAAAAAAAAACGAAAAAAGTGTGCCCTCTTCTGGGAGCGGCAATCACCTGTGACTAATGTATTCATCATCTAGGTCCTTGTACCGGTCCCAAACATCTGTCCCAAACCGTCATGGTACAAAAGCCTGTACTGTTACACCCCTTGCGTTCATCAATTATTGTTTGCCACATTTTGTTCTTTGGAAACAATGCAGAGCATAAGCGTTGCCTGTGGATGCTGACGAGTTTGTATTCCATATGATGTCCTTTTCCTTGGAACGTTGGTCTAATATTTGTGCATATGAGCTGTTTCAAACAAGACTGAGCCGTTTCAGTGCACAATATAACTGCAAATGTGTGAATTATTGTTACTGAAAAGGCTGACTGAAGTCTTTAGTTTTGTTTAACCTGTCGGTGTTAAACAGTGATGGTTGTCCAAAAGGGAATAAAAGGAAAAAAAATCTGCACCTGCCTTCAGCTTTTAATGTGGCTTTACTGATTCTACAAATCCACCTCTGTTTGCTTACAGCTCTCTGGAGAATTCTCACTTTCTGTTTATATGCACATTCATAATGTTGCTTGTTATCTCCTTTTCCCAGGCTCGGCACATGATCGTGACACAACATGAAACGTTTTCACTTTTTCACAGAAGCAGCGAACATCACTCCGGAAACTGGAGCACGCTTTTGTTTCTCGCGTCCAGACATCAGCGGTGGTTTGACTGACACGGCCGTCTGAACTCTCTCCCCTTTTGGCCTTCAGTGCAGTGACCTTTTACAATCAACTTATTCCTGTTGATCTTTTGTTTCACGTACTGAAAAAAAAAAAAAAAAAAAAAACAGGTTGCTGGGCTTGGCTCAAATCATTCTTGCACAGCTGGAATGAACCAAGAATTTTTGCACATTGATAATTTTACAAGGTCATTTTGTTGTGTGTGATGGAGAAAAAAAAACATCTAAATTGTCTAATAATATAAAAAAAAGTCAATAAAAGTTGATGATTTCAGAGATTTTAGATTAGTTTTCAAGGTAGAGCAAAAAGAAATAAAAAGCAACAATTTGTTTCTGTTGCTTTTAAACCAAAATTCTTCTCTTTTATGTATAAATCTAAACTTGTAAATAAATCTTATATAAATCTTACTTGTCCTGACATGTCAGCTGCTTACTGGCTGAATATTACAATGTTTAGTCATTTAAACAACAATGTAAAAATTAAGTTCTATAAATAAGAAGTGTTGATGTTTTTGTCACACGTACTCGGTTCTACATCTCAAAGCAATTATCGTGCAGGTGTTGACGCAGATTGTCCTCAAAATTCCCTGCGCTGTATTTAAAATTTTTCGGTTGCTATATTTTCATTTTCCTCTCAATTCCCAGTTTTTAACTGGTGTTATTATCATTTTTTTGTTTTGTTTTCTCTTATAGGAAAGTTTGAGTTTCAGCAGATGCCTTTATTTTATTCATATCAGTCAGCAAAATCATACTGTTTTGTGGGCTGATGGTCTTCTATAACGATGTGCCACCATTTAAAACAATCTTCCTACAAAACAGTCTCTAAGCTGCAGCCTATACAGAGAAAATAGTAAGAGTATTATTTGGATTGCGTTTTATGATAATGACCTTGGCCATTTTAGCAAATGGCTGTAAAGTTCTATAAAGAATATCTATAGAGATGCACGAGTACTGCTACCTCTTAATTTATTGCTTCAGAATGAAAACAAACATAAATACAATGTTTGTATGTATGAATATATTAAAGATAATCAGAAGGACACTGATTCCTTTGAGAATCACAATAAACTTTTACTTTTATGTTTTGTCAACCAAAAAGTTCTTTAAGCACAAAAAAAACACTTTTTGCAGCAGAAGAAGACGGGGCGCTGTGACAGAATGCTAGATAGCTCATAGTCTAATCTCTAATTAAACATTATAGAGTACCTTCATACTCTGTATGACTGATTCATTAGTATATTCATAAACTCGTAGTATAGATTTACATTTTTATTTTTTCTTAATCAACCAAAATGTTTATTTTTTCATGTGCCGTGGGGAATAAACAACTCAGTCTATTCATGCTGAAGGGAAACTGTCTGAAGTGAGAAACAGAGTTTAAATGGTAAAAAATGGCCTTCAACAGAAAATGTGTACATTGCAACCTGAAATCAATTGAAGGCACACTGATATGAAACGTACAACCCAGTCTTGTCTAATGAAACTTTATAAAAGTATTTGGAAAGTTACAACTTGAAGTTGTTACCTTTTGTGTAAGACTTTATGCATCTCATCAAATTCATTCAGAATTTCGCTGGATAACAATTGTCTGGTTTTCAGCAAGGTTTTTATTGTGAAACTGCAGAGTTTACTGAACCAAAGTGTTTGTTTAGGAAATAATTAATCAAAAGGCTCTATTTTATGATATTAATGTGTCCCTTTGGCAAAAAGCTAAATCGGTTACAAAACTAGAAGCACTCAGAGAGGGCAAACCTCCGCCAAGGCCGCAGCGTGATTTTAATCTATCGTTTTTTGTAACAACCCCAACATTTCCTGAAAATTTCACCCAAATTTGTTCATCAGTTTTTACCAGCCCTTGCTAACAGGCAGACGAACAAATCAACGGACACAACTGAAAACATAACTTCCTTGGCGGAGGCAACAAAAGGATCACATGGAGGAGCAATTTTGACATTCCTACATTACACTGTTGCATAGTTAGAGCACTGGGTCAACTGTGGTGTTGACTTTTGACCCCGTGACATTGAAATCAACCGTTATCACCCCTGACCAAAGAGGTGTCCAACTGTGCAGGTGAATTTTCCTCCATTACATGGTTGCATAAATAGAAAACAAGATCATTTGTGACCTTAATCTTTGACCCCATCACTCTTGACCGACGAGGAGTCCAGCTGTCTGTTATACAGCAAGGGCTGATCTGTGACCTTGACCTTTGACTGACTCCCCACCTAAATTTAATCACTTGTTCCTTGTACCATGTTTAGCATTTCCTGAACGTTTCATAAAAATTTGTTTGGAACATTTTGAGTTATCTTGTAAACAGACAGACAGACAAACAAACAGATGCTACTGAAAACATAACCTCTGTGGCAGAAGTAAAAATGTTTAAACAGGATGGCTATTTCATTAAACTGAGAATAATAAGTCATGCTAAAATGATTGTTTTTCTCCCTCATTGGGTTGCAAAGGAAAATAACAGGTATAAATTAATTTCTTCTCTCCCTCAACCTGTGTTAAAGAAAAACCTACAGCTGTTTGTGTCTCCCTTTTAAAAAGGCCTTGTTTTGTAATCAATTCACCATTTTTGTTCCAAGAAATGTTCGAAAAAATTCTTGTAAACTTGTTGCGACTTGATTAATGAGCACATTCATAAACTTGTAGTATAGATTTACATTTTTATTTTTTCCTAATTGACCAAAATATTTGTTTTTATGTGCCATCGGGAATAAACAACTCGATGTGTTCGTGTTGAAGGGAAACTGTCTGAAGTGAGAAACAGAGCAGAGTTGAGAAGAGTGTGGATTTAATGGTAAAAAAACAGAAACAACAGAAAATCTGTACATTCAAGCTGAAATCATACGAAGGCACAGTGATATAAAACTTACAACCCAGTCTTGACCAGAGGTTCTCTGGCAGAAAATGTTTACTTTTACAAGTCCTGACTTTATTTCAGTTTTTCATTTGAGGAAAGAGTTTGAACTTGAAAAGTTAAAGGTTGGTATCCACCAAACTTGAGAAAAATCAGGAGGGCCAAACTACCAGTTAGAAAGTGCAGAGGTTAAATTAGGAGCTACTGAAGGTGCTTGATTGCATTGATTGCCTTAAAAAGGTGTCCTGATTTCCTGAATGGCCTTTTACATTAGTTCTTTATTTTAAATGATGTGTTGTGGAAATCAAAAAGCAATGTGGTACTTTTTTTAAAGGAGAAATTGAGACCCAAATGGTATAGTAGAGTTAGTTAGTTAAAAAGATACTTTTTGGGGGGAATGTTGGACAAACAAGAAACTGGTGAAATTTCCAAACTTATCAATTTGAGCTACTTGCAAAGGTAATGCTAAACATAATGAAACCCATTGTCATTGTGTTTTTGTGTGTATGTGGTTGAGCGACACAAACACACACACACACAAATTACAGCAACAACCCTTGTAGAATCTTTGAACCTTAAAGTTTCTGGATATATGAGAAAATGTGGATAGAAAGTTTTATAGACCTCTAATCATAGTCAAATTTAGCCAAGAATGGCAAGAATACCGCCAAATGGGAATTTAGTTCACTTGCTGCTCTAAAGTGTTTTTTCACTGGGTGGCAACTGTTGGAGACTAGTTGCCGACTCAAAATTGCATGAAAGTGGCAAAAAAGTGGGCAAATTTTCCGCTGCGGTCTCACTAAATTCTGAGTGTTTGAAATGTGCGCCATTTGATGGAGTTTTGAGCGAACTGTTTTTGGAGAATCATGACCTGTTTTTGTGTTCCCAAAACCAAACCTTAACAGTTGTCTTCACATTTATGATGTATTTTGCTGGAATACACTTTTGAAATGAAGAACTGGACTTTTTTTTAATAATTATGTACCATCGGCATGGTTTTTATACCTGGGCCTGGACATTTTTTCGGTCAGAGGAGAGCTCCTGTGCATCTTTAGATGATCTGTGGTTGCCTACGAAAACTCTGACTATCTTGAGAGTAAATTTGCCTCACATGCTTTTTGGACATATTCAAAACTCAAGCGACAACACCGCACACCTGTGTGACTCACGCAAGGAAACTGAGAACCACCGCAAACAGTGTGAGAGATTCTGGAGTCTCCCAGCCCAGCGAGATACCACCTTTAGGGAGCAATGGAAGCTCCTCTCAACATTCAAACTGCAGCTTTCTGGGATGTTGGGAAACTCAGGCGAACACAGTTATAAGGAAACTTAAACCATGCATTTGTTAATTGTCACCTTACGAAACCAACGATTACCATAAAGGCACATTAATGCTAAAACAAATCAAGATCTTCTTAAAAAGACTTTAGTGAGCCAAAAATTACAAGGGTCTGGAGACGATCCAGATGACACTAATTGAAGTGAAAACTCAGCTCAAACCATCAAAAGTGATGAGGCTCTTAAATTTATGTTTCTGAAGTCCTTTTCAGAATCAGATTACCACTTGAGCGTCACAGTTCCTACAGGGCCTTTTGAGCACATTTCTCATGCCACAAGCAATTAAGATAGTGTAATTACTTACTTTTGACATTCACAAAGAGGGAAAACGTGTTTTGAGTACCTTTCAGCAAACCCGTGTTGCATAAAATAGTCGGTCTGAGCCGTGCCTCAAACACAATTCTTGGTTAAGAACAGTTAACTCTAACGCATCAGCACAATGCAATCAATCCTCCAACCTGCAAAGATGACAGGGACAGTACAGGGAGGTTGTATAATGTTTTCCAGGCAAGGTGGCATATAGAAATAGGATGCTCCTTTGGTGGTTTGTGTGCATTCCTCGAGAAGTGTTCAGGCATCACACCTTCTTCAACGCAGCCTGTGTGTGGTGGAGATTTGTGCTCGGCTCCTCTGCCCATTCATCAGCCTTAGCTGCTGGACATCTCAGGGCTTCTTCAGGGCTCCGCTCGCCTTTAACGGATGTGTTAAGAGTTCAAGATACCGGCTACTGCAGAGGCACTCGGACATTCAGCACAAGGGCCACCCTGTTTCGGTCAGCTTCTTCTGAGAATAGGCATGGTAAATTATTGCTGGCTGACCTGCTGCACTAAACTCAGAGGGGATTTAATGCAACTTTAAAGCAAATAGCAAACACACATTTCGCTAGGTGAGATGGAGTGAACGCATTCACAAAGCAAGCCAAAACTGTCTCAGCTAATTTTAATTTATCTCAAGGTTGTTAGTTTGTAATTCAAGCACTAAAGTTATAGGAAGAAAAAAAAATTATTCATTTTTTTAACAATTAAGTTTTCTGCAGCTGGTTTGTATTTTTCTTCATCCAAAAGTCTTTTTTTGTTTGGTTTTTGTTTTAAGTTCATGACCCTGTCGCACTCTCAAAACACGAGTTCTGAAAGCTTGTGAAAACTTCGGTAGATGGCTGTTTTATTTATTAAAACAAGGCGTCTACTCAAACTTGATTTTCACTTCTTTGATTAAAAAAGACCCGACCTCAGTTTGAAGAATTTCACCCTTGAAACATCCTCTAAGTTTCTAAAACCTTTTTCCACTCACAGTGGATCTTTGTTACCAATGATTAGGAAGAATAATATGTTGTCTCATTTGTTTACTTGAGCTTAACTCTTTGTATAATGTACTGAACATGGTTGAAGTCAGATGAAGTGTTGGCTCGTATTTGTATAGATTTTTAGAAAACTGCAAGATTTCAGTAACATTCTGCTTTAACTTGCCATTTTTTAACCCAGATGTTCTAGGCGTATATTTTAATGACAAAGGCAAAAGGGTGATAATTTTTTGGCCGTGTGTCTCTCTTTTACCACAGTATCTCATGAACCACTTTAATGAAACTTGCAAAAACTAATTCTTGAATGTAAATTTACAGCTGATTAACTGATTAAATATGACTGCCAAGGCCAACTGACCTCAAAAAACACAAATACAGCTATAACTCAGTCAGTTTTTCAGATGCTGCGGTGAAATTTGAGATAAATGGAGCCTAGGCGTAAATTCAAACTGGAAGACCTGCATCATCTAATCGCTGCGTCATCCGCTTCCACTTCAGCCTATCAGCACCCGACCGCGCCTCCATCTTATCCAATCAGCGAGCAAGCCTTTGTTTAAAAGGACCACCATCATGGCTTCATCTGTTCATCAGCCGAACTTCAACCCACCTCCACCCCTAGTTTCCCAGCTCCTTCACGCTTCCTTCCTCTCTTCGACCTCCACCACCAGCGTCCGGCCCGGGGAAGACGCCTCTAATCCTCATCCTAAACTTCTTGTCCAAGATTATTACGATTCACAGCACTCGTGTCTTCTGCCAGGGTCCGAGCGCCAAAATCTCATGTCTTACACGTCTAATAAAACTATTTTTGAAACTGATCTCCAACACGTACTCTGAGTGCTAACTGATTGTGCCGTTAACTATTTGGAGTCTGTTTCAAAATATCTCATGAACCACTGGAATAATTACATTTAAATTTTCAGGAAAAAGGATAAAACATTAGTTGTACAGCTACAATTGATTAACATTTGAAATAAGTGCAATTCATGATGGCTGCCACAGCTAATTGACCTTAGCCAGCACAAAAATGGCTTCAACTTAGTTTTACAGATTCTGAGCTAGTTTGAAGCGGTGGTAGCTGAGAGTCATCCTCAACACATTTTGTAAGTAATATCCTACAAAACTACATTTTATACACATATGTATCACCAAAATGGTCATTCTTGCATAATTTGGAACTGCATTGCTTTAAACTCTGCAATAAGAAGCACATCAAAGCCTAACAATGAGTTTTTCTTACAGCTTTTTCACTGGTGTTTGAGGAAATCATACATAAGATGATGATCTGTTTTCAAAGCCACCAAGAAAGATCACAAAACAAAGTTTTGTTCATAATGATTAGGATTTGTATTGTTTTATGTGACACAGCCCTTTTTTTTTGTTTCTTTCTTTTTTTTATCACTCTCTCACAAAAAAAAAAAAACCTCTGATATCTTGATCATCCTTTCCTTTTTAAATCCAAACAGGATCAAGGCTGTTATTTCTTCTCTTAAGGGGATTGGGATGTGCTGTCAAATACAGTGAAGCTGTAAACCTACAATAGAACGGTTACCTGACGTATGAGCTCTATGTTGTCATGAAAGCGTTTACACAAAGGCACAAAAATGACTCTGATTAAAATGGAATGTATTGTAGAAGAAACTCAGAAGAGAGGCACATCAATTGGATCAAAATGTGCTACTTTTTAGCAGCTGTACATCTGACCAAAAAGCACTTGTAGATTGAAGTGTGCCGTGTGTGTCACTGCCAATTTGGAAATGAATACTCCTCTCCTAACGTCCAATACCCAGATTTGCAGGCGATTGAGTAAAGTAAGTGGGAAAGTGGATAAACATTGTCACTTTATGAAAACATAAACAGTCTGCACACGTTTTGGTGCCAATATTCGTCGAGACTGAAACTCATCTCGCAGCAATACCTTTAAGTGCCTAAAATATGCATAAAGTGGAAAAAAGAAAGAAATTAAAAGCAAATATTCAAATTTTAATCTACCTTTGAATGATTTCTTTTTTATTATTATTATTAATAATAATAAATCCGTGGTAGGTAAACAAATTAAAATTAAAGCAAATTCTTTTGCCGCTCATGATTTCCTCTAAAAATAAAAGCTTTATTCCCTGCAGGGTTTTATTAAACGTGGACGTCCTGTGTGCATACCAATGTGATTAGGTGCCAGAAGGTGTCCGTGCTTGATTGCCATAAATGTTTTTGTTTGATTTTATGTTCAACTTTCTTCAAGAGTAAAGTTACATTCAAAAACATCCTATTTATGTCATAATTTCGCTGTATTTAAAATGCAATTGGACTTTTTTTAAGCGCAAAGGACTTGGATCAACAGTGCCGGGAGAAACAAAGTAAATAAAACAAGCATTCCTTGAAGAGAGTACATATCTCCTGCTGGTTTGATGCCAAAGTTTGTAACAAAGATCTTGCGTTATCCATTCTCTCTCAAAATATGTGTTAGCGATGACTCTCAGCTACACCAAACGTTATCTCAGTATCTCAGAAACTGACTGGAGCTGTAGCTATTTTTGTCTGCTCCATATTTGAGTAGCTGTGGCGGCCATCTTGAACTAAGTTGGCTCCAAAAGTTAATCAGCTGTAGACGTCCATCCAATAATTACCCCCTTTGAGAATTAGACTAAGTCCTTCCAGTGGTTCACAAGATATTTTGCTAACAGACAGACAGGGTTGACTTTAACAGTGAATGACAAAGTTTTAAATAAAGATGTGTCAGATGGTTGTACTTAGATTATTTGATTGGAATAACCTTTAACTATAGTCACGCCCAATTTTAGCTCAATGTTTCTAAAACTTATAAAATTGTACCCATTTTTGTGTTTGCTAAGTTCGATTAGCTGTGGCAGCCATCTTGAGTTGGGCTGACTCCAAAACGTAATCAGTCGTAGATGCACATCAAGTAAAGAATTTCTCAAAGTTGGTTTATGAGATATTTTTTGCAAACACAAACACAGGCACAGCCATAAGCACAAACTCTAATGATCATAACTCTGACAAAAAGTTAAAATGTCAGCAGACTTCATCCCAGTGTTTTTTTTCTTACTAATAAATTCAGACAAGATGCAGCATTAAGTTAAAACATCATTTGCTTTTATGGGACAACTTCAACAGTTTGTGAGCTGATTGTTGGCTGAAAGACAAACTGAGTGCAGACTCATGCAAATATCTGCACCTGCAGAAGTGCGAGCCTCGATAGCTGCCGATAGTGGGAGGGTATCTAAATGGTCCATAGCGGAACCAATCCCATGGAGCAGATAGCAATTGGCAAGCAGGTTCAAGGTATAATCTCTCCTGGCCCGTGAGGTGGACTAATGAGCGAGGGAAAGACGGAGGGAGGATGATGATTATACTTTACATACTAACCTTGGCAACTGGGCCTGTCCTTTAATGACGGCATAATTCAGCGTTCACCTTGGGAGCCTGCCACGGGTTTTGGTTTATGAGGTCACCCGGGTAACCTCAATCATTCAAGTGCACGCTCCGTCTTTGCTTCACTGACTTCCCTCAACACACTCCCCGTATACACAGGCACCAGCTACCCCCGCCCGCCCCTGTGTTAGGGAAGGGGCCGGCCACCACCTCCGGCAGCAGGACAAGCTGGATCACAATCTTCTTTTCCCGTGCCTCCCCCCTGTCTGAGGTCCTTGAACTGAGCTGATTTGTGGTTACGAGACGATTGATAGGTATGAATAAAACTCGGGATTAATCTCCCAGTTTGAGGGGAAAAAGGCAGTGTAGTAACTTTGAAATGTTGATTGTATAACCCTTACAACGGCACTTTGTAATACACTCATTCTGAATGACAAGTTGATGTTTTTTTCTCATCCAGTGACACCGTCGGGGTAGTTTTTCTATTAAATCTACTACTGTTTTTTTTTTAATTCTTTTCTTGAGAGAAAGAGTTTGTAAGTAAAGCAAAGGCAAAGCAGCAATGATGTTGTTGCTCAGGTCTGTTTGTGTCCCTGCGTTTGTCTGTATCGTTAGCCAAATACCTCACTGAAGATAATTTTAATGAAACTCTCAGAAAGTAATCAATGGATGTACCTCTATAACTCATTCACTTTTGGAGTCAGCCCAACTCAAGATAGCTGCCACAACTAAGCAACCTTATCAATCCCAACAATGGCTCTAAGTCCGCCAATTTTACAAATATTGAGCTAAACTTTGGTGTGTTAATAGCTGCGAATGATCATCAACTTATACTCTGAGCGCTAACAAATCCCTTTGAAATGTGTAGTCTCAGAAACTCTCAGAAAGTAATCAATGGATGTACATCAATGACTGATTAACTTTTGGGCCCAACCCAATTCAAGACAGCTGCTACATCTAACTGACCTTAGCAAACACATTAACTGCTACAAGTCAGTCAGTTTTACAGATATTGAGTCAAAGTTTGATGTGTTGGTCGCTGAGAGTCGTTCACAGGACAGTCTTACACATCGTTTACAAGATTTGACAAAGACCACTTTAAATCTGTCCTTTGTCATAAGATCTTAGTTTAAAGGTACTCACTAAAGGATAGGAAATCAAGCATAAAAAGATATCTTGAACTATATAAAATTGTAAAATTTGAAAGAGTTTATTCCAGTAGTTTTCCATATAGATTGATGTGCAAATCTGAAAATGCAGGTATGCACTCAGTGGAAAGAAACCATGTATCAATACATCAAAATTGTTGGACTACTTGATCTCAAACGGCTCTTTTACTGATGTTGCCATTGTTCGTCTATTTTCAGTCATTTCGGCTGTTCTCTAAGATCAGAGGTGTCTAATCCTGGTCCTCGAGGGCCACTATCCTGCATGTTTCACTTGTTTCTCTGCTCCAACACACCTGATTTGAATCAATGGGTGATTAACAGAACATGAAGAGGTGATTTAACCTCTGAATCAGGTGTGTTGGAGCAGAGAAACAAGTGAAACATGCAGGATAGTGGCCCTCGAGGACCAGGATTGGCCACCCCTGTCTTAGATGAACAAACGCATGCGTTAGGTGGCATCCGGTCACAAATTTTGCTCACAAATTTTTCATTAAGGTCAAATTAACCATCAACATGAGAAAAAAAAGTGCAGATTTTGTTTTTTTACCAGTCTTTTGGATATTGCTATGACTACCTTTAAAACGTTGGCATGAAAGGCTGTGGGTAATACACATTCCTCCAAGGAATGCTAGTCCTTTAAGTAATTAATGGATTTATAGTCACCTTCTCTGAGGCGAGTGTCTCACATGTTGAAAGTCTTCAGTAGATGTGAGTAGGAACCAAGCAGAATTCTTCATTTAATCAATGGATCGGTTATAGCCAAGCCATACACACAAAGATGCCGTAAATCTAAAAGCTTCCAATATTGTGTCTTATTAATGGTGCTTTTAAATCTTTATAGTGTGATTGTTTGTTTCTGATGCTGCGGTGACTTTACTGCAATTTTACTTACCTTTAGAGCTGCAAGTTCCCACTGCTGAGTCTCCACCCCCGACCATTACTAATTGATACTAGATCTTATTGCATATTGATCAAAAAACAGGCTGTGCCACATCCGAGAACACTGTCTAATTAGATTATGTATATTTCATATGGCTCTTTTGCAATACAATACAACACGCTCATGTATTAGAATATCCATTATTCATGCAGAATGCCAATACATTTGACATATTTATTTTTCAGTCTGCTTCACTAGCCAAGCTTTTTTTTTTCTCTTTTTTTTCAGATGCGTTTGACACTAATTTTTGGATGCATTGTGCGGGTGTGGCAAAGTGGCTCTCTTGTCTGCATTATTAAAGGCCTCAGATGTGTTTTTCTTGTTTCCAGCTGATGGAAATATATTATTATGAAGCTGTGGACAGCTAGAGGAGCACAAAAATGGATCCGCAGCTCCCGGTTTGCTGTAGTGCACAGGATGAGTATTCTTGACTCTACAAATATTGCCGTGCTGTTCTCCCCTTCGTGAGCTGCAGAAGAGGCTGAGCTTTCTGTGTCGGTGCGGTGATCAGAGCAGAGTTTGTATTTCGAGTGTATGAAATCATCACTGGCACTTGTTATGTTAACTCTGTTAATAGCGGAGGCCAACATGACCAAAGGCTTTAAATGTAAGAGAAAGCAGAGGAGAACAAAATCTTCTTTAGGCATGAAAATGAGGATTCGGTAAGTTTTTTATGTCCATTTAAAAAAAAATAAAGCTTTCTTGATGACCGAAAAAACTGGAAATAAAACAGGAAAAAAAGTAGAGAAATAGCATTTTGTGAGAAAATGCAGTGTGAATGCTGAGTGCCGAATGATGGATGAAGAAGCTGAAACTGAGTTGTTCAAGCTGAAAGAACCAGAACACAAGGAACAGATCTTTAGCTTAAAGACAGAGGTGGCAAAAGGCTATCTGAAATATAAAAGTAGCAAAATGCTGGTTAAAGTAGAAAAGGGTGACTAAATTCTACCTGTGGTAAAAGCCTAGAGAAAAGTTAAAAGTAGCGAAACGGTAGCCAGAAGTTACAAAACTATTTGCAAATAAAGCTGGAATATAAAAAAGTATAAAAGTCACAAAAACCAAAATCTCCTGAATGAGCTGAACATTTTGATATACAGTATGAACAGCTAAAATAGTACAAAGTATGCAGAAGTAGTTAGATTGCAAAAATGTGTGGGAAAAATAAAAAACAGGAAAACAACAGTGAGTGAATCAGAAATCACACAATAAATTTAAAATGTCTGAATTGGTGAGATTTTAAAGTTGGAAAAGGCAGGTTTTATCAGGCTCATCCTGAAGAATATACTCCCTCTCTCATTAGTTAAAAAAAAGAGGGATTTCACATCTACAACAAAGTTTTGAAGCTGTTTTGAACATACTTTACCAACCAGAACTCATTCCAGAGAAAGAAAGACCAACCAGCAGTCGATCTTTAATTCTCTCTTCTGTCTCCCTCTGTATGGTTAAATAAAAATGATTTTTTTTTTATTATTATTGTTTAATCTTACACATTTCAACTCAACCTTATTTATATTGCACTTTTAAAGCAGAGATAAATTTTAAAGTGCTTTGCCAAACAAAAGCAAATCTTAAAAGCAAAAAGAGAAGGACATGAAACAAACATATGAAAGATTAAAGAAAAAAAAAACTATGTAAAATTTGCAAAGGGAAAAAAATAAAAAAAAAAGCAAAGGAGGTTCAAAGTACACAAAGGCCAAAAAGAGCATATTAAAGCAAGTCGAGCGCAGAATGTCACAGAGTTAAACATAAGTTTAATTTTATACAGATAAAAGTTGGTATTTTTTAACTTAACTAGGTGCTGGCTGCACAAACTGGTCAAAGACGAGTTCTGCTTCTGATCTGAGACCTGGAAATTCTTGGAATCCAGTGCAGGTCTGCTCCACTTCTTCTGGGTTTCTACGAGACAAAAAGTTCCATACAAAGTGGGCAAAAATTATGAACGTTTCCTGAGACGGAAGACGGAACGATTTCTGTCTCGCGTCTTCTGGATAGCTCACCCTCGGTTTAGAGAAGTGGAGCGATACATCTGCAACCTCAGCGCCGTCGCACACACGGTCCGTGCTCAGCACACGTACATTTGGGTCGAAACTCACTGACGCTCTGTTGAGAAAACGGCAACAAAAGGAACAGTTTCGCACAAATGTGTAGAGAGGTTTAATATTAGTCTGTGTAGCACAGATATGTAATTTTAGAGAAAAAGTTGTTGTGTAAGCCTAAAAAACAACAAGGAACTGGCCTTCATTTGGCTTGCTATTAACTTAACCTGGATGAAGATTTTTGCCCTTTTCTCCATACTTCCTGCTGTACGTAACAGCTTTTGATAACTATTTGACAAAACATCACTTAAAAAAATGACTTAACAATCCCCGTAATTAGGAACAGATTGACAAGCTAACAGCTAGTGAGGCCAAGACCAAACTGGAGTGCTCCCATCTTAAAAACACTCCAACTTGTATGGCGGCTCATCTGAATGCCTTTTTTTTTTTATAAACCTTTACACTGAAGTCAGTTTAACATTACACATTTTATATTCCTGCCTAAAGAAGTGCTACAGCTAGCTGCTCCTATCAGTATTTACCCTTGCAAATAACCACTGAATTCCATGTAAACAAGAGGCGTGTAATGGTACATGGACTCACCCTGTGATGGTTTGATACTAATGTCTGGGACAGCTATAGGGAACAGTCTCAGGTGATCACCACTCCCATCCAGAAACGGGCGCAAATTAAATTTAACTACATTCTGCTAACAACCTCAACAGAGCCGAGGCAGAGGAAGACACTATCTTACACTGTACATCAAACAAAGCATGAATGGCTGGTTCAGAATTACACAGAGAAGCCCATAAAGGCCTGCCCATTTGATTCAAATCAGCTGTGGAAAAGGTCCGCCGTCTAGTGATCACAAACAGCTGCAGCAGAGAGAGATGAAAAGTGCCCGTATGGCAAGCAGTTACACTATACAATCATTGGTGTGGCAGGCCATTCGTGCATTTATTGATATTAGCCTAGCACTCAGCCCGCTGAGAAGTTCGGTGAGTGTAGCACATTTGATTGATTTTGTCTTTTCACTTTCAGGAGACGTCATTCAGCACCGAGTTGTCTTATTTAGCATGAAGTCAAAGTAAAAGTAACAGAAGCAAGCACTCCTTGGTTTGGCTTGTATTATTTTCTTGTTTGTTTGTTTGTAATATTTCTTAATCCAAGAGAGAGATACTGTAGCATTCTGGAGTTTATCAAACCATGTGTTTGACACATGACATGTAGGATACTATTTACAGCTCAGAATGTATGAAAAACAAAGTAACAAGAACAAGTGTATATATAATTTTTTTTTAGATAGGAGTTGTTTTAAGATGGAAGCAATCAACTGTGATCACAGCCCTGAACAGACTTCTGTTCGTTTGTCAATCTGGTCAGAACTGAGGCTGGTCTAAGAGCTTTCTACAACAGGTAAGATATTATTTCTTCTTAACCTCTCCACAGAGCCCACTTAAAAATCGATAGACTTTATAGTAAAAATGAGCTTTTTTTTATTAATAGCTCTTAGTGTTAAGTAAAAGTTTAGATTATGCCTTCCATTTTACTCGAAGCCACTGTAGGGATCTGTCTGAGTGGCATCAGTCAGTCCTCCACCTGCAGCACTTTAAATCAAGTGAGGAACATTCAGGAGAGTTATGTGGACACTCGGCTGAAAATGGCATAGCAATAGTCCAGCCTCGGCGTGACAAATGTGTGAACCAGTTTTCCAGCATTGCTTTGGGACAGGATGTCCTTGATTTTTTTGTAATACTTCACAGATAAAAGAAGGCAGCTCTAAAGAACATAACGGTTAGGAATTAAAAGACCCATCAGGTGCATCGCTTCAGAACTGTACTGACGGTGTTCTTTTGAGCATACAGTACAATGACAGAGAATCTGTGGGAGAAAAAAAGAAAAGAAACCGCAGCTATGCACCATCACTCAATCTGCTGCCATCTCAATTACAGACAGCACTTAGTCTTGTCTGATGTAGCCATGCAGAGTCTCTTTAATGAAGACGTTCAGCTTCCTCTTTAGAATACGTCAGAGCTTTGATGTGAGTTGCCAGCTCAGATTGCATTCGAGCACCTGTCACTATTCGGCATTTGAAAGAGAGAAAATGGGAAAACATACAGACGGAGAGAGACCAGCAGGTGCGTCCTAAGCCTAGCAGTGGAGACAATATACTGTAGCCAGGAAACAGATACAGGCTGCCATCGACAGAGACATCGTTATCACTGCTGGCGAGTGTTAGTTCTCGACAAAAAGTCCTACTTTTTATTTGGCCAAGGTTTGGGCAAAACAGTGGAATTGATCTGGCATTGATCAGAATGCCTGTATGACTCTCTCTCATCTAAAGGGGGGGGATTTCATTGATCTGCCAAAGTCCTTTTCTATAATTGCTTCAGTGAAGTGTAGGAGCAGCAGTTTCAGGTTGGTAGATATCAGAAGGCGGAACACAGCTCGGACAATTTACAGATCTTAAAAGTCAAAAAAAGGACTGCTCAAAAACAACCTTTTCAAGCAACTGCATCAATAAACAATGTGATGAAGAAAAACGAATGATTACTCATAATTAGAAGCATTTGTTTTGAATTTGTATGCGTCTTTTTTTTTTCTACCAACATTATGTATTCCTATAAAGCTGCAAAATAGCCAAAGCTTGTTAATCCACATTATCACCTCATCTCTCTTATCTTGATATATGCAAGGAGGCATATGTTGGCCAGCTGCTTTTATGTTACTTGACTGCCACCTAGTGGACGTTCATAAAAGGATTGAAAAATAAAAAATAAAAAAAACCTTCCACAAAAGCAGAGAGATGAAGCTGCTTTGCACAAGGCGTCTTAGCTTGGCTCTTACAGACCCCCTCACGGAGTGGCAACTCTTTCAGGGTCTTACAGCATATCAATAAATAATCCAAACATCTTACTGCTTTTTCAGATACTCAATTATTTGAAAAGCCAATGATTATTTAATTGAGGACTGGTCAAAATCTAGATTACTGAGGTAGAAATGAGGGCAGAAAAGATTCTCATATGCAGCCCACATATCTAATGTATGATCCCCCTTTTTTTTTTTTTTTTAACCGAAGCCAAGAAATGCGGGTGAAGGAATCATGTGCTTGTTTTCTCTGTCTGTTAGCAAAATATCTCAGAAACCAGTGGACAGATTTCAATTAAACTCTTAAAAAGTAATCACTGGATGACCATCTACAACTGATTAATGTTTGGAGTCAACCAAATACAAGATGACGGCCACAGCTAATCAACCTAAGTAAACACAAAAATGACTAGAACTCTGTCAATTTTACAGATATTTAGGTACAATGTGGTGTGATGGTAACCGAGAGTCATCCCCAGAACATACTCTGAGCACTAATAGATTGGACAAGTTCTTGTTTAAAACTGTGGCATTAACACATTGGAGTCAACCTTGTTTCACTTGTTAGCAAAATATCAAAGAAACTACTGTATGGATTTTCTTCAAACGCTCAGAATGTGATCATTGCATGAACATCATGTGATCATCACGTGAACATCATGTGATCATTGCATGAACATCATGTGATCATCACGTGAACATCATGTGATCATTGCATGAACATTTTTCCCTTCCATTCTTTCACAATCAGTACATTTGTGTCAGATAAAAAAAAAAAAAAAAGTAAAAATAAGCTAAGGCTGAGGTTAGTGAGAAATAAGAGTGATTGAAATGACTCTTTTTACTCAGCGGGGCTTTTATGAGCCACATAAACATCAGCGAGTTGGCTTCCTGGTGTGTCTGACAAAAAGCCATAATAATTGTCAAAACACAATCCGGAGGTGAATTAAAAGGAGGGAAAGTACAGGAGCGGCGGAACAGAGGAACAAAGGAAGGTCGAAGCTCTTTGTCTGCCAGTAAAAAACTCAAAGCATGAGCTTTTTATCTTGTCTGAGAGCTGAAAATGCATCATGAACTGGGATAGTAAGTCTAAAGCTGAGAAATTTAAAAAAAAAAGTGATAAATCATGAGGATTTTGGTTTCCAGCTTGTTGCTGCTGCTGCTTGGCAAGTCTGAACACAGACTTAGTGTTTCGGAGCCAACATTTGAGCTTAACTTGATAAAAACTCGTGGGAGAACAAATATTATGTAGGTGGCTTTAGCAAGAATTTTAAAAACATTTCCGCTTAAGTTTTGTGGAATTTGGAATTATACGTCTCTTATTCTTCTCGGGGAGGATTTTTGGATAATCTTCATCAGACTGTACGTTCATGCCGCCCAGATTTGCAGATGGCGGCTCTGTCTTGTAGAACTGAGTAATGACTGGGACGGGTAAGTATTGTTAAGGGACTGTCGCGGCAAAGCCAATGAGTTGCACAGTGGGGGCTAATTGAAAGAGAGCGACTGGGGCATGATTGCTGCGTTCTCCAGAGATGGCTTTTGTCTGAATCCAGGAGAAGGAGAATCGTCGCCTTGTTTCTGCCGTGATTACCATGCATAAAAAGCAGATTACGCTCTTAAGTTTAGAGGTTACCGATATTATTTATTCACAAGTAACATTGCCTGGCAACTGGATCGTTCTCTCAAGACTAATCAGACTTCTTATTCATTCATTTCAAATTCTTAAATTGATCTTAATAATGGATGAGCTTCAGAACAAGAGGAAGGGAAAGAAAAAAAGGGCGGGGGGGCTGTTAACTGTCGTGCCGATTCTGGTTTTTTGATGTTGTGCTGCAGCGATGGGTTATTTATGCTGAAAATGGGTTATTTTTGCCAGCTTAAATCAATTAAAACGCTTTAAGGAATGAATTACCCAGCATTTTACTGTAAGCATAAATTGTGGCAATCTATTGAACAATGGCGTTTGTATAGACATAATTTAATGAACATCTGGTTTTCAGAGGATGCCTAATGATTTTACATTCGTCTTCCTCTAAATGGCTAAAGTGCACGCAATTACGTTTTTAATTAGCTGTGAATATGTTTCTGTCAATTGGAGTGATTCATTTCTTCAACATGAAACGGGTCACGTGATTTCAAACAGATTGTGCTGCTTCTGATTTTTGGGAGGATTAGAGAGTTTCCTCTTGGCTGAAGGTTCTGTCGTTAGAGGGGAGGCCTTTTAATAACTCCTCATCTCGCTTTGTTCTCGGTTCTGCAAGACAAAACCGCTGGATTATCCAAACTATGCGTGGATTTCTCTCAATTTTCAGTGTGTTTGCTGCAGTTCTGCCTGTGTCTGCGTGTGTTCTCGGGAAATATGTCAGGAACCAGTGAACGGAGTTTAATGAAACTCTCAGAAAGTAATCATTGGATGTGCATGTCTTACTGATTAACTTTCAGATTCAACCACATGCAAAATGGCTGCAGATATTGAGCTAAAGTTTGGCGTGGTAGTAGCTGAAATTCCTTTCAAAGCATATTTTGAGAGCTAACAAGATCTATGTTAAAAATGTTGCCTTTAAGTCAACTCTGTCTGTTAGCAAAATAACTCACAAACCACAGGATGGATTTTAACAAAACTTTCAGCAAATAATCATTAGATGTACATCTACAACTGATTCAAAATGGCCACCACAACTTACTCGCCTTAAAAAAACACAAAAATAGCTGTAATTCGTTCCTTTTTGCAGAGATTAAGTGTGGTAGTAGCTGAAAGTTATTCACAATGCATACTCCAAGTGCTTTTCATTACAATATCTTTTTAGAGCTAATCCAGTTCAAGATGGCTGCCACAGCTAATCAATAATAGCCAACAAAAAAGAGCTATAAGTCAACTTTACAGTTTTTGAGCCTAAGTTTGATGTGGTAGTAGCTGAGCTTCATTTTTCAACACATACTTTGAGCCTGACATGTTGCAAAATTGGATGAGATTGTTCCTAGCAGGGGTTTTTTTATGTTTGACCCAATTGGCTACGTTGTTTCCCAATATGAGAAAATGTGATGAAAAGTGGTGGGCAGTAGTGGTGCTTCAAGGAATGCTAGGCCTTTAATGTTGCACATGTTTTTTATCACAGGGGTTACCTTTAAACCCCGCTGACTGCCGATCAAGAAGCCTCCTGCTCCCAAATGATTACTGCTCGGCACTTTCCAGTTTCCACGAGCTTTTGGACTCCTTAATGTGGTGCTGACAGTCATTTCTTCCACTCCAATCACTGATTCCTCATTAGAAATGATGAGCTTCTTTATCACCTCTCTTTGCAAAAGGTTAGGCCCGGGCCCGGAGGGAGGGGGGGGGGAGTCCTTCTCTCTGGACCCGACGGAAAGCTTCACAGGGCTGCAGCTATTGATTGGGGGCTTCAGGTTGCCTCTCCACCAATGTCGGGGTCTGCACTGCAGCATACTAAGCTGATGTGTAATCAATGACTCATACCACAGCCGGCCTCCGTGCACAGACCCACCAAATTATACAGTAGCCTTCAATATCTGACATGGTGTGTTTTTAAAAAGAAAAAAAAATCTGCCTTCCGGAAGAACGGCACACACCAGGTAAGAGCGCACGCATGCACACACATGTGCAAAAATTCTGCACGCTCACCCACATCCCACACGCTCAGACACAAACAACATCTGAGTCCTGCAGGGCTACTTTGATTTTTCTCCCTCTGTCCAGATTAAATGTTTATCATCTCAAATACTCAAGAAAAAAAAAAAGAAATAAATAAAAAAGAAAGGAGTTATAAAAACCCTATCCTTCTCCCAAAGATCTGGAGTCTGAGCGCCAGCTGTGAGATGTGGCCTATCCGTGCACTTGGCCGTGCAGCAGCTTCGACGTGCCCTCCTCCTCCTTCATGAGCCGTAATGATATGCACAAGCACACTCCAGGGCCAGCTTCCCTGAGCATTTAATCCACAGAGATATGATACTATCCTGGATGGTGGGTCATCCATCACATCGCTCCCCCTTTTTTTTTTTTCTCTCTCTTTTCTTTTTCAACTCACTTCACCACATCACACCAAAGCTCAGAAAATTGGATTAGATGCTTGTTATCAATTCTCCAAACTGACCGTCGATGTGACGTTTCATTATCACCCACCGCCACGATTATGTTTTTGCCCATGTTTGTTTGTCTGTACCGTTAGCAAAATGTCTCATGAATCACTGAACGGATTTCAATGAAACTCCCAGAAAGTAACCGCCGGATGAACATCCACGACTGATTAAAATTTGGAGTCGATACGATTCAAGACGGCCACCGCACCAAAGCAATCTTAGCGAGCACAAAAGCAGTTATAACTCAGTCCGTTTTTCAGATTTTGATCTAAAATTTGGTGTGTTAGTGAGTAAGACGCATAGTTTCAGCACAATACAATTCATGGCATCTTTCCTTAAAACCTTGGCGTTAACTGCTGCAGTCAATCCCATTTGTCTGTTAGCAAAATATCTCAAGAACAACTGCACAGATTTCAATGAAACTCATAGAAAGTAATTATTGGCTGTAGATCTACAACTGATTCACTTTTGGAGTCAACCCAATTGAAGATGGCCGCAACAGCTTATCAAACTTAACTTACAGAAAAGTGTTTATACTTCACTGAATTCTACAGGTATTGAGCTAAAGTTTGATGTGGTAGAGTCTGACAATCATTCACAACACATACTTCAAGACCGACTAGATCAAGCAAGACATTGCAATATTGCATGAGATTGCCTATAATGTGATTTTTCAAGGTTTGACCAAAACAGCTGTATCTCATTTCTCAAAGTAAGACGATCTCAGTCGTGAACTCTGGCATGAAAAGCAGCAGACGATACATATTCCTTCAAAGCATGCCAGGACTTTAATCTTTTCAACTCTTTACCTCATCCCACCAAAGCTCGGGGATTTTTATTAGATGTTTATCAGTTCACCTAACTAACCATTGATGTGGTATTTTATTGATCAAGCGCACTCATTACATTAAACACTGTGTCTTTTTGTTGTTTTACTTTGTCTCTGATGTGTTGTGCTCATCAATGAGAAGCTGCAGAACCAAGTCCCCCTGAGACATCTACTTAATCAAACAATAATTTTAGCTCTGCTGGAACTTTTTCCTCTGAATCCTCATTTATTGTTTAAGGCTCTGCACATAAAGTTTTTTCTCTTTATCTTGTGAACCTCAGTCAACATTGCTGCTCATTATAACACTTTAGTTCTTCTTGCGGTTGAGGCTCTCTTTTCTCTAGTTTCTTGCAAACAAATGTCGGCGCTGTTAAAGAAAACTTAAACCCTCGCACGCCTACATATTTTATCTCTGTGCTCTTTAACAGCTTTCTTATCATCCGGCGTTATCGCCTGTCAACGCGCATTTGTTTCTATGGTGATGTCATTGATTACTTCTTTAGCTTTTAACTATTCGTTGCGCCGCCGAAAAATGCATCCGCTTTTCACAGGATTCCTTCCACGTTAATCGATACAAATTCTTCACATCAAAATTTTGAAGTCAACACATGCCAATCAATACCATCCTTTATCCATTACATGGTCCATTACATGTTCCCTAAGGCTTCCCAAAAAGCCATTAGGTAACAAAATCTCCGACAAGAAACCCAATCTTCCACATCACAGGGAGCTTAGTCTGCAACCTTCATCCAAATATGTTGCCCTACTTCTCTTACTGTGCAGCAGGGAAGACAAATGGACAGTCATTAGCAGTGTATTAATTACATGTAAGGAATTATTCTGTTAATCAATCAGGCAATTTCTCCCTTCACTTGTTAGTTGGTGACACAACGTCTTAAAAAAAGGGGCCCGCTTTGCTCTGATCTTTACTGTCAACAGCCTGTGTGGTGTTAACAGGCTGGAACACCAAGTGCATCTGCTTGTCTTTCATATACACACACACACACACACACACAAACTCACTGGAGTGCCATCCTGCTGTGCAAAGGTTTCTCAGAAACACCTCGAATAGAACCGACATAAATTATCATGCCACGATATATTAACGGCACAGACCCTGATCAGCTAATGATTAACACTGTCACAATGCCTACGTGTGCAGATGCTGCAGTGTAATTACTTTTTATTGGGTATCACTTGTATTTATTTGTTCTTACCTGCGAGAATGAATATCAAAGCAGCAACGCGTCTAAATTCAAATACCACAAATGATTAGAATGTGTAAAGTTGTTCTCCGACAATAATGGGCCACTGGTGGCAAAGTAATTCTTAGCTCGTTGTACATTCAGTTCAGTTACTTGTGAAATAATTGAGTGTTTCCTGCCTTCCTTTTCCAACGTACTATACTTCTGTATTGGCTGATTTACTGACTTATCAAAAACCTTTACAAACATATTCCAGCAGTTTGGGACGGGGCCATGTGTCCCACTGTGAAGCGTCCCCCTCTTCTTTTAACAACAGTCTGTAAACATTTGGAAGCTGAGGAGATTATGCTGCAGTTTTTGGAGGGGAATGTTGTCCCACTCTTGTCTGATGTAGGATTCTAGCTGTTCAGCTGTCCTGGGTTGTCTTTGCTGGATTTTTTTGTTTGTTTGTTTATTATTTGTTACATGGAAGCATATATTGTTCTAAAACTGGTATCCACTTTTTTCTGTCTTTATGGTACCTTATGGTGCACATGACATAGGTATTAATGGACACCCATACCATCAGAGAGGCAAGCTTTTGAGCTGTGTGCTGATAACAACCTGGATGGTCCTTTTCCTCTTTAATACAAAGGATATGGCATCCCTGGTGTCCAAAAAGAATGTTACATTTTAATTTGTCTCACTACAGAACAGCTTTCTAGTTTGCCTCAGTCCATTTTATAGTGTTTTACATCTTTTGTATGATAGTGCTTTAACTAACAATCAAACATATTTAACAGTAAATTACAGTTTTTTACTCTCAGAAATTATTTTGGACACAGATTCAATCTATTTTAAATAGAGGTCCTGTAGGGAAAAAAATGCCTTTCCTGTAATGTGGTGCACTTTTATGTTTTGAGGTGTGCAAGAAAAAAAAGATCAAACTGTTGAAGTATAATGAGGCTTATAAAGGATGCGCTGTAATTATTTTTCTGTTGGTTTTAATTTGTACAAATAGCTCTGTGGCAATCTGGATGATAGTCTGTGTAGATTTTCAGTGACAGAAAGCTCAGCAGCCTGGTGGGTTTTGTGGAAACTATAAAGGTTTTTCATGTAAACGTTTTATTATAAACAGACAAATATTCCATTCAACTTGAAATTGGGATACAAATGTGTGCTGTTAGTTCTTGTTCTTAGAGAGCAATCAAAATTGGGGGAACAAAAAACAGCATCTAAAGATTAAAGCTATCGGCTACGATGTGTATCCTAAACATCACTTTTGAAGAAGTTTTATTCTAATGTCTTTTTTAGTTAAAAAAAAAAAAGTGAACACAGTTTGTCTCAAAACAACTTTGGATTTGCCAGATTCTTTCAAAATATGGTTAGATTTAGTCTGTGTGAAAAACATTTTAGGCAGACTATTGGATTGTCTCTGCTGCGGTAGGAACAGTGCTTTCAGCCCTAAGGCTTCTGTGTAACAACAGAGGTAAGAACAAACATTTTTACCTCGTCTGAGCCTCTGCACTGCATCCTTGGCCGGTTTAGTGCAATGCAGCCCCCCCTCGCGAATACACCGTGTGATACCATTGACACAGATTATGGATTTTACCTGCTTAAAAATATGCTACGTGGGAGTGTGGAAATGTCAGGGAAGGCACCCAGGCTCCAAGATTTACTGGGAATTTATAGATCACCAAATGCTGCTCTCTGAGGAGAAAGACATGGGGGTGGGGCTGGGTGTCCAACGCAAAATCCTCGTCGGAATGCAACCACTGTTTTCCATTTCACCCTGAGCAGGAACTGATGTCGGCTCCATTTGCATATACATGTATTTGCACAGATCCAATCAAAGCTCAAGGTGCCGACACAATTCTGAGACTCAAAGCGGAATACCAACCAGTGTTTCAGCTGTAACTAATACCCAGAGCCCGAGGAAGTGGAAGGAATGGTGCATTATCTTTGGAACAGATAACATTTAAATCACAGAGGAGATCTGAGCAGACAGAATACTGCCGCAGAGGTCAGGTCACTTGTTCTTGTTGAGGCTGGAGTGTGTCAAGCAAGTAGAACAGATTAAGGGTAGACAAACCACGCTGCCATGTATTTTATTTTACTTCAGTAGTGAATCTTTAGATTAACGATGAATCAATATTTATTATTGCCCTCTGCTTAAAGCAAAGGCAATAATGTTTTTGACTGTTTGTCTGTATGTGGTGTGTGTACACATGGGTGTGTGCGGGTTGGATTAGATTTTAAGGAAACCTGCAAAAAGTAATCACTAAATGTACCTTTACAGCTGGTGAAATTTGGAATCGTCACAATTTAAAATGGCAGCCACAGCCAACTGACCTTAAAAATAAAAAAGAAAAATGGCTATAACTCTTAGTTTCTAGATATCAAGCTCAAATCTGGTGTGGTTTTAGCTGAGACTCATTCACAACACATACTTGATGAGATACCCGCTGTGCAAAAATTTTAGTATTAACTGTTGGAGTCAAACCGGTTACCTACAGATTTTATTGAAACTTTTAGAAAACAATCATTTGATGCACAAATGTTTATTGTTTAGAGTCAGTTCAGTTCAAGATGGCCACCACAGTTGATTGACAACACAGAAAAGGGTTGTAACTCGGTCAGTTTTAGAGATATTGAGATAATATTTGATACAGTAGTTGCTGAGGCTCATCTGCTACACCTGCTCTTTGTGTGTCATCTCACATGCAATTGCATGACATTGCACATGTTGTTGTTTTGTTTGTTTTTTTGACCAAAATGGCTACTTCACCCTCCACGAAAGGCTTCGGGTGATATGCATTCCTTCAAAGAATGCTAGGACTTTAATTATTTATAGAAAGCATCACATTCCCGTACAGTACACAGCATGCCTGAAAATAAGATTATAACACATTTCTATGGTAGATGCATTGCCAATTTAGGATCAGATCAAGCTTATTTGGTAATTCCTATGGCTTTCTTTCTTGATTTAAGAGCTTATTTTATTTTGGTGAATCTACTTATAGAAAATCCCAAACCTTTGTGTGACTCAGTTCGTGATCTTCTGCTGACATATATTTGCGGCTTGCAACCGTAAACTGTAAAAAAAAAAGCATTATGCACCGCTTGTTAAAATCACAGCAAAATGATTTTTAAAACAGTTTCCTCCAACAGGAGTATGGTTAATGAAAATGGAAGAACACAGAGGAGGAAAGGAAACGAGGAAGGGAGGAAGGGAAAAAAAAAAAGTGAGTGAAAGAATATATTAAATCCTGAATGGTGCGACAGAGAGGGGGGGAAAAAAATCTTCCTCCAGTCGCAGCATTCAGAAATGTGTTATTAGGGAATGATTTCAACAGGCTCTTAGTAGCTCTCATTAGATGGTGTATCAAACCAGAACAAAAGTCACTTCTCCTAACTATGTGGAGGAAGTGGATTGGAAAATTAAATGGGAAGAGGAAAGTGAGGGAGCAGTCTCTGCCACGCTCTTGTCACCGTGGCCCCGCTCCACACTAACAAGTCGACTCGCGCTGAAAGTCATTCACATGCTCTTTAATTTCACTTCATTGATTGGAATTTAAAGCTTCGGCATAGAGCAAGGAAGACATTACGATTATCTGTTCCCTAAACCGTTCACTGAACATTTGTTTTTAAACTGTGCTGCAGCTTGGCTGAAGCCTTGTCTTTGAGTTAGCAGCCCTTAAAGTTCAGAAACTTCACAAACTGAGCTCGCACACACATATACACATGGTTGGCTACTACATAAAACCCTGCAGCCTGTACAATTTATATATACCATAGAAATTATATATATATATATATATATATATATATATATATATATATATAATATGAATGCTGTAGATGAAGAACAGTAACATTTCATTAATCTTGACATGCTGTTCTCGCTTGAAGCCAGATGCTTGGGACACAAGCTGTCGGAACAATAGACGTGCTTCTTAGTGCTTACTTTCCCCTTCTTGTTTCTTTTTTTCTTTTTGTTTGCGCCGCCAAAGATACAAAGAAAGCATTACATCTGTCACCGAGATATGATTTACATAAACATCAAACTGTTCCGCAGAAAATCTGTCAACGAAAGTCATGAGACTCGCAAAATATTAGCATTTCAAGGTTGCGTTTTACACCATATTCTTATCTGCTTTGCATATACTATTTTTGTGTGTTCTTAATTTACACTTATACGCTTGGTTTTGTCTCTGACTAAAGAGTTGATGGAGAGATAGAGAATTGAGATTTTTTAGAACTCTGGGGTTTTTCAAATAGCAGCAACATCCATCTTGCCTTAAGCATCTCGTAAAAAGTTCTTGTTGGATCTTTTCTGGGTAAAATCTTTCAAATTATGTGGTGTCCAGCTGCTCGTGAAAAGTACAGTGGGGAAAAAAACAGAAATATCAACAGCATCCAAATTTACCCAAGAACAGCATGTAATCACATCATCAAGTGGAAATTTTCCTTTCGGCCATTTTTATGAATCATTTTACCTCCTGACTATTCAGCCGTCATGTCTGAGAGGGTTTTGTTTTGTTTTGTTTTTTTCAGATAAAATTGCTTTTTTTTTTTTGTTTGTTTGTTTGTTTGTTTGTTTGTTTGGAGGATGGCTGATTCTTTTCTACTGTGTTTGCTTATGTTAGTGGTTTCTGTCAACTGTGTTGTGCAGTCAAACTGTCATTTCTGAAGGAGACAAAAGTGGCCTTCCAGATGCGACTTGCATAATAAGATAATACCGCTGAACAAGGAAAAGCTCAGACCTAGGATTACATATGCACAGAAAAAACAAAACAATAAATGATCACTTTGATTTTTATTGCCTGCTGATGAAAGGCAGACAATAATGTTTTTGCTCGTACTTGTCTCTGTCTGTTAGCAAAATATCTCATGACTGGACAGATTTCAATGAAACTTTCAGAAAGTACTTATTGGCATCAGTATTTCTCAACAGAAGATGATATCAGAACTCTGGGCACCTAAAACTCCAACATAAGAGGCAGTGATATATGCATTCCTAAAAAAAATTCTGGACTTTTCATTTTATTTTCCTGCACAAGTCAGAATAACATGACTGGCTAATGTGCATCTGTTCAAATAGTTTTTTTCTATTTATTGCTATGTATTAAGAGAAAAACCTAAATAAACTGCATACATATGCAGAAAGAACGATAACCTAATTTCACCCTTCATTTTTCTAATGTCACATTAAAAAGAGAACAAACAATTAAAGAACCTGCTCAGCACATGAGTAATATCTGGAACCTGAACTGACATCCTGATGGATCAACGATATGTGGTTCTCCTCAACTTGTACTTTAAACATTGTACTTCAGGTACTGTGCACATCAATATTGTCTGTAAATGTGCAGTTTTATTTTGCTGGAGAGTGCCGATCAATACTCTATGAATTTTTAAACTCTTTCGCTCGTCTTTGCTTTGGGTGGAGCCTATAACCTGCACAGGCATCACTGACACTCTCATTTATGCCCTGAGTTTTTCTCCTAAGCTCTGAACTCAGCATGAACTGCCAAACTTGTCTTGGCAAGTTACAGGGTTGTGAGCCTCGATGCACCAAGCAGATCTGCTTTACAATGTAAAAGACGCACATGTCCATCCAAGATTCGAAAAAAGTTGGGACGTTGTGGAAATGTAAGTAAAAACACAATGCAATGATTTGCAAATCTCATAAACTAAGAAACTGTACCTTTTAAAAAAAACTAGGTATTTTGTCATTTTATGGGGCAACAAAAAACCTGTAAAAGTAAGCGATAAGAAACAGCAAAAAGAACATTTTGTAGTTATATTAATTGGCAGCAGGTCAGTGAGAGGACTGGGTTGAAAAATGTTTTCGAGAGGCTGAATCTCTCAGAAGTAAAGATAGGCAGAGGTCCATCAGTCTGAGAAAACTGCAGCTAAAAATAGTGGAGCAATTTCAGATTAATGTTCCTCAATGGAAAATTGGGAAAACTTTGAATTTTTCATCGTCATAATATCATCGAAAGATTGTAAAATCTAGAGAAATCTCTGAACTAAAAGGAAAAGGCTGAAAATCAGTGTTGGATGTCTGGAATCTTGAGGCCCTCAAGCAGCATTGCGTTAAAAACGGGTCTGATTCTGTTCTCAACATCACTTCATGGGCTCAGATACACTTTCACAAATGATTTTCTGTCAACACAGTCCACTGTACCATCCATAAATGCTGGTTAAAGCTCTATCATGCAAAGAAGAAACCATATGTGAACAACTCCCAGAAACACTGCTGTCTTCTCTGGACTAAAGCTTAAAATGGACTGAGGCAAAGTGGAAAACTGTTCAGATGAATCAAAAATGGAAGATTTCCTTTTAGAAACTACAGACACAACATTCTCCATACTAAAAACAAGAGGGACTATGTTGAAAAGCCTGCCTCTCTGTTGGTATGGGGGTGCATTAGCTCCTGTGGCATGGGCAGCTTGCATATCTAGAAAAACACTATTAGTGCAGAGTGGATACACAACTGAAAACATTGGAGTATGCGTTGGACACATCATGAAACAAAACAGCCAGCAAAGACCATCCGAAACTGATAAACAGCTAAAGTCGGACATTGACAGAACATTTCCCCCAAAAACTCCAGCAACTGGCCTCCTCAGTTCCTAAATGTTTACAGAATGTTGTTAAAAGAAGAGTGGATGCTTCAGACTGGATACCATGGCTCTGTCCTGTCTTTTACGGGATGTGTTGCTGTCATAAAATTGAAAATTACCTTTTCCAAAAAAATGGTCCATTTTCTTAGTTTTAACATGTGATATGTCTACTGTGTTCCATTGTGAATACACTGTAGGTTTATGAGATTAGCAAATTATTTCATTCTGTTTCTCTGTCATTTTACACAATGTCCTAACATCTTCACAATTGGGGTTGTAAAATTATTTATGTGCTTTAAAGGGATCATCTCTCCCTTGCTTTTGTTTAAAGGCAGCTATTCTCTGACGATGTTCTGCATGCATTTGGCGAGATTGTATTCATGCTGTAAATTCTCCCAGCCAGTCACTGTGTTCGGGCTAATAGGTGTTAGGTACAAGGGATGAATGCATAAAAAGGGTCTAGTTTGTAAGTAATGGAACAATGGCAGAGCAGGGGGTTGGATTTGGTTTTTCATTCTTCCATTTTAGATAAACGAAAGGCGAACAGTGAACGACAATAAATTGCAGGTTTCTGCTTTGCAGAGCTTCAGAAAAGAGTCGGATTTCAATAAAGGATTTGAGCGTCACTCTTCTGTTGAATCTGTTTGATTGCTGACCACTTCACATGTGCCTCAAAATAAAGTTTGGCTGGTGTAATATTTCACACACACTAGCACATCTGTGATGTAATTTAGACGGAGTTTGACTTGCGCAGACTGCATAATTGGCTGATTTGCATTTTGTGGATGTGTTAAGTTTTCTTTTTTTTTCTATGCAATGTTAGCATTCTCCACTGGCTTCCTTATTAAGTTTTTTGTTGTTATTGTGTTTTGTTTGTTGTTTTAACTTGAACATATGTTGGAAGCGGGACGATCAGCTCTTAAAAATTGTTCTAGCCACAGGAAAAATGCACAGCAAAAGGAGCATGACCTTTGATAACAGGGATTCACTCCTCTGAACTGCCAAGCTGAAAGGGCTGAGAAAGGAAAAAGAAAGATTAAACCAAACACAATTAGATTGTTGTGTTGCTTCATACTGATAATCATTGTTTTATTTGCATTTCTACAGTAAAATGTGAAAACTGCCAGTTTCACCTTGCGTGTTTATTAAAGTAGAAATATTGTAATATTCCTGCTGAAAATTCCCCAGATTGTACCTAAGGTGCTACAGATAGCTGTTGCTGCTATTTGTGCTTGCAAATAACCAAATATTTCTATGTAAATAATCATGTAATTCAAATATAGGATTATAAAAAAACATTCACAGGTGAATTCTCCTTACATTAACATACAATCACAATTTAAAAGAAGTTGATATCTTGTGTTAAACCGAACAGTGATTTGCAAATCCTTTGAACCCATATTTTACATAGTAAACTTAATAAATGTTGAAACTAAGAAACTGTGCCTTTTTTTTAGGAAAAAGTAAGGTCATTGCAATGGATGCATTTTGGTTTTTTTACCATTGTTTTTATGAGATATGCAGGGCTTTCACTGAAAAAATAGTCAATGGGATCATATGCCGTTCTAAAACACATACTGCATGTATTCTCCTGTCTTTCCACATGTGTAAGGGACTAATGCACCCCTATACCATCAGAGAAGCAGGTTTTTGAACTGTGCTCTGATAAAAGGCCAGATAAACCTTCTTGCCGTTAGTATGGAGAACGATGTGTTTGTGGTTTCCGAAAAGAATTTCAAATTCTGACGACAGAGCAGTTTTCCACTTTGCTTCAGCTCATATTAAATGAGCTTAGGTCCACAGAAGGCAACAGGATTTCTTGGTGGTGTTAACATTTGGCTACTTCTTTGCATGGTATAGCTTTAACCAGCACTTGTGGATGCCACATCAAACTGTGTTTACAGGCAATGATTTCTCCAGATTCTGGAATACATTTGATGATATTATGATTTGTAGATGATGGGATATTCAAAGAGTTCACAAGTTTCTGCTGAAGATTATTATTCTGAAGTTGTTCCACTATTTTTAGACAGTCTTTCCCAGACTAGTGAACCTCTACCCATATGAGATTTGCAAATTTGCATTCTGTTTTTATTTACATTTTAGACAACATCCCAATATTTTTGGAATTGGGTTATACACTAAAAAGTCTAAAACAGTCTTATTGGGTTTTAAGTGGCTGATATTCTCAAGTTTCATTTAGACACCTGGAAATAGACACAAAAGAAACAAAATCACAATAAGTTTTAAATTAAATGAAAAAAAACCATGATGTAACATTATGTTTCTTGACGTAATGCATATTGCAGCCTGCCTTGTTTGTCAAAGTTTTAAACAAATATCTTGTGTGATCTAGTAGCACTCAGTGTATGTATGGGAGGCAAATGTCAGCTGCTAACACAACAAATTTGAGCTCGATATATGTAATATTGACTAAGTTATAGCCATTTCTGTGTTTGGTAGATTAGATGTGGCAGCCATCTTGAGTTGCATGCAAAATATTCACTTAGTTTAAATATTGGTTAAAAATCATTAGATATCTGTTGCAGCAGGAAAAGAAAGACTTTTTGTTTTTCTAAAGAAAAAAGTATGTTTTCTTTCCTCAGTGTGTGTGTGTGTTACTGTTTGGATGCCAGGTCAGTCGAAACAGCAATAAACAGAAAATGAGACATCCGGTCATGTTTCAGTGCACTAAATTGCCAAGTAGAATGTCCCCAGTTCTATCAAAGACAGTTTCAGGGTTTCCTTAACAAAGGAGTGAAGTGTTGAAAATATTTCCTATTGGTCTCATTAGAGAAAACTACACAGAACTGGGGCTCAGAGACACAGGGCAGAGTCTCTCCAATAAGTTGGCTGATCTTTTGTCAGGCTTCTAAAATTTGAAGCCCACACTTTTAGCCCCACAGAAAAATAAATGGTGGTCTTGTTGTTGTGCAAAATACTGTTAGATAGTTCAGCAAATGGAAAACAGCAAATGTCAATCCTAAAAGACACATTTTTCTGATTCATTAAGAGCAGAGGGAACAATCAGAGGCAGAGAGAAAAGCTGAGACTTTAGAGGGCAGCACGAGGGACGGAGTCACATTGAGTGATGATAAAACTATCACCAGCAACACTTTCCCTCTCATTATTTTGCTCTTGAGGATTTGTTCGGTTTAATGTCACCAGCATAAAAACAGAATGTGTCCCAAACCAAAAGTAAGAAACTCAAACCATCAAATGTTTTTTTTTATACTTCACATGGTTGCTTTGTAGTTTAAATATGTAGTGAAATTTGCATGAGGCAAATCGTTGTTATCGCCCGCAGCTGAAGGTGAAGCAGCAACGGTGTTTTTGCATATATGTGTGTTTGTTTGTTCAGTTGGAATATCTCTTGAACCACCAGATGGATTTTAAAGGAATTTACAGAAAGTAACCACTGGATGTACTTCTACAAAGCATTACCATTTGGAGACAACTCAGTGCACGGTTGCTACCACAGCTAATTATCATTAGCCAACACAAAAAATGTCTCTAATTTTAAAGATAATGAGCTAAAATGTGTGTGGTATTAGCTGATAGTCATCCCCATTAGATTCCTTGACCGCAAGCGTATGTCACAATATTGCATGAGTTTGTGCATAAGATCATATACAAGGTTTGACCAAAACTTCTGACTCTCTCCTTATTAAAAGATCAAATTTATTTAAAATGTTCACATGAAAGGCAGCGGGCAATATGCGTTCTTTCAAGGAATCATAGGCCTTACGCAAAAGTCAGAGCAATTGTTGCATTTAAATGCAACATACAGACTTGATGGCCAAGAAGTTATGCCTGCAATCTGATGTTCATTGGATTTATTTGGAAATGCCAGATTGCAGTGGAAGTAAAACTAAGAAACTCTCAGAATCTGATTAAGTCTGAATTTACTCTAACACATGATTTCTGCTCTTTATCAGCTCAACCTTTTCTACGTTTCCTCGGCAGAGAGAGAAGGAGAGAGCTAATACAAGTTGGGACAGGTTGGACTATAATCCCTATGGATTCAGTGAATCTACATTGGCAAAAGGACAATAGTAATGATATTCACCTAATCTCCGCTGACAGATTCAGGACATGCTTTTCATTAACACAAAAGTGGATAAGAGAGCCATAAGCACTGTTTCAGAGTTTACCTAAATCCTTTGAAGCTAACTGAGATTCACATTCGGGTGTCACCTGTCTGTGTCTGCTCGGGTTTAAGCCGGAGCAGGTACTGTTATTTGCAGAGCTCTTTGACACAGTTTTCCGTCTGTATTTTTCATAATAAAAAGGTGTGACTACAACTCCAGCAGTCAAAAAGTTCAATTTATTATTTAGTCTTAGGAGTCCCGACAACTATTTGTATCTTTTAATAAAAGTGGGATTCACACAGGAGGATGCCACGCCTCTAATTTGTACTTAATGAGGGGATTTTGAATTTCAGAGAAAAGGCTACTGAAAATGTCATTTTGTCAGGTAAAAGAGTTCAATCCTGAAGCATGATGGAGATACTGGGATAAAGACAATGATAGATTATGTCTTCAGTTTATGATTTCATTTAGTTTTATTAAAATGCACAAATCCAAGCATGACAAACATTATGTATTGTTTTGAAAAAAAAAAAGGTAGATCAGATTGTGATTTCAATTATTCTGCAGATCATGTGTTTTCCCCATTTTGCAAAGAAACTTTTCATTCCTTGATATTCATGAGGGGGTGGGGGGAGACGCCTTCTACTTTCTGTTTTTCACAAAGTGAATAGATGTCAATAGAGTTCCCATTCAGACTGCAAAGTGAGATAAGAAGAGGGAGGATAGCACTTATTTTTCTTTTTAATTAGCTTCATCTGAGGAATTATCCGGTACTAATATAATGGCTCGATTCATCTCCCGCGCCATCTGGTGTGGGAGCGGTGTACCTCTGGAGCTGATTGCTTTCCCCTGGTGTTGTGTCGGGGTAATAGGCTGTTCAAAGGCTGTTCTGAGCTCGGACAGATGAGCAGAGGTGGGGCAGGAGCAGCTGGCCCTGGCGCCGTCACCTGCTGCCTGTCAGGCGGCTCTCGAATACAGTCCATCCGTGCCACAAGTGTACGTTTCCGTTTGTGTGTATCTGCGCACGCACCAAATACCTCAGAGTCGTGTCTAGGCAGAGCATAAATCACGTTTTTCTTGAAGAAAACCGGAGAGAGAGATGATGATCATTAGGACATCTGGACGAGGTGAGAGAAGTGATAAACAGGCAGCAGTATTGAGCTGTATTCACTTCTGTTGACTAAAAAACACAAATTGCTGTTCGTAATTTTTTCCTTTTTTTTTTTTTTTACATTGCTTCCAACCGTTGCCTTCTGTAGTATTATAAACATTTGATCTACCATACTCCTCTAGATGTATGCTTAAACCATTTTCCTGTCAATCAAGTTTTGTTTTAAAAAACTGCTTGTCACATTAGTGGGGGTCCGTGTGACGGCTCGACAACATCTGGTTCGCCCCGAGTCTTTCAAGCCTTTCCTGCAGTGCAGCGGCACCCACAGCATCTCTGCGTGGCTGACACCTGTTGCCTGTGACCCACTTTTTATCAACACACTCTGAAGGATGAAACTACCCATGTTTAAGTCAAATCTGACAGAGACGTTGTTGTGTGTGAAGCATCAATGGAATGCCATTATGTTTTAACACGGTTTCTCGGATTGAGCGTGTTCGGTATTTTTGAAACGCGCTGATGAGGTTTTACTGCATGCAAAACTGGGTTTTGGATCAATTTACATTACTCCCACTAGTTCTGTATTCAGTAACAAGAAAATAAATGTTGTGGTTAAAACATTTTAAAAAAAAAAGTAATTGTGAGCTATGTTCCCAGCAGGAAGCAGTGAACAAAACAAATGAAGGCAACTAAGCAGCAAACTCCAAGGCTGAAAAATAAAGTCTAATTCTGCGATTTGTCAACTGAACAAACTCCGAAGCAAAGTCGGCCTATTAATTATTAATTTTCTCAGATTTAATGCATTATTAAATTAATTTACAGCCTCTCTAAGGCTTATTTTCACTTTCCAGTGACTTTACACTGTCATTTTTTTTTGAATACCTCACTTTTAGAGGCTAAACTTTTGTGGCCTTCGGGGTGAAGCTGCTTTGACTGACAGGCAGTCGCCGCTGTTGGTAGCCCAAGCACTAAATGTGATTTCAGTGCCGAGGCTTGTCGTACCCCTCGTTTAGCTAAGAATATTTTTGACTAAATTTGAACTTTTTCTAAAACACAAACAAGCGAAAATGCGTAAGGCACACGAGCCAGGATTGTGAATCATGCAAAAATGTCAGAGAGCACAAACTGAAATTTTAACGATTATTAAGACTGGTTTGCAATTTGAAAGTCTTTGTTTCAGCCGCTTATTCAGGCGTTGATATTGAAGTCCTGTAACTGTGTGAGTGGTTAGCTCGCTGGCTCCGGTCATACCTTGATGTGGTTATATTTAAAATAAGTGTCATATTGTTTGTGTGGCTGGTTAGCTCATTAGGATGTAAGACGTACTTGCAATGCTGAGGACTCAGATTTGATTTCAGTAATATCTGTTTTTTTGTCATTTCACTTTAATGTGGACCACTTTTAGCCAAGCTAAATGTCTGTGGACACTTAAGACATCCTTTAGATGTCTTTTCTATCCAAAGATGCTTGGCGAGAATGTGTATGAATTAATTTTTTTCACATTCTATTTTCACTTTAATATTTAAAGGTGGGACTGATCATAACTTATTTTGGTTGAACTTAGGGCATCAGTGGGTACATTAGTTACATCCATCTTTATTTACAGCCTACTTTATTATGTGATTTTGGAGGTGCAATCACAGTGGAGCTCTAATGTTGTTAGAGACAAATTTGGCTTTAATAGTCAAATTAAAACTCAAACTCCATACATTCTGTAACTTTTTGCAATCCCATTAAGAAAGAGTCCAAGCGGATTTTTTTTATTTTTTTGTTAGCTTTAAACGTTAATGTTTGCTGGTCTTTGCCAAGTAAAAAATAATAATAATAATATATTTGACAACTCTGAGAAACCATGTAATATAAATGAGTGCATTCTCAAAACAAGTGTAGGAATTGGGTTTGTGTGTGTATTTGCACTGAAGGGGAGAGAGAGGTGGACTGGGTTATTTAGGGTATCTTATCTAACAGCTGAGCAGCTTTACGGCTTCTAATAGGCAACCTGTCAGATTGAATTGTAAATATAAAGCACCTTTGTGCATTCAGAGGTGTGTACATACTCTGCCTCATTTGCCGGATGTTAAGTCATGGCCAACCTGGTTATTATACTGAGCAATCCACAATTAAAAAGAAGAAAGGCTCACGAGGAAAAAAAAAAAGCCCATTTACTTTAGCTCACAATGCGGTTACACACCAGACACAGATTTCACTTTTGCTTGAAAACTTCCCATGCAGGGGCACATTATCATTTGATTTCCATCCAGAGTTCTCAATTAAAATTATACAGAGGTTGCATTTCATTACCTGAGCTCGGGGCAGTTTGCAGGCCATTAAGCTTCTACCTGTATCAGTGGAGATGTTTTTGAGGTGAACATCTGGGGTTGAGGAGACAGAGCATGAAATGAAATGCCCCTGGCTCTCTGCTCTGCCTTTTGTCCAAAAAGGGCCAAGAGTATTAGAACATCATGCATAGTAAAGAGCATGTTTCTATGGACTGCAACAAATTGGTTGGGAATCTGAATAGAAATAGAAAATCAGCTTTGAAGGTTTGATACCAAGTTTGTCATCTGACCTCAGAAAAGCCGCAAAAGTAGTTTATTCTGCACTCTTTGGCATTATATTGGTGTTTTAAATCTTTTTTTTTAAATAATACATTAATTTTTTTTCTTTTGTGTTTTTGTGAACAATATTTTTTGTCTTCCTCATTATGATGACCTGTAAAAAATGCAAAGTGCTCCTTGCTGAATTCCTCTAAAGGGATCAAGATTCTCAATAAAGCCCTAATTGATTTCTGCGCCATGCAATAATAAAGACTTGCCATGGAGAAAAGTGTCCCAACGAGACCTTTTAACACCCACATATCATTACAACATGGGTCTAATGTTTTCTTCAATTTCATAATTGAAAATACAACCTGCAATTATGTTTCCTAATGATTTAATGTAATTTGGATATTGATACACAAAAAAAAAGCAAGCTCACTGCGCACAAGCTATGTATTATTGTGTGTGGTTTTTCAGTGATGATGGATTAAACATGTGGGCTGAATGAACTTCTTAGAATAAAATGTTTTTTGTATTATTTAGCAATTGTTTAAAAAAAGGTGTTTTTTTTGTTAATTTTGTCAAAAACAGCTGAAAACATTTTGGCTGCTAGTCTTCACTTAGAAATTACTGAATTTGTATATCTTCATTTGACAGCTTGTTTTTTAAACTATTTCCTTATGTAACATATAGCATCTTTGATGCTCAGGTCTTAACAACAGTTACTTTGCTTGCTGTCGAGCTCCACCCTTTATTCTTCTGCAGCTGAAAGAAGTGGAAAGAGTAAAAAAAAAAAAAAACTGTCTAATATGTTTTATGAAAAAAGTGAGGGGGGGAAAAATGATGCAAAACCCGCACTTAGTGCGGGGCAGCTTTGGTGTGCCTCTTTCACTCTATTGTGTATAATATCATTTCTTTGTTATGGATTATAAGTCCTTGCTACGGGGTATTTCCAAAAAGAAATGTGGCTTGTGACTGCCTGGTATGGCTTTTAGTTTGTCAAACAGCTGCAGAGTTGCTGTCTAAGTCATGCGGCGAACACGACTTTCCTTAAAACTGCGAGGCGGCTGCATTATACGAGAACCAGAACACAAACTAGCTTTTCATTGCCGTTATCGTACTCCGACAGTATGGGGATCTCACTGGAGATTTGTGTGCTACAAGTTGTATTGCAGATGATATGCAGTAATCAGGCCCTTTGAGTCCTCTGCTGTCTCTTTCCCTAGCTGTCTGTAATCCTCCCCCCAGCCCCCCACCACCACACACACACACACACACACCAACCCCTTGTAAAGCTGGTTTAAGCACTCAAGTTTTGCAATGTTTTAGCATTACATCATTCCACATGGCACACTATTAAGCTTTTGGGAACTGGGACTAGAGCCCAGGCTTTCAGATATGCCATAGCATCAAGCTCCATTGTTACAGCGAGTAGATGAATTGCATGCTGACCAGCCCGGCACTAAGACAAATGAAATAACTAAAGCAGGGTCTTCTTTGTTCCCCTCAGTGAACAAGAGGTGACACTGTAAGCGATGGGGTCAAGTTGTGCCCCCTTTTGTTGTGGATGTATAGAATTTCTACATAGGTTGTGGCCTTCCTGCAAGTATCCCTCCATCTAGCGTTATCATATTCCATCCAGCTCCAACATCATGGCGACACTAGTTATGCAGTGGAATTTACTGTCTGCACTGCGGCAGATTACCATTGCTTAACATGCCACACAGGAGACTTAAAGAGGCAGCACCTTTTTGCAGTGTTGCATCCTGCTGGCAGCTATGTTGGAATGCCCGAGGCATGCTGGGATGCCTGGTTTCCTGCGCTGTGAAGGACATAAAGTACACAGTTCAGTACAAGAAAAGAACTGATCAGGTTAGAAGAATGCCTTTCATTATTTCTCCAGGAACTGTATTCACGTATTGTCATTTACAGTGCCTCTTAACACCTTAGTAAATTAACCCTATCCCACGTCTTCCATTTTAGGTGATAATCTAGCATATGTGTTGAGGTCATTAAAAGCTAGCTCACACGCACCACTCCCCTGGAGAAATTCGTCTGTGCAAATTTGCCCTCACTAAAATGTGATGCGCTTAAAGGGTTAGTCAGGGGAAACATTAAGTTATGTAATCTTCAGGTATGAAAACCCACAATTTACAAGGTCAATATCGTGCATTAAATTCACCCTAAAGTAGTCTTCAAAGATGGTAACTAAATGTGTTTTAGTATTCCTTCCAACTCCATTCTACAACCAAACACAGATTCGAGCTAAATAATTTAGCACCTCTGCATATCAAAAAGGCGCATCAGGAATGAGCCTCAGGACGCGTTCAAAAGGAAAGTTTCTCACCAAGCTAAGGGCTATATGAGGAAAGCTGCTTTGAGTACAAGAGATTTTTCTGTAAAGGGAAAAAAAAATGTCTGGGAAGATGAGAATTAATCTTTTGAAGTTGTTATCTGCATATGTACACCATCAGATTCAGACACCAGGCTTTAGGAGGATATGAAAGGTTCAGCTTTTGTCCACCGTGGGCGATCCTTCCGGCAATATGGCTGCGTTGTGGGTTTTGCTGGTGTGATACCGATCGCCTGGGGTAAAGCAAGCATTTTCGAAAAAAAAAAAATGATTAAATCAACTCTGGTACTGTATGTCTCTGTCATCAGTAGGTAAGTATGAACCTCTGGCTAAAGCTCTGACTCTGTGGCAGAAGTGTTCAGTTTACTGTGTCACTAGATTTGTACCTTTTTTTTTTTCTTTTCAGTAATTTCATTTTTTGCATTTTGTCATTTTTCATTTTGTCTTTTTCCTGTGCGCGTGTGGAGGTACACGTCTCCTTCCGGTGAATTAAATTAAAAGTTTGACCTCTCTTTCTACATGGGATTTTGAAATGAAAATATAATACCCTGGATGCATGTAAAGGATTTAAAGCGATTTAAAGATTAAAGTAATCCATTACAATTTTTTGCAGTGTCTTTTTTTTTGTTCCTGAAATCACTCACGTCTGTCAGGACTTTAACAATAAATAGGCAGCGCCGAAAGGTTTATATGGATTTTTTTTTTCTTTATTTGTGTGCAAACAAAGACAGAATAGGGAAAACGGCTACAAGTTTAATCATCATTTCAAATAAGGCAAAAAAGCTAGCTTGATAAAAATAGAAAATTAAAAGATAAAAATAGAAATGAATCTTGTTGTAAATGATATGTCTTAAGCAGAATATTGTATGTTTTTACTTTCAACAAAGACTGTGTAAAATGGTTTTGTTACAGGATGAATGATCTGATCCTCAGGTCAGTCATTGTTTTCGCTTGCGTTTTTTTAACCTTTATTTTAACAAATTCACACTATTTTCAACCATCCATTCATATGTACATCCATTTTCTGTTGCTTAGGGGTGGAATCAACAGTTGGAGGGTTTAGGAGGGAAGCTCAGACATCTCTCTCCAGATCCTCCTGGGAGATCCCAGGTTTCCCAGGTATGAGAGGATATAAAATTCATACAGTAAGTTCTGGGTCTGCCTCGTGGTTTTCTCCCAGTCAAACGTGCCCTGAAAATCTCCGAAAGGAAACATCTAGTAGGCATCCTAATCGGATGGCAGAACCTCTTCTGACTCTTCTGACTCCTTTTGATGTGGAGAAGCAGTGGCTGTACTCCGAGCGCCCCCTGAATGACGAAGCTCATCACCTGATCTCTAAAGCTAAACCCCACCACCCTGTATAGAAAGTTCATTTTAGCTGCTTGTATCCAGGATCTTGTTCTTTCGATCATGATCCATATCTCATGACCCTAGGTGAGTGTTGGAACACAGACGGACAAGAAAATTGAGAGCTGAGGCAAAGCTCCTTCTTCAGCACAACAGGCCGGACGAGCGCCCTCATTACTATGGACTAGGCCCTGATCCGTCGGTCCGTCGGTCCATCTCCCGCTTCATCTTACCACCATTCATGATCAAGGCTCCCAGATGCTTGAACTCCTCTACCTGAGGCTCGCTCTCGACTGAGAGGGAGCAATAAACCATTAAACAGTGGAGAACCGTGGCCTCGGACATAGAGGAGCTGAGCTTCACGCTTTGTTGTGAACCGCACATCATCACTGTATCATCTGCAAAAAACCTGAGATGAGATCCCGAGGTTCCCGATCCAGACACCCTCCTCTGTGCCTTCAGATCCTGTTCATAAACACCATAAACAAGATCGGAGACAAGGGACAACATTCTCGTTTTTCAACACATAATTAGTTGGTCAAAGATGTGAATTTGTCATTCAGCAAGAAACAGCATGCTGTAGATATTTTCAGTTTGCTCATTAATCACTTGCACGTTGTTTGCTTGTCAAAATTATCAACATGCTTTTATTTAATTAAAAAGTTTTGATGTTTTTTTGCTCATTCATTACCTTCGTCCTAAACAATGTTTTGCTGCGACGTGACCATTACTAAAACCTGTTGGACTGTTGGAGATTGTAGAGAACATTGAGACCGCTTCACAAATTCAACTAAAGTGATAGAGAAAAATGAAATTAATTAAAATTCTGTTACCAGAGAAATAATCCATTTACAGTCAAAAGGAGCTAAAGCAGAAAAGCAGATCAAATACGGTTAACGCAGTGTCATTTCTAATTTATTGAGAATTATTACATCTCAGATATGAATATCTATAAATACACTTTATTAATTTTATTGCATGAAGATGATGTAGTATCTAATATGACTCTACTTCATGTATTTTATTTGTTGCAGAGATATAGCTCTATTTTTTTTCTTTCTTTCTTTTTTGCAATGAAAAAGAAAAGAAATCCACCTACAGAAAGTTAATATAATTACTGTATTTTTCCCTTTTTCTGTTTAGTTGAGGATCTGTCTTCATGCTTCAAAGCATTAATAGAGGGTTTTTATTACCATGGTAAAAATAAAGGTGTAGATATGTGATTAATTAACTTATTTGTCACCTAATATATAATTTGGGTTACTGTACATATTAGGTTACACCTTCACAGCCTTTGAAATCTGGTGAGTTGTAAATGTAGAGGAAGGAAGTTACACATGTACTACTTCTGCTATTTGAGTTTAATAAAATTATTCTTTCGATTTAAAAGAATGTGGCTACCAAATTAACATTTCACCTTATTTAACTGTCTTCACTTCATCAAAAGTGCCTTTAGACAGCTACTGTAGGTAAACTGTAATAAAAATGAGTAAATAAAACATCCTCACGTTGAGGGATCGGGTTATAAAGTAAACCCAGGTGACTCCTCTCAGCCGACTGGTTGCTAAAGTTACCGAGCCAGCTAATTAGATGCGCCATGTAAAATTAATCAAGGCAATTTGGGAGTTCAGTTCTGGGAATGAATTTTTTCTTTTCTTGTGCTGGAAACCATCTGCCTCCCAGCAGCTCAATCTTCTGTTGTAAGTTGACACATCATAAACAAGTCTCTGTGCACATGACGCGCTGATTGCAAATAGATTCTGTTAATAGCGAGGAAAGCGTAGCCACCGTGGCGTCATCTGTTGCCGTTTTAAAACACTCTAATTCAGCATTCATCCAGTATTATGCTGCGTTTTTTACAAGCAGAAGTGACACATGATGGATGAACGTGATGAGTGTTGATTGAGTAATGCACTTGTCACTCGATGAAGGCTTGCCTATGCGGTGTAAGTCAAAATCTTATTCACGATGTTCGCCGTAATGAAGAGAAAAATCTACCCAACTGATTTATGTAGCTGGTGGTTGTAAACATATTTATATCTGCTTTAAAGCTGTTTTTTTCTTTTATCCAAGCCTCTATGGGAGTTAACTTTCTGCTTGAGCAGACCTCCAGCGGCCTTGAAACCTTTGAAACTCTTATTTCTTGTTATTTGCAGGCAAGAAAAAAAAACATGTTTACAGGCTAAAGGTTAAAAAGTCACTGTATGACTGTTTATGTTGTTTCATATACAGTAAATGTATGTTTTCAGTCTGTATGTAATCATTATGTGGAATGCATGCCAACCGGTTCGGTACAACTCCTGTAAGGGCCAAAAGAAGAAAAAAAAAAAGGAAAAATCCAGATCAAGTAATAGCATTCCTGGAAGGAATACTTATCGTCCGCCGCTTTTCATGCAACAGTTTTAGACTTAAGATCATCTTATGTTGAGAAATGAAGTTGTAGCTTTGGTCAAACCTTGAAAATAACATTTTCAATCTCACGCAAAATTGCAAGACCTTGCGTGACATGTTGGCGTTTGAATAATGAGTTGGGGATGACTGTCAGCTACTGCCCCACCCAATTTTTGCACATCGGTAAAATTTACGGAGCTATTGCCATTTTTGTTTTTTTCTAAAGTCAGTTGGCTGTGGCAGCCATCTTCAACTGGGTTGGCTCCAAAGGTTAATCAGCTGTAGGTGCACATCTAGTAATTGCTTTCTGAAAGTTTCATTAAAATTCCTCCAGTGATTCGTAAGATACTTTGCTAAAAGACAGACATGGGTGAAAACATTATCACCCACCATTTGCCTTTTGCTGGCAGGAGAATTTCAGACATAGTGGGATGTTAAAGTTCTGTTTCGTTATATTTCAAATGTTGCAACTTGATTATGTGCTTTTAAAGTTTGCCTCATTCAGTTCAATTTCACAAAGTTTGTGTTTCTTCTCCATCGTGGCCACATAAAACAAGCCCAAAGTGTTGCGGGGCAGCGGCCATTTGTTGGCTCTTCATCCGTTCCAGGCCTTCCATTATGGCTTAGGATGACAGATGAAGATATGCCGGTGTTCTCCCTCTGGCTGTAAAGCATCAGGTCTAACCTTCCTTACAGGAGAAGTAATGGTCCACACCTTTAATTGTTGCGGGCTGTTCATCTTCACTAACAATAGCAGTAAGCTATGGGTCTGGGATGGAAAGGCAGTCGTGTCTGACAAAGGAAGTGATTTAGTTCCGGAGGCAATCGGTGAGCGGTCGTTGCACAGACAGCAGTAATGTGCTGAAGAGACGGACCGTATAGGGTAAGAGCAGTAGAAGACACAATAGTGATTTGGAAGAAACGCTGGATGATTTTTTTTTTTCCCTCCACCTCAATTGCAAGAATTTATCTGAGGCAAGAAGCAGTCCAAAGGTATGCCATGTGTGTTTTTTAACATGCAACACCTGTCCTATCAAAGCAATAATGGTGTTCTGCAAACTAATAATGCTAATATAATTCAGTGCATGCATGAGCAAAACTATGGCTTGTGGGCCAGATCTGGCCTTGGACATTCTCCATCCGGCCCTTGATAATGCTACAAGCAACAGTTCATATCCACTGAACTGGGGTTCTGTTCAAATGTTAGTTGTTTAAATATTATTATTATTATTCCTGCAGAAAGTGTGGCTCAGGAAGTGCTCCAGTTAGCAAATAAGAACAATCCATGTAAATAATGATGTAATGCTAAACTGATGGTGATGTAAAGGTTTATAAAACAGAGTTCACATGAAATAACTAAATTTTGCTAATTTTTAGGCTGACAAAAATTATTGTCACAAGTGCCAGTTTACAGTATGTCTGATATTACGTGAGAGTATCATTGTGTTTCAGGAGGTATCTTTTGACCAAGCATCCCAACTATCTTTGTAGAAATGGGAAGAAAAGGCCTGGAAATTTCGTCAGAATGATCCGTCTGCCCAATTTTTTTTTTTTTTTTCAGTTTAATTTGCAGACCTTTTGATTGTTTTGTGACCCTCTGGGAAAAAAACAATGTTACCCGGCACACATTTAAAGAATCTGATGGAAAGTAACTGTGTCTGAAAGTCTGCATCAGAATACAAAAACAAAATAAAAACATCTCATTTAAAGAACGAAGCTGGTGGAACACATGTGAGCTTTTTTAGATCCTGATGTTTGCTCTTTATTCCATTTGATGTTGAAACATCATTTGATGTTCTACTTTCAAAAGTCAGTTTTCTGTTTCTTTCTTCCACGCCGGCTCCCAAAGCGGCAAAATGTTTGTGAGAAAATACGCTGTTGATGGGTCACTAGCTTGCTGTCTGAATTAGACACACAAAAGGAAAGGAATACACAAGTGTAGTTGCCAAATTTAAGCAGGTTCCCTGGGAAAGTTGAGGCCTATTAAAATGATAGATTGCGAGGTGTATGCAAAGGGACGCTTTACAAGCACAAAGCGGTCTAATTGCATTCATTCCTGTGAAAAAGTCCACAAATGTTGAATCTAGATTCTCAGGCGAATTGGCAGCAAGCTGCTCGACAGCAGATGACTAGCTTCAAACGAGTAGCGAGGGGGAGGGTTGTAAAATCTTGACAAACAGTGAGAGCGAGCGTCCACATCATCTCTCGCCCCTGACAGCCTTCCCCCATGCATGAATTCAAAGCTGGTAAAAACCATGGCTGGATTCGTTTTGATCTGACATCCATCATGTAGATCAGTGTTGTAGTCTCACTGTACTGTGTCCACAATAAGATGTTTTGGCAACAGGCCCATGACATCTGTTCAAACCAGTCGAGAGAATCTGGGACCAATTTGGCATTTGTGTCACAAGTTATTGCCGGCTTTCGGTGCGGAGCGCCATACATTCATTACAGAATCGTCACACGAGTAGGTTTGAATTGAAAATATTATTTCCTTCTCAATATGTTGGCTGCTTTTAGCTTAAACCCTATGATGTAATTAGAACAACAGTGCTGGAAAAAGTTGAGATGTTGTGTGAAATATAAATGAAAACGGAACACAATGATTTCCAAATCTCATAAACCCCTATTTTATTCACAAAAAACATAACATATCAAACCTTTACACTAAAATAATTGCACCATTTTTGTCCCATTCTCTGGCATAGGGGCATAACTGTTTTATAGTCCTGGGTCTTCTTTGCTGGACTTTTTTTTCAATCTTTTCTTTTCATGATGCAACAAATCTTTTCTTTTAGTGAGAGGTCGGTACTGCAGGCAGGACAGTTCAGCACCCGGACTGTTCTACTACAAAGCCATGCAGTTGTAATAGATGCAATATACGCTTTAGCATTGTCTTATATATGTCCTAAATATGCAAGACCTTCTCTGAAAACAGTGTTGTCTGAATGGGAGCATCATATGTTTTGATTGATGGAGCTTTTCCAGATGTGTAAGCTGTCCATGCCTCAGGCACTAATGCACCCCCATACCATCAGAGAGGCAGGCTTTTAAACTGTGTGCTGATAACAGGCTTGATGGTCCCTCTCCTCTTTAGTACAGAGGGCATGGCGTTTGTGGTTTTCAAAAAGCATTTTAAATTTTGTTTCGTCTGACCAACAGAACAGTTTTCTACTTTGGTACATTTTAAACAAGTTTTGGCGTTGGCAGCATTTCCAGATGGTGTTAATATTTGTTTTCTTCTTTGCCTGTTAGAGCTTTAACCAGCCTTTGTGGTTAAACTGTGTTTACAGACAATGACTTGTGGAAGTGTTCCTGAGCCCATGCAGTGATACCCATAACACAATCAGATCTGGTGTTAATGCAGCGCTCAAAGATCGTCAGCTCCCAATATTGACTTTCAGCTTTGTCCTTTGCTCACAGAGATTTCTCCAGATTCTTGACAACTTTTGATAATGATATGAACTGCAGATAATGGGATGTTCAAAGTATTCCCAATTTTCTGTTGAGGAGCATTATTCCAAAATTGTTCCATCAATTTTAGATGTTTTTTTTTTTTGTTGTTTTTCTTGTAGACTGGTGAACCTTTGCCCAACTTTACTTTTGAGGGATTCAGCCTCTCTAACAAGCTCTTTTTTTATCCAGTCCTCTTACTGACCTGTTGCCAATTAACCTAATGCTCCTCCAGCTGTTTCTTATTTGTGTCACTTATTTTTACAGCCTTTTGGTGCCCTTGTAACAACTTTTTTGAGATGTGTTGTTGCCACTGAATTCAAAATTACCTTAATTTCTCCTGAAGTTGTACAACTTGTTAGTTTAAACATTTAATATGTGTACTATGTTCCATCATAGTACACATTAAAAAAAAATTTGTGAGATTTGCAAATCACTGCTTTCTGTCTGGAATTTGGGTTGTAGATGTGTTGTACCAGTATGAATTAGTTTGTCTCCAGTAAAATTCCAACCAACAATTTTCACTTTATTTGCCTGAGGGTGCGTGTGTTTTTTGTGCCAGTTAAAAATATTTGAAGAGCAAACCGAACGATACATTGCAGTATTAATGATCATGGAAGACGCTGGGCAGATACGAGCGTGTCGAAGAGTTGACGGCTCTTTGTGAACTAATCCACTCCAAAAGAAGCTGTGCTTTTCCAGTACTTGGCAGCAAGCTGAGACGCAGTTAGTATCAAAATATCAGTCTCGTTGCTGAGCTATGGCGCTATAGTAGCTGAACACTTCCAGCTTGCGTGGCTGAAGCATGGCAGCATGTGTGCGGAGGGCGTTTGGGCAGATGGGATGTGTCTGATATCTCTCACTCAACATAATGAGACGAGAACGGGCTTCGCCAATCTTCGGGCCCAACTGAGGGCAAGAGACACACTGCCCACTCATACAGGAGGGATCTTTTCCTCTCTTCAAAGATAATGAGATGACAATGAATTCAACTGTGATTAGATACAGACAGGGAGGGGTTGGGGGGGTGGACCGAGGATCATTCTGCAGCACTTGTCTGCTGGCTTTGATCAGACAGGGGAAAGCAGCTGTCATTCTTTGTATCTGTGTTGGACTTATGAAAGCTCAGCTAACTACTTTGTCATCATCAGTGTCACTGGGGAAAAAAAGGCGAGAGTTTGTCAGCGCAGGCCCACTTCCCTCCGCACACAGGTGATTTTCTCAAACCCACCATGGAGATGAGCTGAACGAGAGCGCGGCCTGTTAAAAATTAGCCAGAAGTCGGTTGTCTTTGACAGAAAAGTGTTGCAAGTAAAATCCATTTGCCTTCACCTGGGAGTGGAGGCGCAACTTTTTTTTTTTCCTTCTTCGGTTTTTTTTTTTTTGTTGTTGTTTTTTTTCATGCCTAACATCGCCTCTCGCTGCGACGTGTCAAAAGTGCCATGTTAACAGGCTTAGTTAAGCAGGCGTGACAAGACGATCTCATTCTCAGCTGACAGTTTGTTGTGGTACTTGTCTTTAGTTCCTGTGGCGAAGCTCTCTTGCATGCTTTGTTTTTTTGTTATTATTTTTACCCTCATTCTTTCTTAGAGCTCCGTGTTTTGACATAAACCCCAAATCCTTTGCTGAAAAAAAAAAAATACCCACATTTCAGGCGTCTTCATTGAGAAGTACACTTACTGTTTTGTTGTAAACTCTGACAGCCAAAAAAAAAAAAAAAATTACGTGATATTGTTTATATGGCGCAAGTCGTGAGGTAAAATGCAGGTTATGTGCTTTAAATTTGACTTTTTTTTTAGTAGTAAAATGAATTCAGGTCTAAATCTAAAAATAAATAAGGCCTAGCATTATTTAAAGCAGGGGTGTCAAACCCAGTGACGCAAGGGGGCCAAAATTTAAAATTTGGTCCTAGCCAAGGGCAAATCACGATCAATATTTGTTAAAAATTACACAAATTAACCTTGGTTTTAGATGTATTATGTCAAATCATTCATATAGAATTATCAATGACCTTTTCCCAGTTACAGATTATACAGAATTTAGAGCAAACATACTTTAATGAACACAGACAAATAGATCAAACTTAAAAAAGCACATCATTAGCAGTCATTTATTACGCCTCACTCAGCTTTTAAATGAATTTTTAACATTAAAACCGATTTTTTTAAAAAGCCATCAACAAAAACCTGATCATAGCGAAATAAAATAAAACTATATATTGTTGGCTTCTAAGTCACTGTCAAGAGAAAACTTCAGATTTTTAAGCAAAATAAGAATCAGAGGCTCGATCTGTCCCAGACTGGAGGGCTGGATGAAATGTTACAGAGGGCCGGATCTGGCCCGCGAACCTTGAGTTTGAAACGTGTGACTTAAAGGAATGCATATTGCCCACCACCTTACATGGTTTTGGTCAAACCGTGAAATGAAAGTTCTGCACAATTTCATGCATTTTCACAAAACGTCATGCGCAGAGTATGTGCTGTGACTGACCCTCAGCTACTACCACAACAGATTTTAGCTCCATATTTGTTCAATTCACTGAGTTATAGCCATTTTGGGGTTGGCTAATGTTGATTAGTTGTGGGAGTCACCTTGAATTGGATTAACTCCAAAAGATAATCAGGTGTAGATAAACATCTAATCACATTCTGAAAGTTTCACTGAAATCCATCCAGTGGTTCATGTGATACTTTGTTAACAGACAGAATTGACTCCAAATAGTTAAAGCTAAAGTTTTAAACAAAGATCTTGCACAATCTTTTACAGCTCAGACAATGTGTTGGGAATTCATCTCAACTACAGTCACACCAAGATTTAGCTGTATATCCGTAAAATATTGAAAAAATATATATTTTGATAACAGAGAGGCACACACGGACAGAGGCAAAAACATTATCTCCCATCTCTGCCTTTCAGGGGTGGGCGATAAATATTATCTTATGCATATATTTGTCTTCACAACCAGTACAGTAAAACATTCCGAAACCAAAGCTGGTTTGTTGCATCTTTTTTCCATCACTTTCCATCTCTGTTCCCTGTAAAAAAAAAAAAAAAAAAAAAAAAAAAAA